>NC_133822.1:57605034-57926106 GCF_047830755.1 Zonotrichia albicollis | reverse complement strand
TTGTTAGATGTTCTGGAGAAATAAAAAGAAACCATTCTTTAAACAGATAAATTTATCTGTGGTGCTCATATGGGAAAATTACTGCAAACCTATGTGTACTTCCAGTCAAAATTTCTGAAGCAGTGTTAATATTGATGCCTTCATTTTTCCTACCACCATTCTTTAGACTCCTTCAAAATGATGAAGAGAATACTAGCCCTTTTAATTTTATTGATAACATCTTAGATACTACTGTCACTGAGGCCAGACTTAACCAAGCCTAGCACATGATCTGTGCACAAACCAAATACCATGTGTGCAGGACAAGCTAGAGCTTTGGCATTCCTCACTCCTCCTGAAGTGTATCATACTGCCTGCAATATGCTGTCCTGAAGATAAAGCTCTGTTTGATGTTGTATGAATAGACTTTGTTGTTGCTCTCTCATCTGCTTAGCAGAAAATTGACTTGAACTTCAGTAGAGCCCCAAATAAGCCACATGACAGCATTCAAGAGGCAGGAGAGATTAAAAGGAGTTGGGCAATCATTGGAACAGACAAGAACACTTTATTCATTCTAGAGATGTATTTCTTTTATAGGTCATATCTAAAGATACCTAAAATATCTTCTCCCACACCCTCCCAGGACTTAGGAGGGGGAAGAAGGAGAAAAGTGAAATGACACAGCATACCCTGATCTATACACAGCATCACAGAAATAGATTATTCCTCACAAATTTAGTTGTTTTCCTAAAATTCACATGAACCTTAGCCTTTCCCTGGGCAATTTTTTAGCATACATTACTCCAATCAGACTTTGAGGTCATCTGAGTCAGGCTATCATACCTGCAGTACAAGATTACAGGAAACTGCAGTATTTCCCAAGTTGAAAATGACCTACTGTACAGCTATATTGCTGTTGAGAGGTACTAAAATTATACACACCTGACCCATACAGGAAGGCTGGAATTCTAATCCCAAAAATTGGCTTTAGACTATCTAGTCTTAAAGACTATTAGGTGTCACAGACGCACAAACAATTGAACAGAAAAGTTTTTGTACTAGTACCAAACTTTCTTAAAGTTACTGTGTCTGAATTGATTATACTGCAAATTTATAGATAGCAGCTGACAGAAACATGAACCCATGCTAAAACCACATACTATTTTGAATGACACTAGAAGAAAACCAGTTAGACCTGCTGGATGTTTTGACATCTCTTGCTAAGTCAAAGTGATTTTATGAGTTAATCCTTCATGGCAGCAAGAAACTAGCTAAGAAACTTGATCTAGATAGAGTGGCTAGTAGTCTTTGTTAAAGCTATCATGACACCGGCTCTGGTTATTGAATAATTCATACATTCCAAATAACACAGGAATGTGCTCAGACTAAAATCTATTTTTAAAAACCAACCGATTTTTAAGGGAATTTAGGATTGATTTTCAAAAAATTGACATCATTATTAATTATCTTTGTTACTAGAGTATTAAGTATGTTTGTGATGATCGTGTTGAAAGAAGTTGCAATGAATACAGCAATTATCAGAAAGTGCATTGTCTGTTCTCAGCATTAAAGGCTTGTTTTACCTTCTACTCATGCACATAACATCCAGGATAATTGAGGTATAAAGTGCTTTGCTGCTTTTCAGTAAACATTTCAGTATGTGTTTTAAATTTAACTCCCACTTTACAATTACGCAAGTAATAGTCTGAAGGGACTTACAAATTCATAACTTTTCCCTTCTGTGTCAAAAAAAACAGCTTCTTTCTGTGACGCTGGTCACAGGGGTTTTCAGGTACAGGAAGAGACGAGAATGTTGACTCCATGTTTGGAAGGCTTGATTTATTATTTATGATATACATTACATTAAAACTATACTAAAAAGAATAGAAGGAAAAGTCCTCCTTAGAAGGCTAGGCTAAGAATAGAACAGAATGAATAACAAAGGTCTGTGTCTCGGACAGAGAGTCCAAGCTAACTGGGCTGTGGTTGGCCATTAATTGTGAACATTCAAGGTGGGCCAATCACAGACACACCTGATGCATCCACAGCAGCAGATAACCATTGTTTACATTTTGTTCCTGAGGCCTCTCAGCTTCTCAGGAAGAAAAATCCTAAGAAAGGATTTTTAATGAAAAGATGTCTGCGACACCTTTCCATGGACAAAGACTGACAGTACCTGCTGGCCAGAATGGAGAGTGAGAATGGACTGTGCATCAGAAATGCTGGCTGCTGTTAAAACTATTCCTGTAATTTTGCAACACAAGGTAGCAAGTAAAAGACACAATTTCAATCAATAAAAACTTTTATCACCATCTAATTCTCATGATCTTAAAGATACTTAATTAAATTCCAGAATGAGCCCCTATTTGGGAAGTATTTTAACCCTTCTACAAGCTGGGTGTCTCTACCCACTTGAGGAGCAACTTTAATTTGTCCTGCAGTAGAAAAATCCTCTGCTTTCCAAGGCAAAATGTTTATTTATGTAAATATTGGGACTTCAGATGCAAACCAAAGTCAATATCATGCCTATTTTTTTCCAGTAAAATACACAGGGTACTAAGTAAAGGGACTACTGGTGTGTACTTACTTTTAAAGGTGTCAGTCTCCAGAAATGGAATACAGGATCTATAGTTATAAAATTATTGTTATGGGGTAGCAGTTTTAATTACTATGTAACTTTAATTACTAAATTACTGCAGTGTGTAGTCTGGAGAATGCAATAATGGACCAACTCTAAATAACTGCATCAGTGCAAATTCAGGGATGGGACTCCCACTTTTTAAACCAAACTATGTTATGTTCTTGGCTTATAAAACTCCACAGTTAATGAAGAAGAAAATCTTAATTTCAACCCAAACATTCTACTGCTGCCTGTCTGCCATTCAGATACATACAGCAAAACCATTTCCACATCTAAAAAAGAACATTTTATTCCTTTTAAATCACACCATGTTTCAGTGTTCCATTAAAACAATCACATGCTTTCAGTAATATTTTTGAAGATTACATTGCATTAGAGACTCTTATGATTATGTCATCACACTGGACAGAAGAGGCTGGGAAGACTTGATTGTCAAAACTGCCACAGAAAAAGATGCAAGCAAAGCATTGCTGATTCACAGCTCATAAAGTTTCCATGTTACTTTTCCTCCTCAATTTCACTGCGAGAAAGACTGAAAATATAGGCTACTTTCACCCTTCCCTCAGGAAGGGAGAGCACTTCCACTTCATATAATCTCATGGGGAAGATGTGGGTTCAGATCCCTGTGGGCAGAGCAGAGATGTGAACTGGTTTTCCCACATCCTCTGTGAATATTCCAACCACACAAGTACTGGAAAGTGCTGTCATTATTCCTCCTCCATGTCTTTGAACCAAGACTTTTGATTCCAATGTTATTCATGAAAAGTGATGGGCATTAAAATATTTCAGAAATGTCAAAAGAAACTAGTTTTCCCTAAAGTGGCTTTTTAAATGAATTAATTTATTTAGAAAGTAACTAACACAGAGGATCATTAGTCCATTTTCTACATTCAAGGTAGTAAGTCCAGCTGCTCAAAACCATTCTTTCCCAGAGAGTCAAACTCCATCACCTCTATCAGGACATGAGTAGTTTATTGCTTTTATCCCCTTAGAGTAATACATGCATCCTTCTTGCTCATTCTATTCTCATGCCTCAGGGACAAATACATTTATGTTCATCTTAATTTGTTCCTTGAGTCTTCCTGTAATGTGTTCAAGAAATGTATAGATCAGACATGTTTTTTTTTCCCCCCTGACAGAGCACTGGGACATCAGTTCCATCAGGCCTTAGAGAACCAGTTCTGCTTTAATTGTCTACTCCTTTGCCCACCAGTATCTCCATGCAGCATTCTGGGGAAGCACTTCCATCAATCATTTTGCATTAGACACATCACTGGAACCAACTCCCATCACATATTCCAGAGAAAATATCTGTGTGTCTTGTGACTGTAACGTCTCTTCATCAAATATTCTTTAATTGTCATGGCTGGAAAAACTTGGCATCTGATAAATACATCTGTGTTACTTCATTGTGATAACATAAAACTACTTTGTATTTAAACCCACTTTACTAGTTTTAGAAAGAAACCCTGAGAACTGAAAAACAACAGTGATAACATAATTCAAATAATAACTTATTATTCTGAGAGAGTATATTTCACACAAGTATAATTTCACTCCAGTTTTCCAATTCTGCAAGTAGATTTCCAATTCTTGAAATCACACACACACACTCATATTTTGACTGTGCAATCTACATTCCAAGCCTGGAGGCTCATGACTGGGAGTGTTGATGCCACAGCAGTATTTTTCAGGCATCCTCCAAATGCCTCCATCTCTCTTCTGTCACTCTGATACTCCCACTCTTCCAAGATGCCTCCCTCAGTGCTCTCCTAGTATGATGCCACACACAGAACACTGGCTGATGCTTTTCCTCCTCAGCCTGTGCTTCCCCAAATCCTACACAATGGAAAAATGTAAAGAACATTAACCAGTAATTATCAATGTAATCTCTTTTTACATCATCTTAATCCTTCTTAAGTGGACTTGCATATAAAACTAGGAATAAAAATATTTCAGAAAGATATAATTAACCCCAGCATAAACTTTTATTTCTGATTCAGATTTAACTTCCTGAACTAGTTTGGTATGGAATACAATAATCCGCACTACAAAATGACTCTTGGATGTTTGCAAAGTCAAAGTAAAATTAATATACAGTGGTATGTTCTTTTCATTAACACATGATGACTTATTTCAGTTTCAAAACTTAGGAAGGAAAATGTAATTAAAGGAAAAACTCAGTCACTACATTGATTTTTTTCTTTCTTATTCCTGATATTAGTTTAAATTCTCCTTCCATTATTCTCCTGTATTTTGAAGAAAAAAAACAAACCACCCAACAAATCAAAATGGAAATACTCTTACAATAAAATACATAACACATAGTGAAGAAAGATCCAAAATATAAAGAAGTTGTTTAAACACTCTCAAAAAAATATCAGCACAGAAAAAGTTGCACCTTTGAGCATTACATGAGCACTTCGAGGTTGTGGGTGAGATCAGTATTCGTGTACCTCACTCAGAGTGAGTGAACAAGGGGTGAATTTGCAGTCAGTAACAATGCAAACTTTCTCTTTGGACATTAGCATTTTGCCTTGATAATTGCACCTTCAAAAGAATTTTATCAGAAACGCAGAAAAACACTGTGTTCTGCGATTGGCTGTAATTTTTTTTCTTGCAGGACCATCATGGTGCTGATAGGAACCTGTTATCCATCCCACTGCACAGTCCTGTGTCACAGACTCCTCATCAGGGTGAAATCTCACCCCTACCTACTGTCAGATTCGGCACAGATTTATTGTAGCTGCAACTTCGCCCTTCACGTTTTTTAACATCTTCAAAGAAAACAATTAGCGGCTTCTGGCCACGTCAAACAATCAGCTTCATGCCATATTTCCCTGCCGTGATCTCGTAAGAACCGGTTTTGTCTATCTACTTCCAACAGTTACTAACAGAGAGAACCGAAGTGCTTTGGGTTTGGGGAGGGGCAGCGGCCGGGCACAGAGAGCAGCAGCCAGAGGTGCCCGCTGTGAGGGGCAGTTCTGCGGGCTGCAGGGGCTGCTCCTGCTCCGGCAGCGCCTTTCCACCCAAATGCGTGCCAGAACCAGGGCTGCAAGGAGAAAGGGCCCAGCAACTCCATGAACATATAAAAAAGCTGAACAAAACTTGTGCTCTTCAAGTGTCCGCGCCCACATCACGGCCACCAAGCCGCCCAGGCTTGAATTCAGGTTTTTTCCGCAATATGAAAAACGCCAATCACTTGTTTTTAAAATTTTAAAAGTTTAATAGTAATAAAATGGTTATTAAAATAGTAATACAATTAGACTAATAATAATTTGGGCAATTTGAATTAGGACAATATTAGACAATGGAAACAAAGAATTACCGACATCCGGGTACCTTTTTCTGGGCAGCACGAGCCTGAAAAAGGGCCCCAGTTAACAAAGGATTAACCCCTAAAAACAACAGCCTGTTGCATATTTATACACTTCAAACATGGTGCATAAACTCCATTCAAATACAGGATTCTGTCTGGTCATCGTCAACTTCTTCTGAATCCAAACAGCGCCTCCGAGGTGGGAAGAAGTTCGTTTCTTCTGATGAGAGAGCAATAAATTCTTTTTCTCTGAAAGATGTAGGTGTCCTGTGGCTACTATCTCGCTGCAAGTCTTTTCTTTAATAAAAGTATCTTACATCGCATAGCTTTTAACATTTTTTAATAACCTAAACTATATTTAACACACTAGAGAATTATTACAGCATTACTTTCTAAAACAACACATATAATATTCATTTTAATATTTGCGAAAAGCCAATCATAAAATAAGCATTTTTCACACGCAAGGTCGTTGGTAGGTGGGGAAGGTGTTTCGGACCGGCTCTCACGGGGGTCTCTCGGGAAGGCCGCCAGCCGGGGTGATGCACACAGCTACAGGGGAAGCCGCACGGCCCCGGACACTCGCTGTGTTTCCGCCTCCCTGTTTTGCTCGGCACGGCGGAGAGCCCGGCTGCAGACGCGCGGATGGGAAGTTCACTGGGCAATAACCAGTCCCACAGCCCGGGCCGCTGCCGGCGCAGCGCGGCGCCGAGCGCACACGGGAGCGCGGGGCGCGGCCACGGGGCGGCGGGCGCACGCACGGACTCCATGTCCCGGCGGCCCGCGCGGCGGGGGCGGAGCGCGCATGCCCGCCCGGCGCAGCCCCGGCCCGGCGCGCGCCTCCCCCTGGGCCGGGCGGTGCGCGGCGAGCAGCGGGAACACCATGGAGGCCGCTCCGCAGCCCCGGCCCCAGCCCCGGCCCGGTGGGGCCGCCGCCGCCCCGCCGCCACCCCCGGAGCAGGAGCGGAAGCTGGAGCAGGAGAAGCTGTCGGGGGTGGTGAAGAGCGTCCACCGGCGGCTGCGCAAGAAGTACCGGGAAGGTAACGCGGGGGAGGGGGCCGCCCCGGCCGGGCCGCCCCGCTGCCCCCGCCGGCCGGGGATCGCGGTGTCCCCCGCGGGCGGGCGGGCCGGTGTCGGGGGAGGGCGGCCGGCAGCAGCTCCGCGCTCGCTTCCTGCTCCTCCCGGCAGAGCGGGGTCGGCGCTGCCGTGGGCTGCCCGCAGCCCCGGCGAGGGCAGCCGGTCGGGTCTGCCGGGGCTGTGCCGCTTTCCGGGGACGGGTGGCAGCGGAGCCCCCTTCCCGGCCGTACAGCAGGGCCTTCCAAACTGAGGATCTGCGAGCGTGAGAACAGTGGATGATGAATGCCAGAAGAGATTGAATGGTGATCTGGGAAGGCACAGGTCTTTGTGGATTATTTGTGCCTCCTGTCTTTCAGTCGTAGCGCAGTAGTTCAGGCAGGAGCACTAACTGAAGGGCTTGGGGTAAAGCTGTTGTAATTACTCCTAGTCTTTGAAAAATCTACTTTGTCGCCAGTATTAATGCCCTTATGCAAGGTTTTTATGGGTGGTGTTGGAATGCTTTAAAACCTCCCTGAAGTGCTAGCACAGGTCACAGGAAATTCATCCATTCTTTAGTGAGCCTGCAGCTCACCTCCAGAAGAACGCACACATGAAATGGGAGCTCTTCCTCTTGTAGGTACAAGTTCTTGCCTCTCCTCTGTGTTTGCATATGACACTTCTGTGAAAGAAACAAGGTCATACTGCCTTCTGGACTCCCAAAATCTCCCCTGGAGCCAGTTCATGGGATTTGGGCACAAAAACCCACATATCTAGATACTGATCAAAAGTTGCTGTTTATTTTGGCCTTGATGAGGCAGAACTTAAGGGAGGATCTCCCTTCACTCAAATGCTGGGAGAATGAACATAGTATATTTAAACATTCCAGTCCTGGCAAAGTAGCCCAGCTTTTAGCAGTACATGTTTCTGTGTTATTTCAGAGCGCCTGTAGATTAAGATAGACAAGGATTGACTTTGTTAACTTTTTTTTTTTTAAAGTGAGCAATCTCTGTAGCAACTGATTTTATTTTTTTTTTAGATGAGAGCCTAAATAATGAGGAAGTTTTTGTAAGTCTGTTTCTTAGCAAAAAGCAAGTTTGTGCTCAAGGGTAAGGTGTGTGCAGCTGGTTAAGTGAAAGAGCCAACAGCATTTTCATTTACTTTCTATGGCTTGTAAAACATGTGTTAATGAAAACTTCACAATGATTTTTCTAGTCACTCCAAAGTAGCAACATGATATGTCATTTCATTGAGAGTTAAAACCATTTCATTGAGTTAAAACCAAACAATTCATCACATCTGTGCAACAAGAAATGCTCTACCCATTTCCCACTCATCCAATAGCAGGTGGTACTTACAAGTTAATAGTGCTTAGTAGCCATAGTACTTCCTATGTTAGGTTTTTTCAGCTTGAGAATTTTAGTTTTGGAGTCTTTTCTACCTACATCTGCCTTTGCTTCTAAAGGCATATTTGAGAATCTCCTTCTTAAATGCCTTTAATGTCATTCAGAAATTGTAATACTGGGACATGCTTGATCTCTGAAAGATCTTTTCTTAGAATTTTTTTTTGTAATACTTACGCTGACTGGCAAGTATGTTATCCTCACAAAATTGAAGTTGAAAGTTTGTTAAATAGAAATAAAAAAATCAATAAGTCATCTGTAATTTTGCTGTACAATTTGAATTATAGCTTGAGTATAGAAAAGCAAAGAGCAAAATCCCTTCATTCTTGCTTATGTTTTTACAGCTTTTTACACTGGGAAAGCCTCTTGACTCCACAATTCAGTGTTTTCACCTGCATATGAAACAGAAACATAATTCTGCATTATTCTGCAATCTTTTACTGTCTTTTTTTCTATTTTCTTTTTCTACTCTGTCTCGTCATGTTTTACTGGAGTTCTGTGAAGCTAGTTTCCATTTTGTCTAAATAAGCAAACTGTACTAGAATTGCTGTTGCATGGACTTCAGTGCTTTGTCTGTAGAAGCCAAAGTAGAATCCCATATTAATTTTGTTAGTAGATGAAAAATCATGTTCATTATCCTGAAAGCTATATGATTATTTTGTACAGGGTAGATAAGTCTAAGAAAGCCCTTTGTATTGTAATATGATCCTAAGTTACTGTCTTCTGCTAGAAGTGTTGAAAGGAAATAGATGCATCCTTGATACACTGAGATGTGTGTTGATAGATTTTATTTGGACTTGATTTTAATAAGCTGATTTCTTTGCTAATTCATTTGCCTTGCTGACAGTATCAAGGTTTGTGTTTTAATGGGCAGTTGTAACAGGCAAGCCAGTATTGAGTTGCTTATAACTGCACCATTGTTAAAATTTCATTTCATCTTCTGCAATGGTTCCCTTCTTTTTTTGAAGATGAGCCAGTAAAAAAGTGACAATATGCTCCAAAATTGCAAGCCAACATGTTTTTGAAGAAGTTGCATACTTATTGGAAGTGCAAGAGCAATATTTCTTAACTAGGGAAGCGTTGCAGCAAATTTTTTGCAGTTACTAGGGAATTACTAGAATAAAGTTTAGCCATCATGTCATGTACAGGGTTTGATTTTGATTTTTTTCCCTGGTGAAAAACTGGAGATTAATCAAAGCTGAGGCTTGGCTATTTTTCTAATTTCTGCACTTACTGAATCGCTTATACTTGTAAGTATGGTGCATGGATTTTATATGCAGTTCTGTACTGTGCCTCATGTCATATCATAGCCCCATGCCATTCATGACAAGCACTTAGCATCTTTTAAATGATGCAGCTGAAATGCTTTTAAGATGCACTGAAATGCTTTTTTTTTTTCTTCAACAGTTTTAGGTTTTTGCTGTGTGACTAGTACTTATCTTTTCTATTGTTTGAATATTCCCAGTATGACTTATCTTTTCTCCTTTTTATTCATCTTTATTTCCTTTTCTTCCCCTTCCTTTCCCTTCCCCTCTCTGTTGTTAATAAGAAAATAAAGGGAGTCATGTTATCGTAAATGCCATGGCAGATTTGGTTTTTTGAAATTGTAGGCTGCCTTTTTTTTTTCTACTGTGGGTTCTGCAGTAGTATTCTGTGTGATATTTTGAAATTATTTAATGAAGTTTAGCAAATGAGTGTAGGTTTTAAATTAAGGTGATTGGTTCTTGTCCACACTGAGTGAATGTGTCAACTGAATTAGCAAGCCTTGTTTCTTCTTAATAGGTATTGATAGAGAAACAGTACTTATATAGTAGTTCCTAAAAATAAACCTCATTCCTGAGGTTAGCCTATAAACTTTCTCATAATAAAGAAAACATTAAGTGATAATAGCTCTGAGATGTACCATGTTCACTTAGGAGTCTCTCTCCTTAGTATAAAGCTCATGGGATTTTTTAGTTGTATTCCTGATTCCTATTCAAACGGAGTCATTTAATCTTTATTATTTTACACACCACAGTAAAATCCAAAAGCTGAAACTGCTCTCAAGTAGTGAGTTATTCACTTACCAGAAATTTCACAGTGATTCTGGATGCTTGACACAAGCATTTAGAAAGTATAGAAATTAGGATTTTCCATAATGTTTGAATTTCTGTTACTACATGGAGATGGGGCAAAACCAATGTTTGATTTAGTTGCTTCCTGTTGGTTCTGTTGCTTGGTACCCCAGGTGACCCTGAGTTTCACAGAGCTTTCCTCAGAGCATCTTTGGGCACCTGCAGCTATGGGCTGGAGTGTGTTGCATGGGTTGCATGAATGTTTCGTGTGCTGCATGCAGGCTGATTGTGTTGGGCCTGACAGACAGACCTGGAAAAGCTGATTTAGTGGTTCCTGAGGAGCTGCACAAGATCTGCTGAACATCTGCTATGTGATGTATGTTTGTTCGCTTCCAATTGCTTGTAGTAACTAAATAGGTTCAATTTTTACTGGGATAAAAATCCCTTCCCCTGACACAAAGGCATCCTGTTTTTCTCTCAGTTGTTTATTACCTTTGTAGTCATGCAGAGCTGTATTTATCAAGTAAACGTTTTCTCTGTAGCACGGGCCTCAGTTGTGTGTATAGTCTGAAAGATGATTTACAAGACTACTTTTTCCTTAAAACTCTATAAGAAGTACAAGTGAAAAAAATTGCTGAGGTATCTGTAAAGGTATTTTATGAAATGTTTTCCTGTGTGTTCACTAAAATAGTTCATTTCTCCTGACATATTCCTGCTAAGGATGCTGAGGCTTAGAGAATCACACAGAAATGTTGTTTGTCCTGTTACTAGTTACCACATCACAGAAGCTGACAAAAACATTTCTAGGTGGCAGTTTGATTCCTTAAAAGAAATATTTGTTGAAACACCAAAGAAAAGGAACTTTTTAAAAGGTTTTTTCAGAAAATCAGGGAAAATGTACAGGACCCTGCCTGATGATAATAAGTAACCCAAGTAGGTAAGTGATTCAGACATTTAGACAGAAGGGTTGTTCTGAACTCAGTTGTTTAATGGTCTCTTCATCTCATGTTTTTCATGAAAAACCGTGAGAGGGCTTAAATTCTTCCTGACGTGAAACAGGAAACATTTTGAAATGGTGTCATTTTTCACAGGACAGGAAAAACTTTGTCATTGAACTCTACACGATAAGTTAACAGTTGTTACTCCTTTTTGTTAAATATGACTGATTTACAGTAGAAATAAACTGAAGTTTTCAAGGTATTAATTTGTGGTTTACTACTTGCAGTAATTTCTTGGAAGAGGAAGACTTTTGTAATAATAACTGGTGAATTTTCCAGCAATAGAAACTAAATTTTATTTAATTAAAATGAAAACTGATTCTAGTTTATGACATGAGCATTGAGGTATGATTGCCCTTAAAGTTTGCACACCACAGTTTTGCAGCAAGGATTTCATTAGAAATCACATAAGATTTACATTTTGGAGGATTTAATTAGTACTATCATTTACTAGCCTGTAAATTTGAAAAGGTGCTGGCTACAGCATGGACTTGCACTCACTGGGCAGACAGGTCTGTGACACCTTCCCTGCTCCTTTGCTGCCCTGGCAGGGAAGATGGTGTTCCTGTTACAGGGTCAGCATAATGAAATCTGTACCTATGCATCAGCATAAGTTTAGCTCCTGCATTTGCAAAAATTACTAAAATCAGTAGCTTCTGTTGACATGTTCATGTCTGTGTTGGCTGTGTTAAGGTACAGCACACAGTCCATCCCAGAAGGTCAGGTTTGGGAAGGAGGAGAGGAATGAAGTTTCCAGAAGAGTAGATCCAACACCTGGGGGCAGTAATTGCTAAAACTGTCACATCCATGCTGTCTCTGTGATGGCCATCAGAGATTTATAGCAGACCAGAGACACAAATTATTCTTCAGAGTGATCTAAGCTGACCTCCAGTAGATGCTGAAATGTCAGCTGGGGCCTCAGAGTCTTGTTTCATGGAAACAGATGGATAGGAAGTTTACCTGAGAGGCCAAATGTAGAAATCCACATTTGGTCAAATGAATCCTTGCCATGTAAGTTGAAGGGAGGAGCATTGATGTGAGATAGAGAAAGTTAGATTCTTGCACTTGACTTTTTAAAAAATATTTTATTCTAAAATAGTTGAGGTAACTCCTAAGAAATGTGAAGCAAATACTAGTCAGACATGAGAAGGAAAATACTAACTAACTGCTTGAACTTTGTCCAAGATGAAGTTCATGTTCTGTATATGGACATGTAAAATTAGAAAACAGAGAAGCCAAAAATACCCAATGTTGTTTGCAAGGAGTGTTGAATATGCTTTTAGTAAGACAGATGTTCAGTAAGTTTATCTTGTATACAATGAAAATTATGAGTTTCATAATATTTGCTGATATTCGTCATGTAATTAATTTTTCTTATCATTGCCACAGCATCCATACATTAGTAGGGCAGCTAAATCTCAATTGACAGTGTTAATGAGGAAATTTTGTCAGATGTTAATAGGAATTTGGTTTCAGTTTTAGCCTAGTGGACAGTGTAGGACTGCTTTCCTCATTTACTGCTTAGCATGTTCTAGAAGCTAGTTTACTGTTTCCAGCAAGTGAGAGGTGATCTTAAGAGGATGAGAATGAGATCGCTTCTTTTCATTCTGCAGTGCATTGCATCAACAGACAAAATAAACCCTCAATAATCTTGCTAGGCATTGCTATGGCTGAAGCTGGTCATGTAAAGTTGTCCAGCATTGTCATGGGCACTTGTTAATTGTGGGGATATGTTTCCTTTTTACCATGAAGATAATTTAGTAATTTTTATTAAGGTAGTGTTAATATTGTGCAAATACTAACATGTCTGTTTTGGTGTTGCCTTTTGTTGTTGTTATATATATTGAGGTTATTTTCTTTTCTACCAGAGCCAAAGTTCTGGTAGAGGAGAAGATAGAAAGGCAGTGTATTGTTGAATGAAGGTATTGAAAAGGGAGTGGATTCAATCTGGTTTTCTACACTACTAAGTTATCTACCAGTATGTAGAAGACTTCAAACCCTTAAACACTTGAGGGTGGGTTTTGGTGTGTTGGGGCATTTTGGGGGTGGGTTTTGGTGTGTTGGAGCATTTTGGGGGTTTCTGGAAGGTTATTTTTTGTTGGTTTTGCTTGTTTATTTTTGTTGTGTTTTTTCCAATTAAAGCTGCTTTGAATTGAGAAAATTTTATTTTCCCAGAAGGAAATAATTACCCTTTTTCTTGAGGGTTTTGTTTTGTTTTTTAATGGATGAGGTTGGGGTTTTTTTGTTTATGTGTTTGTTTCTGGGGTTTTTATGTTTTTGTTTTTTTTATTATTGTTACTATTTTTTAATTTCTTTTTTTGGAGGAAGCTGTTGCTTAAGATCTAAACCTGCATTACTTGTACCTGAGGACTTAAATGCACAGTATCAGTGCCAATTAACTTTTGATAGGCTAGGTCTTGTTTGTTGATGGATAAAGTATTCTGTAGTTAATTTTGAGATTGTCAGAGATGACTGCACGGTTTTTCCAAAGAGCACCAATGGACTCATGGAAAACAGTGATTACAAATCTCTTCTTGTAGGTGCAGATAGTACTTTTATAACTCTATGTGATAACTACTGTGTAGCTTGATAAAACAGAATTATTCAAATCAGTTGGTTTTGATTTCATCCCATTCCAAAATGAAAAATACTGCCTTTAGCAGAACTGAGCTCTATTTCTTTTATATTGCAGAAGGTTTTCTTAAAATACCAGTTGACATGATTTGTTCTGTCAGAAGTTGAAGAAAAACTGCCTAATTATTTTTTGTTTATTTTATAAGCATACCTTAAATGACAGTTCAATTTAACACTCTACAAATAAATTACTTTTTAAAATAATTTTTTTAAATGGGATGGAAGAAAGCTGAATTTTTTTCCTTAATAACAGACTACCTGGAGAGAAGAATTACAGTGTAGGTTTGACTCACCAAGAATGCCAGACCTGATCTTCTGATGCTGTTTTTGAGAACCTCTGATAAGGACTTGTAAATAGATGCAGAGCTAGGGGAGTTCTTACTAATTTTGTATGATTCTTCTCTTTTAAAAATATTTTCGATTGTTAAAAGCTACAGCTAACATTTGGTCTCTATTGCTGTTACCCACAATTAAAATTATCTTGTAATTAGGATCATTTAAAAATAACTTGTACATGCCTGACCTGTTCTCTGTGTGACAGTATTCAGCAACTGCTGATACATCTGTGGTTGAGTTCAGGATTATGACTTGGATATTCTGTGGGCAATATTAATGTGGGTGGAAATTACTTAGAAGGATTCATCTGTTCTAGGTAAGCAGTATTGGATTTTTGTTACTTCAAAGGCTGTGTTAGGAAGAACAAGTCTGTCAGTCACTTGTTCAGTGACAGAATTCTAGGAAGCAGTGGGCTTTGACCTTTTTGTTTTTAAAGGAATAGTTAACCTTCAAGGTGAAGAGTAGGTTATTTGTTTGTTTTCTAGGTAATTCTGAATAAAACAGAACAAGCATTAATTAATTTTGAAATAGCATGGATATAATGCTTTGAGAGGTGTGTGGAACTCCCTGTTGTGAGCTAGTTTTGCCAGTCACACTTTTCAGTGGGACAGTGGCATATGTGGCTCCTTGGTAAAGATCTTAGGTCCATTAAGATCTCTGAAGGTTCAGCACTCAAAAGAGATTTTAAATTGCATAAAAGGTAGTTGGTAAGTGTAGAGTAGAAGTGTTTAGTGCCTTCAACTTTATGTTATGGTATGGTCATGAGTATGAAAAGTTTAATCCACAAAATCAAATCTTAACTTTAGAATGTGGTCAAAGATCCAAGATTCTTTTCTTTTTATTCGATTAGATTTGCCTACCACAAACTGCTGTTTAATTTACAGTTACCAATTGCTTAGTAGAAGACTTTATGGATCTTATTTTTCTGGTAACTACTAGTTTTGTCATGAAACGTTCCTGCGTATTTTACTGCCCATTTGGTTACATAAGCAAAAATTTATTGATTCATAAATAAATGTTTACCTCCAGAGTATAGTGTTAATGCCATATTTGCATTAACCTGGATTATAATGTATTGCTTGAAAAATTAGTGCACAGTGGATTATAATATACTGATTGAAAAAAAATTAATGCATAACTTCTCTGTGTTCTGGATATCATTTCGAAATTGAATGCTTCAAGACTGGTTGTAGTCACTATCTCAAAATCTCATATAGGTATCAAAAGTCTCATAATCTTATGTAGATAGGAAGGACAGTTTGCATCTTCAACTCAGTTGGAGCATGATTGGAGCATGGATTTCAAATTCCTATATCTGGTGTGCCTGTTTGTGTCTTCTCAAAGCTCACTATGTTAAAGTGTGGGGGAGGAAACACCGCAGCAAAACAATGCGCTGCCATGCTACTTGCTCAAATGAAACTAGATGCCAGACTCTTTGAAAGGCCCTGCACAACAGTGCCAGTACCTTAAGATGACCCATTATTTGCAGTTGTTTGTAGCTTGTATCCATGAAGAAGCAGAGGAATGGGCATCATATCAAAATCAGTATTGACAGTGGGTAAACAGCAGATGCTTAGACAAGAATAAGTGAAAATGCTGCTGGAGTATTGCTGTGCTTGCTTACCATTCTGTCTTTTTGTGATTTTGTGGTCTAGGAGCTCCTGAGTTAGAAATCTTGTCTTTGAATATGGAGTTTGTCATGGATTTTCTTCCTGTAGTTTGCCCAGCCACATGAACTTCACGAACTTTAGGCTTAGTTGTACATTTTATGAGAAAATAATTTTTTTTTTTCTTTTTAGCAGCCCTTTCTGTCTCATATTATTGGAACAGCCAGAAATTGTTCCATATTGTTCCATATTTACCTTCCCTCTGTCAGTTTTGATCTTGTGGAAGTCCTCCCCTTGTTTTATCTGCCTTCTTCTATTTCAGTGCTCCTCATACAAAAGCATCTGTCCCATGTAGACAATTTCTGTATCTCTGTATTAGTAAATGAAAACAAACCAGAAGTGCTCACAGAATTGACTCAATATGTGTGACAGAATTACTTTGTGATTAATTTTTCACTTCTGTTCTGCATCTCTCTCCTCATGGTCTGTATAATTCAGTTTTATTTTCTTGTCAGCTCAGAGCCAAGATGCTGTTACTTTTACAGGCAGCTCTGTTGTAGCCCAAAGTTCCTGTCCCAGTGTGCTGGTAGTCAGCTCTGGGTCTGTTGCTGTATGTCTCAATTTAAGACCCCTTATCTGTGGATGCTTTTAACCCTCACCTGACTTCCAGGAACTGGTGCAAATCTGATTTGTTCAGAAGGAAATCAGAGCAGCTGCTATGAGAGCAGGATTTGGTCTTAGAAGGCATTTTCTGTTCCTAAGGGTAGGCTAGTTAACATCTGGTCTTTGCATATTTCTTCTTTCCCATCTCTCTTATTTCTTAAGCTTTAAGGAAAAGGGGTATTTGAAAATAGAATAATTGCTTCAGGATAGGCCAGGTGAAGTATTGAAATAAAAGAGCAGTAATAAACTTCAGATTTTTTATTTGTGATATTTTCCTTAAGTACATGTTCATTGATTTATTTTTTACCTTTCCAATCGGCCGTGTACTCAAACAAGTCTCCAGCAACTGCAAGTCATTGGAGCATTTCACAGCTGCAGGAGCATGCAGTAGGACTCAGAGTATTTTGTTGGAGAAACTACCACACTTTGTCTAAGCTGCACCAGAATTAATTTGCTTTTGAGAATCACTTCAGTGTTTGCTAGTGCTTCGATTGCTAGGACTTGTGTTTGTTTTGCCCCCTGTGCTGGTAGGTCACTGCTGCCATATTCTGCTCTGTTTTGTCGGTAGGGTATGGCCTGTTCTGCACGTTTGTTCCTACAGAAGGCTCTCCTGAAAGCTCAGGAAAAGTGCCCCACTGGTTTTAGCAGAACCCCCTTTGGGGATTTGCCTGCAACGTGGGTGTTTGCTCTGCTCTGGTGCTCAGCTGGTGACCTTGCTAGTACCATTTCTTATAAAGCATACTCTCTGAACTTGGATCCTTTGGAAAATAATGAGGGATGACATTCAGTATTATACCTTTTTTTTTTCTCCAGTGTAATAACTTTCTCATCTATGCTTGTTGAATAGCAAGTAGAATGAATAATTTCTTGCACAGCTTCCCCATTTTGGTAACATTAAATTTCGGCCACTCCCTTCCATCTTAAATGCCATCTCAGACTAGGGAGTATAAACACCTAATTTTAAACATGACTCACTTTGATGATTGTACAAGTGTACTAGATGCTTATTTCTGAAAATTGCTATGACATCCCTAAACCAAACCTAAGTAGGGAGTAACCTGGATGGTTGATTTAAATCTTTTAAGTATACATCTATACTTGTCCGTCAGGGCCAGTCTTTCTGTAAGCAGAGGACAAATGAGGTGAGGATTGTTGCTGCTTTGCACAAGAGAGAAAAAATAAAAAGGTTGTCACTGGAAAAAATCCTTGATTTACTGCTAATTGAAACAAAATACATCAAAGGAATTGCCGTAAGTGTGTTAGAAGCAGCAGTCTCTTACTGGTGTGAGGACAGGTCATACTGTAAGCTACTTTCAGGCTTTAACAGACATTTATTATTAGGTTATGGCTGATATACTTTCAAAGTATTTCCTTCTCATATAAAGATGCTACAAGATGGAACCATGTTGTGAAAAGTGTGTTGTTTGTCCAAGTTAAAGCTTAAAATATAGCTGTGTTCTTGAAAAGTTATTTTTAGCTGTATTAGCTTGTAAGTTCAAAATCAGTACATATTTTTATTCTACAGATTGGCATATATTCTAGATATGTACACACATTTGTGGTTAAGAAACACAAAAGAAATTAGTGGACATCATACCAGGAAAGCATCTTTCTTTGGGCAGAAATATCCTTTCAGTAAGGTACACCAAGGGTTTGCATGCTGTATAGGAAATGAGCTAGCCATGACTAGCGTTTATCTTGGTTTTGTTTAGCAGTGCATTATGTAAAGCAGGCTAGGAGAAGTGGATGCTTTAATAGCAAAGAAGGAAAAACATAATGTTTAATTACTCTGAAGAGCCAGAACTTAACCTGCAAGACTTCTTTACAGTGAGGTGAGGAGCATGGAAATAAATCTGTCCCTAGAGATCAGCAAAGGAATTTGTCTGAGATTTCCTGATCATAGTTGATTTGATTCTTCAGTACTAGATGCTAATTTACTGGGCCTGGCTGGATTAGACAGCAGTCAATGAGAGTTGGAATTTGTTTTTCAGTATCCCCAAAGAAATCTATACTGTGGGTTTAACTTTCATGGCTTTTTCATGTAATGTCACCTACGGTACTTGCCATGGATGTGAATGTTGACAGAAACTTTTAAATCTTTCATTTCTAAAATTTTGTCATGTTAAATGCTCATGCACAGAAACCTGAAAGCAAAACTTCCCAGGGACTTTAATGTCACAGAACAAATGGAACAAAATCCATGTACTGATATTTCTAGTTTCTCAAGTACCTGACAGCCTCTTCCTGCCCCAAAACTTGGAATTTTGTGTTTATGACTACAGAAAGGAGAATTTGTTTTTGTTATGTGCAGGTAAAGTAAGCTCTTGGTGCATTATGTAACTTTTAAACTGGACGGGGATTTTGCCATGGAGATAATGAGAGACTTTGTATCTGATGTGCAATTTTTTTGTTCTGTTTTGTTTAGTGGGAGACTTTGATAAGATCTGGCGTGAGCATTGTGAGGATGAGGAAACTCTGTGTGAATATGCTGTGGCAATGAAAAACCTTGCAGATAATCACTGGGCAAAAACTTGTGAAGGGGAAGGCCGAATTGAATGGTGTTGCAGGTAAATAATGTATTTGAAACATGCAATTGCACGTTTTTACTTGTAGTTATTTATAATGTGAAGCTTAATTGTTTTTTTAGTTTTTGCCAATATTTAACATTTGTCCTATAGCATATTAATAATTTATTGCTTTCTTAAAGAAATACCTTCTTAGTATTCCAGCTTACTAAGGAAATAGCTTATTAAGTGTTTTGTTATTAGGTGATCCTTTTTTGAAGTATTTTCAGCAAACTATTTTTTCTCAAATACTGAAGCTGTTTGCAGATAAATCTATGAAGTAATTTTCCATGCTTCTGAACCTAAGCTGAGTAAATGCAATGAGTGTAACTGAAGTTTAATTTTCAGGGGTTTGGTTTGATTTGTACATATAATAGTGTTTGATCTCTACATGCAGATCTCTGGTGCTTAATTTTCAGTTCTTAATCTCCTGTGACAGATTTTACCCCTGTGAAACTTGTTTTAAATGTGTTTGAAACTCTAAAATTCCTATTTGTGATAAACATCCAGTTTTTGTTGGGCTATCTGAATTGTCAAGTCATGAAATGAGGCACTAAACTATTTCAGTCCCTGAGGAAAATAAATAGTAAAAAGAGGAGAGATGTTGGTCATTCAGAATTCCTGCATAGAGTTGGCATCCAAGACATACCACAGTATCTGTACAGCAGAATAAAACAAAATGCTGCTGAGATTTAAATGGGAAGAGAATGTATCAATGGTCTTGCCATTGGGAAGGGAATGACTTCAGAAAACCAGAAAGTAATCTTGTGTGCCAGTCTGTAGGTCCTGCAGGTGAGTGTTGCAAAGTGCTGAGCAAAGAGCAGTAGATGTGGTATTGCTAAATTTAAATTCTCTTGAGCCCATAAAACAAAAAAGAGAAGAAGGAATTGACTGTGAGACACTTGATCTTGGTGGCAGCTTGAGCTCTTCTGTGGCTTCTGGAGATGGAGCAAGTAATAATAAGCTGAGGTTTTTTCCCTGGCATAGACTGGTAAATATTTGAAAACCATTCCTTTACTTACCAATGTTTTATTCTTTAGCTTAGAAAAAGAAGTCATAGCTAAGTGTTTCTTTCTAGATGCCTTTCTGGACATGCTTTGTGTATCTGTATCCCAGTTATGTGAGAGGTGTCTCAGTTATAAAGAACTAAGCCCAAAAATGGACTGAGGGTTTCAATGGCTTTGCAGGGTTAAATCAAATAGATTTTATTGAGATTGTAGTAGACTCTCATTTATGCTATTGACTTTGTTTGGTGGGAATTTGATATTTTGTTGGTTTTGGGTCTTGTTTGGCTTTTTTTGTTCTGTTCTTTTGTTTGTGTGCTTGTATGGTTTTTTTGTAATTGGCATGGTGCTGACTTTTGCTCTTTTGTGATCCCCTGCTGCCTATTTCTGTGTTCCAGGCTTCCTGAGTTGCTAGTTGTTTACTTGTATTTGTGCTATTCTTTACTTCTGTGGAAATGCTGGTACTTATATTTCTCTTTACTACATTACACTCCCTTGAATCATATTGAATTCTAATAGTGCAATTTCTTGCAGCATCTTCCTCCCACCCTGCCCTGATTTGGCATCACTCTCAGATCATTTATGAGGAACTGAAACTGACCCACAGTTCAGGTTATCTGTGGAAAAAAATAGTTGTACTGGACCCAGGGCATATTCCATGGAACATTACTTGGTATTTTCTTACAATTTGATTGTCAGCTAATATTTGAAACATTTTAAATAGAGCTGTGCATTACTTTTATTTCAGCTAAGCAGTAAGCCTATAGCTTGTGGCAAGTTTGTTCATTATCCTGTAGGACAGGATAATGTTTCTTGTGGACAGTGATGACTTATATATATGAAGGTTTTGGGGCTCCCACTTGGTTTGTGTTATAGATCACTTACAAGGTAAACATTGAAGTAAATGTCCAGTTTGGGCTTTGCAGCCTGAGCTCATATTAAGAAGAAAATCCACCCACTAAGAGATGCTAAAATGCTTTGTCTTGGTATAAAGCTTCAGATAAAGCACATAGCTTTTCAGTTTGCAAACTCAAGGGACTGGGAGTCTTTACATTAGCAGAAAAAGAGAGAGTTCTTTTAACTTCTCAGATTATACAGAGGTCTGGATTGCTAAATACCAAAATATATCAGATTGACTTTGTGTTCTGCAATTTTTTGTTCCTTCTCACGGGCCCAAGACGTGTGGTGCAGGTGGCAGGTCCCATTGCTGTTACTCCGCCTTGTGCCCGGGTGCAGAATTGCATGCAAGAGAACTTGGCCTGAGCCTTAGGTGAAAGCTTTTGCTCAGTGCTTATCACTGTTACCATGACAGCAGGAAGGTAGCTGTTTCATATTAGATGAATTTTAATTTATGAGTGGAGTGCTGAAAATAGATTGGAAGCACCCGTGTATGTCTCCTGAAGAAAGAAGACTGCGTTTTGTTTTAACTTGAAGGACGATCTTTTCAGTGATCTGAAACTGAGAAGCGTTTTTTTCTCTAGTTAAAAGGGAAAAAAAGTACAAAAGACTTTGAGTTTTTGTTCTTCCTTCATTTTTCCTTGTATTCTCCTAGGAACTGATAAAATAAATCAGATAGCATAGAATAACCACTAGAGAAGCTATGCATGCTTCTCAGGATCAAGAATAACAAATTTGTTTTTCTTTCAAAAGCCTTTTTGTTGAAGACACTGGGAAAAAATCTGATATTAACTCTTAAACCAGATGACATAAAACTTACTGTTTAACTTCTTCATTAGTGTTGATTTAAAGAACATGTATCCAGACTCCAGAAACTGTAAAAAATGGAAAGCAGTACCTGATAGACTGTGCTGGTGGCCATATGCTGAGTTGTATAGAGCCAATTTTGTTTATTGTTTCAGGAACACATTACAGAACTGTTAAGTGGGGAGAGGGATGGGAGAAGAGGGATTAAAACTTTATCTGCTTTCAGATCCACATTTGTGATCCCCTGAGTGGTGGTGTAAAAAGCCTGGGCAACACTCAACTGTTTATTCCTTCCTTCCTTTATATACATTTAGAAAATTGAAAGCGAGTAGCAAGTGATATTTGCAAATTAACACTTCTGTTTCTCTTTCATTTATACTACAACACAAAACTTAAACAAAACACATTAGGGTAGTGTTTACCCTGAATAATTGTTGTAACTCTTTGATTTTTGCTGGCATAGATAGGCTGGTGAACCTTTGTACACACAATGAATGCCAGCCTGTTCTGGTTCTAGTTAGAACAGAATAAGCCAGACTAGCAGGTTTGCTTCTTTCTGTTGCTTTTGCCTCAGTGTTAAGACTTGTGTTGACTTGACTGTTTTTTTTAAAGAGCAAAAAATAAAATCTTCTAATTATCATGACAAAACACTATCTAGACCTGCACTTTTTAAAAAAGTCTTTTGACTGTTTAATGAGTAAAGAAATACAGTTCTGATGATATTAATGACAGGTGAGTACAGAACTGTTTGGAAACATTTGCTGAGAATAGTTGTGAGAGGCTTATCTTAAAAATGTGATTTACTGAGAAGGATTCTGTCAGAGTGTGTCTCTGTATCCATAACTAATTAATACTTTTATTAGCAGTCTGCTGGAGTAAAGTGTATTTATTAAATTTGGAAATGAGACCAAAGAGACAGGAACTTTCACTCTGAGAGCAGAATTAAAATTATTGCTGTTATAAACTATACTAGACATTATCTACTATATTAAATATCAGCTCTACAAATAAAGGCTCGAGAATAATTGATTGTGTCAGTCTTTCAAAAAACTCTTTGGATTCTGAAGCAGGCCATAAACTGAATATGAAGTGGTCATGGATGCTTTTGCAGTAGAGGCAAATATCATACTTAAGTGTGTTAATGAGATTGTCCACAAGATATGTAAAGTGCTACTCTGACTTAATTTAGCATTGCTATTAGCCAAAATATCACCTTGGCCACTGCATTTAAAAAATAACAAACAGCAGCTCAACTCCAAGAAAGATAAAGAAATTATCAAAAGCCTTCTGTTTTTTCCACAAAAGCCTTGGTGTTCTTTTCTAGAAACTGGAGCTCTCTAGTCAAAAGAAGAGAAGGCTAAGTAATCTGTTAGAGGATCTTTGAGAATAACAGATCTCTGCTAGAACTGGAAAGCTGATCCTGTTTAATAGGAAGATTAAATGAATGAGTGTTTGCAAGTCCCTTCCACACTGTTTTGCAGGTTTTTTTGATGATTGCAATTAGTTGAGCAATTCACTGCAAGGAGAATGGAACTGAGGAAGGTGGAAGAAACAGCAGGAGGGGAACCATTTTAAATGGGAAAGGACAATGTTCACATTTATATGACCGTCTTAATGTTTTGCTGTTAAACACATTGTTTGCTGATGATAGTAAATTGTAAGGAGCTGTTAACTCCCTTGAAGGCAGATACGCCCTCCAGAGAAACCTCAACAAATTAGAGGGCTGGGCAATCACAAACAATATGAATTTTAACAAACACAAGTGCTATATTCTACACCTAGGATGGGGCAACCCTGGATGTAAGGATGGACTGGGGAATGAAATACTGGAAAGCAGCACCGTAAAGGGACCTGGGGCTCCTGGTTGATGGCCAGTTGAATGTTTGATTAACAAAATCTTATGCATTCATATTGGCTTTTGCTGACACTTTGTGTCCAACCCAAATGGCAGACAAAGCGGGGGAGTCAACTGGAACAGGTTATTTATCATTTAATATTTGAAATATGGAAAATAAGTTTCACTGAGGAAATATAAAGACTTGATTTTTTGATTTCTTTTTTAAAGCAAAGACATTAACTTCACACTTCTCCCAGAAACCTAACCTGTCTCTCATCTAGGAAACTGAAACAGTTTAGACCTGAAATATTTATTTTGCAGTTCGTGTGAACTGTAGTAAGTATCAGCTCAGATAGCATTTACATTGCACAATTCTTCATAAGCAGGTGTGTTAATTGTAGAGCTAATATTGTGTCATCACAGACTGAATGTTTGTCAGTTAAAAATGGAGCCGTGTCAGATTTTAGAATTATAAAATAGATTCCTTCATATTTGCTTTGTAGATAATTGAGATGCTCTGTTTCTTACTTGAGACAGTTGTTAAATGTAGAGTCTTTTATAACTGCAGACTCAAAACCAGGGTGATCAGTGATGGCTTTAATGGCTGTGAAGTTCAACATCTGGCTGCATCAGCACGTTACCTTGGGGTAAACTACAGAGTGCATTATTTCTGCTAGCTGCCAGTGCAGTGAGTGCCCCTGTGCTTGCTGTTACCCCACAGGAAGTGTGAAGGTCACTTACAGGAGGAGTACATAGGCAACTCCTCTGAGAGCTCAGAGCCAAAAGGGCAACATGTAGTAATCATGCCAGAATGACTGTGACATCAGAAAAGTGTAAAGGGAGGATAACCCTCAGTGGCTATGAAGTGCAGTGTGATCTGAGGTTTTTTGTTGGGATTTGGTGGATTTGGCTGGGGTTCCTTGGTACCCTGTGGTACTACACCAGTATGCAGACCCTGGGATCGGAATGTGAAGAACTGTATCCATTCTTGGGCCTTCCTGTGGCATTGGCCAGTTGTCCACCTGGGAAAATGAAAAAGTAGGAGATGCTTCTCTTTATTGTTAACTTGGTAGTGTCTTATGTGTAAATGAGGAATGTCTGTTAGGAAAAATACAGAATTATGAGAACTCAGTTGACATGGTTAGAGGTAGAAAGACGGAAGAAACACTCATTTGCATCAGTACCAAGAATGAGGAAGAAATGGCTTCTCAGTGACAAGATGAATTGGCACTTTACAAGTAGGTGGTTCTCCCGTGCTCATTAAGTGTTAAGCTGGGTAGCATACCAGCTTCTAGGGAATTAAAAGGTTGATAACATGAATAGATGAGAAGACAAAGAAAACATTCTTCCAAGCTTGAGAATTCTCTCATGTCTTGCATGTCAGTGCAACACTACTTAAACTGCTGTTGATTATGGATGTTTTAAGATGCATAATGAGAAAAAAAGACTTAGAATAAAAATAGAGACTACAGGGTGCTAACAAAGTGGCGCAGTAGCTGATAAATGGACAAAAATTTTTCTTTTCAAGTTTCATTTCTTTGACTAATTGATACACAGAACTAAATAGTTCTAAATTGATCCTATGCTTATAAATAAATAGTACAATGTGTAAAATACACTTTAATTAGTATACCAGCAGTAATGCAACTGTTTTTTTCTGGTGTTCTCATTTGTTTATTGATCTCCTTAAAATCTTATTCCTGCTGAAAAAAAAACTTGTTATACTTTGTTTTAGAGTTGTTTTCTTTCCATACGTGCCGTCTCTAATGGGTGGGGTTGCTATAATTTTGCAGTCTGTATGTCTGGTAGTATTGCAACCTAGACTGGAGCATCTGTCTTATGAGGAAAGGCTGAGGGATTTGGGCCATTTCAGTCTCAAGAAGAGACAATGGAGAGGGGACCTCATCAATGTCTATCAGTATCTGAAGGGAGGGTGTCAGGAGGATGGATCCAGGCTCTGCTTGGTCATGCCAGCCAGTGGGACAAAAGGCAACAGGCAGAAACTGATACACAGAGGTTCTACCTAAAAGAGAAGTTCTTTGCTCTGCAGGTGACTGAGCACTGGAACAAACTGCACAGAAAGGTAGAATATTCCTCACTGAAAATATTCCAGAACCCTCTGGATGCAATCCTGTGCCATGTGCTCTGGGATGACACTACTTGAGCAGGGAGCTTAGATCAGATGACCCTCTGAGGTCCCTTCTAACCTGACCCATTCTATGATTACACAGAATTTCTGACTCAAGGCACTTCTTTCCTAGCTATCTTGGGGTAAAGTTATTTCTAACTGTGCCTGTTTGTGTATGTTTCCATCTAAGAAACTCAATGCCACTCCAATGACATTTTTTTTTGTTGTCCTTCACATCTTATGTAACGAAGAGACTGGGTATATTTGATGGCTAAAATATCACCAAACCTTAGATTAGCCCTGTGTATTCCAAGTCTTTGTCACTATTTGTGATTTAAATGCACCATTTTACCAATGTGTCCATCCTTAAATCTATGATGTGAAGTGTCATTATCTTGTTCCTGCTTTGTATAAGATATTATTAAACTACACTTGAATTTATTTTTTGTGGAATGTTCCTTCAAACCTCTGCAGTTTTGTTAGAGGAAAATGGAGTGAATTTCAAGAAAGCATCACAAAAATGAGTTGTTCAGAAAAGATTATTAAAACAAGGATTATTTCTGAAATTTTCGTGCAAATACTTGGATGGCAGATTTAATTTATCTGAATTGTGCAGGGTGAACCCGGCTTTTTAATTTCACAGCAACAATTTTTTCCAGTTATATTTTGTGGATGAAATTCAGTTTTTCTCAAACACAGTGCTTAGTTCTCATACACTAATGCTGACTACTGATTGAAGAACACAAGTGCTGTTTAACTTCTTTTGTAACATTAATTTCTTTAAACTGGCTAATATTTCTGTTCAAGTATGATTAATTATTTTGTTTTAGTTCCTATAAGAAAAGTAAGTAAATATGGGGTAAAACTGAAAGCTAAAATAAGTCTTTGACAGGAATACAGCTGCTGTCTGTTACTTAAAACAAAAAATGACCAGTCAAACTCAATTAAAATGAAAATGTAAGTTTGTGCATAAATCTGGATTAGGTTTCTTTTCCCCTAGTTTATGTGCCAGCAAGAAACACATTTCAAAACCTTGTGTTGACAGGGAGCTAGTTCATAACTCTTTGCACTATAGTGGAGAACTGAGCTGAAGTTTACCTTCTGGTGATGTTCTGACAAGAATTCTGCTGTCTTACTCTAAATGTCTATCCAGATTAAAAAAACTTAAATGTATACTCAGCTGTGACTTATGACATAATTTGGGGGGGCGAAAAACCCCATCAACCCACCACTCATACTGTTGGATGTATCACATCTTTTTTTAAAGCTGACTTAACAAATTTGAAATAAAACTCAGATTTGTTTAAAAGTTGACAGCACTTGATCTCTTAACCCTCTGGTGTGTATCTTAGCTGTAGTAGTGACTAACAAGAGCATTCAGTTTTCCTGGGGAATTTTTCTTTTTGTCTTTTCAGTGTATGCCGAGAATATTTTCAGAATGGTGGAAAAAGAAAAGCACTTGAGAAAGATGAAAAAAGAGCACTTCTTGCTTCTAAAACCACTCCAGCATTAAATGTTCCTCAAACTCCCAAGATTGAAGATCCTTTGCCAAACTTAGGCTTGACAAATCATGAAGCTGTGACAGAAGAGTAAGTTTTACGTGTTTTGACTTTTTTTCCCCCTTTTTTGAGTGTTAAAACTTCCCCTGATGTTTTTTTCCCCAGAACATGTTCGATCAGTCTGATGTATTTTTAATAGCTAAGAAGGGCAATTTTCATGTGAATATATACATTTCAAGAGCTGTTTATGTTGTAGTATATTTTGGTGAATGCCATAAAAAATTGCTTGAGAATGACAACTTAGTCATCTTCATTTCAGTGCTAAAGCAATTTCACTTTAGTATGTCATTGGTGTGCAATGCAATTTATATTAAACCTTGAGGTGAAATAAGGGAGATGTTAATTAAGTTAGAATCTAATGGCTGTTCAGCACTGTTGAAAAGTCAATTGCTTATGTAAGTACTAAGTGCCAAATGTAAATATCAGAGTACTTAAAACTTTCTCTTCATAAATAATTGCAGAGAAGCTCTTGATTCCAATTACACACTTCAAAAGCAATTTGGAATTACAACCCTTAACTTTTAATGTACTAGCTTTCTGATGACTGGCTCTGCAGAACTTGTAGTATCCTTGAGGTATTTTCCAAACAACAGTTTTAATTTTGTTTGTGACCTTCACCCAAGCAAGAATTTTATTTTTGGTATCCAAGACTAACTTTATTATTTCTGAAGTCCCACCCTCCATTTTTTTTCCTAAATAATGTGTCATGTTTGTGACTATTCATGTCTGATGGAAAAAAATTCATATTTTGCAGGTACAGTGAAATAATGAATGCACAAGCATAGAATCTATAAAAGTTATACTTATGAATTGTTTCATATTCTTTATAGTTTAGTTCTTAGAACTTCTTGCGGTAGTGTTTTTTCTATTGTGTAAAGAGGGTTTTTTCCTTTACTGTAGCATGTCTGCTGTGATCAGCACTTACTTGAAAGTGTAGGATAAGTTAGGGAAAGAATGACATGTTACTAATGTTATTAGTAGCTATGTCTGTCCTTAGGAGCTGGTGTCTTCTGTGTCTCTCATGTTTGTTTAAATCAATAGGTTTGATGATCATATTTACTTTAAAGCTTTCTAGCAGTGGGAGGCATTGTCAGGACAAAGCATTGGTTCTCTCTTTGATCTCTGTCTCCATACTTTCTGCAGTTAATAGTGGCTGTTGCAGAGCTAACTTCACCTGATTTCTTGCTACCAGTTGTTTCTAGCCTCCCTTTTGTTCTAATGTGTACAGAAAGGAGTTAATAGAGAAGTTTTATAAATTATTTTAAAGCATTTGTTAGTATAGGCAGTGCTGATGATTACTTTCATTCTCAGAAGTTTAAAAATATACACACCTCGTAAGACATACCTGGCAAAGGCAAGTTTTATAATATATACCTGAGTAAGCTACAAATGGTAGTAAGTTCTTAGTAGCCATATAGACCTTGAACAACAAGGCCTAACTGGTCTAAGTTACTGCCCAGAGAAATCAAAATTCCTTTTCTTGATGCCTTACAGAAGAAATTACAGAGTTTATCAGAAAGAAAATGGATTGTGTATTACATAAAACAGAGATCTCTCCTGAAATGCTTTAGCATGTAGCTTCACTGCTCTATAGTGAAGTCTGAAAGTTGGTCCAGGGGATACGGGGAACCTACGCACAGCGTTCAAAGACTGTCACTCCATTCTGGTCATGTAGCACTACAAGAGTGTGGGTTTGTCTATCGGTATGACTAAGCCGGTGACTCTTTGTTTTGCTCTGGTAGGTGTGAAGACAATAATTCTGTTCATCCCACATATAATCCTCTCTCAAGTAATTTATAAATATATATAAATAAGGTAGTTTTTGTAAATAGGAAGACAGAATACATCATAGTGATCTTTTCTCTGTACCACAGGTGAAGTGACTGTCCTGGAAATTAGAGGCTTCTGGGATTTCCTGCTTAATTTCAATCTGTACAAGTATTTCATTGAACCATTTAAAGGGAACATGTTTAGATCTCTAGAGGCTCTCTCTTTTTCATGGGAAGTCCTCTCTGCACCGTAGTATCCAGTTTCCTCTTGTTATGCTTCCTGTGATCCCATGTGTCCATTGATTTGGTGTTACTATATTAGACTCTCATATAGAATGTAAGCATTCATGTAGGCATATATTTTTGTGTTTGAGTGAGGAGGGATCTGCCATTAATGTCTCCATTTGCTAGACAAGGAAATACACTGGTCTGAGAAACCACAAACTACCCTTATGTGGGAAAAGATCTCTGATTTGACTTCCAACCATGTTTGTGATTTATGGCTACTAGGATCTGCCTACACAGTATCCAAATTCCTGTTCCAAGTCTGGAAAAATTGTTGCTTTCATCTTCATTCTGAAAACTCACTCAGTACTGATTGACTTAGGAGGCAGCTTGGTAATGTTTGCAGCTTTAGCTTAAAGGTAATTGTTGCACTCTTTGTCTTGGTCATGGTGGTATTTTGAGAGAAGTGTGCCCTAGAAATCTTCTGTGCTATGTAAAAGTAAAATAATTTGCCATTGTTTTTCCAAATGCAACAAGACATTTTATCTTGCTTTTCCAACATCCTCTCTCTGGTAGGTTACTGGGAGTCTAGAAGGAGCCCAGAGAGCCCAGATCTCTTACTGCTGCTCAGATGCTTTTCTTTCTTTTCTGCTTTGTTGTTGCTATGAGTATAGCCATGGCTTGGTTTTACTGCATTGGCCCTGCACCTCTGTTTCTGAAAGTTTTTTGCAGTTATCTGTCTCTCCAGGGCTGAGCCTTTCCCAGAAACATGACAAGTTACATTTTGGAGATGCCAGTTGGTTTTGGCTACAGAAACTTGAAGCAAAAAACATTTTATTTTTGAAATGTTATTAGCATTCTCATCTTTGTGAAGTCCCTGTGAAAGCTGTGACTTTGTTTGCCTCTGTTAATGGATTTTGGATATTCCAAGATGTTACAAATCACCATGGAATTTTTTAAAATTGCAGCCCTGTAAATGATGCTGTTTATGTAGTTGTTCTCTGTTTCCCTTTTCAACTCATGAAACTTTAATTCTGGTGTCTAGTGTGACTTCAAAATCAGTAAATACTACAAAAAGTTAAGTGAGAAACACAAAACATTATGAGAGTCTGTCTAGTAAACACACAGTTTGCCTTTTTATTTACTTGCTACAAGTGCAGAGTGCATAGTTATTGCACCTTCTCTGAACAAAACACTTCTGCTTGAGGACCACCTGCTTGTATTGATGGATCTTGGTTCTTTAGGTAACTCAGCAATTGAAGTAAGGTATTCACTTCTGTCAGTCACTACTGTGGTGTTCTCTGAGAATCTTTTGCATTAGTTACCTGAAGTTGTAACTCAGAATACAGCTTTAAAAATTACATTTGATAAAACTTAATTCTTGCTACTTCTTAGGTTCCTTCACTCCCTGGGAAAGATCAGATTACTTGATGTTGGTAGCTGCTTTAATCCATTTCTGAAGTTTGAAGAATTTCTGACAGTTGGCATAGACATTGTTCCAGCTGTTGAGGTATGTAATGTTTGCTGTATTTAGTATAAACTTGATCTTCAAATTTGTGGAATGCCTCAAAATAGCTGTAAAAGAGTATGTTTAATACTTACATGCTTTTTACATGCTTACAGGCTCTAGAGTCCTAGTTGTGTTTTGTTTTAAAAATACAATTTTTTCCCAGAGCTGTGGCATTATTAATCTTTAAAATCTTGAAAATTTTACTAGCCATCTTTTAACAGTATTTCAGATGACTCCTTGGATCTAAAAGGTATAAATAATTATTAAGTAGGCTTGTGCTTAGACAAGAGCTTCTCAGAAGCTGCATTCACTGACAGAAGGAAATGATCAGTGACTGTATTTGGTGAGTTTTTCTGGGGAGATTTAATATTCAGAAGTACACTATAAGGGAGCATTTATATTTATTGCTAGAAATATTTTTGAGTTTTCAAAATTCAGAGGACAAATTTATCAGCATATTTGGGGTAAATTACTTCATTTTCTCTAGGCAGTAAGGTTCTCAAATGCCTGAATTCTGCTGTAATCGTATCTTCTTTCTGTCTTTTGCTCTTGACCCAACTTCTGTCAGCACTAATTGCATTTATCAACCATGCAAAAGGATCAAGTGGAATAAATATGTTTAAAAAAGACACAGAAATACATTTCGGAGAAAAAACAGAAAAGCATTTGACTATACGCACCTTGACTACTTACAGTTAGAAATCAGGCTCTATTAAAATCTGTGGCCTAAGGTAACCCTCTGTAGAAGTGGAGAGGTGAAAAGAAGTGTACAGGTGAAAAAATACAGTTAACTGGAAAGTAAGTTTCTCTTATTTGCTGCAGTGTGATTTACATGCTAAATGCCTGGTAGTTTGTTACTGTTACCATGTTTAGTCCATTAACACCTCATTTGTATTTCTGCATATATGCTGAGAGACACTGAAAGATGTTCTTTAAAAATTTGAGCCTGATAAATTGCTTTCAAAAGCAATTCAATGTTAGTTCTGTCTAAAACACAAACTTTGAGTAGTTTTCGTCTTGCCTAATTTGAAACACAGGCATCATGATTATTTTCCACGACTTTGGAGGCTGTAGGACTGTGTAGGGCTGTTGGGCGTGACACAGGAGGTAAAAAAACCACATGCCACTGAAATGGGAGCCTGTGGCATTTAAAATGGTAATACATGACAAGTGAATTTCTAGCTATGATACATAGATCCTCAGTGTCTACATCTCAGGTTCTGAGTTCTAATTACAGTCAGTGAAGATCTGTTAGAAATAGTCAAACCTAAATATCTTCTGTTCTTTGATGGTGAGGTGAATTGGGTCACTGTGTATTGACTAACTCTCCACTGACTATAATGGCAGCCTAGGTACCTAACATTATATGAGTTGAACCTAAACATTATTTTTTGAGTATGCCTAGTTAATATTTTTCTGTCTACTAGTCAGTTGTTCTGCTTTCCTAAGAAAGCTACATGAAAATGTAGCTACATGATTTTCTTCTCATGAAAATCAATTTAAATGTGCAGTGACCAAAACCTTTATTGGGAAAAGTCCTGAAAAAGTAACTTCTGTGGATTCAGTGGAGGAACATATGCAATTTCTGTGTACTAACCAGTTCTTTAGATTCTCTCCCAGCAGAAGGGAAGAATAAGATAATTAGTTTCTGGTCATCTGACAGGGTTAGTACCATAGCTTCATGGGAGGAGCTCCCAGAGTGCTAATGCACAAGTGGTGACACACGTGCTTACTCTGGGCCTGTCTCAGGCTCACCAACATCTTTGATTATCTTGGATCCTTTGGTTTGCTCAGGGCACCTTGAAGCCTGGCTAGGAGGTGTTCTTGGAGGGACAGGGAGTACAGTTTGAGCAGTCAAATGCATCTGCTAGAATAAGCTTAGCCCTACCTCCAAAACAGAATTAATGGGCCCTGATGTACTGAAGATGTCTCTTCTTTGAGCTGCATCAGCACCATAACCTTCTGAATAAATTTATCTCTTAAGGCCAGAAGTTGCCTGGGCTGATTTAAGGTTTTTGGAATAGCAACCAGAGGTTAATTATGGTAGTTAAGTCATCTCCTGACTTGAAAAAATTATCTTGAGAAGTTGTGGTAAAAGCTGAAAAGAAAATAAACTGGTAAAAAATTCTGATTTAGCAGATTTCTTAGGCGAGACCCTAAAGTACCTTTTAAAACAAATTGAAGCACAGAGTCTTCTTACAAAGCCAGTTTCTTAAATAATGTTGATCAGAGGGTTAAATAGTTCTTTCCTTAATAAAAAAATATCATCCACCTTCATATAGAAATGCTTTGGATATAGACTAAGTAGCTGAGTAATAATTCAATTAATTTGGAGGACATGTGGAAATACAAGGAAAGGAACTGAAATGTTAGTTATGTAACTAAAGGATAAATGTCTTCAAAATTTTTAGAATCTCTGTTTCACATACAGAGAATGCAAACTGTTGAATATGGAAATATATTTCCATTGATGGGTTTTTAGAGAGAGGGAAAATGCTTACCAAGAAAAGATTAATATTTTCTTTAGTTAAGCAGCATGCACTCACTTCCTGGTATCCTGGAGTAAAGTACACTGAGAGAAACATGCATTATTAGATGGTAGGAGGATGAAAACTGAGACTGGGGTGTGCAGCAGATGCTGTCTTGGAGTAAATATAGTCTGAGACCAAAAAAAATAAAGTAAGAAAGAGGTGGAAGAGTACTGGAGTTAAAAATTAGAATATATATATCGATACTTGAGGATCCCTTCCAACTCAGAATATTGTGTGAAATATCTGTGCAAATTATCCACATAAGTAGGTTTGTGTTCTTAAATGTCAGTAGATGCACTGATAACTGTTCTCTTAGTGTCTGTGAGGACTTAAACATTAGTTTAAGACTTGTGTATCAAAACTTCAGTGGCAGATTCCAGTTTAACAGCATTTTTATCCTAAGTTGATTACAGATTCCACCTGAAACATACCTTAGTCCTGAAATTGTCTTTAACATTATTTCTGCATTACTAATTTGTGTTTCTCCTCTACTCAGAAATACTTGCAGCCTAAATTGGTTTTTTTCAACTGTATATGTGTGACCATTACCTTTTTAACTCTTTAAGTAAAGTTAGTAAAGTTTACTCTTGAGTAAAGTTAGCACGTCACTCTGAACAATCAGTTTTAAGGGAATAATTTATTTTTCTGTGGATTTTGGTTGTATTTGCTCTTTGAACTAACCTTAATATTTGGTTTTCTGTCTTTGTCACTCCACCAGAGCGTATACAAATGTGACTTCCTGAATCTTCAAATTCAGCAACCTCTTCAACTGGCACAAGATGCTATAGATGCCTTTCTTAAGCAACTGAAAAATCCCATTGATTCTCTACCTGGAGAACTGTTCCATGTTGTCGTTTTCTCACTCCTTCTTTCTTACTTTCCATCACCCTATCAACGATGGATATGCTGCAAGAAGGCACATGAACTTCTGGTATTAAATGGCTTATTGCTTGTAATAACTCCTGATTCATCTCATCAGAATCGCCGGGCCATGATGATGAAAAGCTGGAAAATTGCCATAGAGTCCTTGGGTTTTAAACGCTTCAAGTATTCCAAGTTTTCTCACATGCACCTGATGGCATTTAGGAAAACTTCCCTGCAAACAACAAGTGACTTAGTTAGCAGGAACTACCCAGGGATGTTGTATATCCCACAGGATTTCAACAGTATAGAGGATGAGGAGTACTCCAGCACTGCCTGCTACGTTCGGTCAGACACAGAGGATGAACAGCTCGCTCACGGTTTTATGGAGCTGCCTGATGCTCCCTATGACTCAGACTCTGGAGAAAGCCAGTCTAGTTCTATCCCTTTCTATGAGCTAGAAGATCCGATATTGCTTCTGAGTTAATGTAGTCGTTGAAATGCCCTTTCAGTCAAACTTCTTGCTTAACTAATTTTGCTATACTAACGTGGGCTCAACACAGAAAAAATGGTTTGCATAAAGAAAATGCAAAGGTTTACAGAGTTTGCTATTTTTTTCTACTTTTGAATTTTAAAATTTATTCTTGTATGAAAGTGAAAAAATACAAGTTTTATGCAAATGACTCATGTCATAGCATAAATTGCTGTTACTTTCTTTAGATTTGTATCACTATTTTTTTTTTCCAGAAAGGTACCATTCTTTTCTTTAGTGCTGTGAAGTGTGAATTCTATTTAATTTGTTAAATGTTGTTTCAGTATTTTAACTCAATGTGGTTGAGCTTAAGGCACTGGAGTTGGTGGGCTTCTGAGAAGTATATGTAGGAAGAAATAATTTGCACTTTAATTAAATGTGCAGATAGGTTAAGACACTTGGTTGCAAATGTCCTTTCTTAATTATGGAACAAAACTTTTTTTCTTCCAAAATTTGTTTCACTCTGGTTAAGCCTGGGCTGGAGAAACAATAATGCTTGCACATTTGACTTTATGTTTATTGCAGCCCTTGTGACGTGACACCAAAACACTGGAATATATGCATCCATAGTTCTACATACTGTGTAATTTCATTGCATAAATAGCAATTTCTGAAGAGGCTTTTCCCCCAGAGGAGTATGGTACGTCTAGACAATTATGTTTCACTTCAAAGCTGGAATATGTTTTGCAGTTTTATGAGTATACAAGCACTAATGTGTATCAGTATTTGCCCAACTATGGTGTTCTGTATTCTTTTCCAACTGGGTTTTCTGGGGGACAGAATGGGTTTTGTCTTTTTTTAAAAGTAAATTATTTATGCATTTTTAAAAGAAACAGCTTTTTCATTAATTGTCCTTATTTGTAGACCTAAGTTAGCCAGGGACTACAAACTGATTTTGTAAGAAGGAACATAACTCTACAAGTTTTTCAAGGATACACATATTTGCATAAAGCCATGTAATTCAGACCACACACAAGAATTTAACACCTGCTTTTTGTTTGCTTATTAGGACCCAGCTGACTTCTGTTCAGTTAAATAAAAACTCCATAGCTGACTGAAAATTGGTCTGCACTGTAAAGAAATTAAACATCCATTTTTACTTCTATTAAGTTTTTAACTTGTGTAGTGAACCTGTGAGTTTTTGCAGGAAAAATGAATTCTGTTCAGTGGTTAAAAAAAGAGGATTCATTATTAGTCTAGCTTAGGTTTTCCTCCATTTAAAAATAATGGCCAGAATTTTCAGATTTGGATGTTAGGCTCTTAAATCTATATGTAAGTGCCTAGTAGTAAATGATTATAACTAGGTGCCAGATCATGATTTATTTCGGACTTCTGAAAATTGGTAAAAAAATACTAATACAGTTTCTCTGGCTATTGTCTTCTTACAAGATGAAATATCTTCCATTAAACTGCCACCTTGTATTCATAATATGAAAGTTGCTAGATAAATTGAAGTTGTAGTGTGGGTTTTACAGTGCTTGCTACAAAAATGAAACTTACTCCTTCCATTGAAGTATTGCACTGAATGTGTCACAGTTTGGCCTACCTGTTTTTCTTTTATAGTATTTCCTACATAGAGTAATCACATTGGTCCAGCTTACACTCCGTTGTGATCTGGACTGTGGTGCTGTATTCTTTAACATAAGCTTTTTGTCTCTTCTTAACTTTAAAGCATTCCCAAATTCCTAATTCAAATTTATTACTCAATCTGAATGATAGGGTTATACAAACCAAACAATTATACTGTGATGTGTAAAAAGAAAAAAAGAATTAAGGTTAGACATACAGGAATCATGGTTCACTTGCTATTTTTTGTTACAGAGAATACTTCTCTAATGAAGTACACAATGCCTTCAAAATTGGCTTTTAGTCAGTATTTTCATTCAAATCTTTGTCATTGAAAGCCTTTCTTCCCAATTAACCACTGGTTCCAGCAGTGCTCATGTTAAAATATTGCTGCTGTAAATTCAGCTCTTTATGGGAGGTTAATAAGTGCATTCTTCAAAGTATACATAATATTTTAACTGATACTCTATTAGAAACAGTACACCATCAAACATATGTTGGCATTGATTACTGTAAATTGGTTTGTGATTCGTACACCAAGAAGTGCAATTCAGATCAAGATTTACCCTCCAAAATAGCTTAAATACTAAGGTTTAACGTTTAATCCTTTTTGGGAGGTTGGTGACAACACTGTGGTTTAGGGACCTGAGATTCATAACAGCTTGGTTTTCTTGCTGATCATTCTGAATGCCCAAAGTGGGTTTATTGGTTATTTGGTTTTCTGGGTTTTTTTTTTTTTTCTTTTTTGGTTTGAATTGTTTTTTTCACAAGGGACAGTAGATGGTGGTGAAGGAGGAAAGTGTGATTTACATAAATACCTACATTTCCCTTAATAATAAAGTGGTGATATCAGGAGTTGTTGTATATTTGGCTTTGGTGCAAGAATATTATTTCTAGGTTATGAAATATTTGAAAATTATGACTGTGCAAGGTGCTGGAGAAGAAAAGGAAGAAAACATGTGTTGGCATCTCTGTTGTCTTTTATGTCACTACTTTTGTGAACAAAGCACATTTATTAAAAAAAATTTGAAAAACCGAAAACATTTTTTTAAATTCTTGAGGATTCAGCTGTTGTCGTTTTCTCTTTCTGTGCAATCTGTTTATGTGAAATCCAGTGAAATCAATGCAAAGCTATTTTCTTTATTTTCAAGGAGATAGTTGTTTTGGGTTTAATTTATAACCCCTAAGGATGTTAAAATTGGTACTTCAGTTTCAGCTTCTACATCTCAGTGGTGGTCTTTGCTTTTCAGAAGGGTTTTTAAGTTCCTTCAGTTGATTCTGTTACCATGCTGCTTTCCCTGCCCACTTGGATGTGACCACTTTCTAAGCACTTCTTCTCATCTACCTCTACATGTTCTTAATTTCTTTTCTATCTCACTGAAATACTTTTACAGCTCCCATTTTATGTTGCCCCTTTAACATCATTATTGTACTTTTCTACATTGTGATTCTGAATACTGGAGGTGTTGGGAAAAGGTTGGCAATGGGAAAAGAAATCCAAAGAACTGAAAATGCAAGGCTCCTGCTCAGATACAAGTTGTAGGAAGACTGGATTTCAGCAGAACTGAAGTGTGTCCCTAGCACTGCACAGCCTACCTGGTACATTCTGATCTCTGAAGTGAGAGGGAAGATGACTAAATAGCATTTCACACATGGGCTCAGTGCTGCTTCCTGTGCATCCTTTCTGCCTCATCCTGTTTCGGGAGGACTGCCTGAGTGGCTTTACAAGTGTGATCATTCTAAGGCTTTTTAATCATATCTCCATGTGTCAGCAGCAGGTTTTGTGCTCATTTTTCCTTCTCTTTCTGTTTCCCTCACTTGTTTTCAACCTGTAGAAGAGCAAGTTCTTTTTAGAAAGGGTTCATTTCACCAACTTGCCCAGAAGCTTAGTTGGGTTATTTTACCCTCCAAGTAAAACATGCAAGAAGAAGTTTCCATAGTTGCTTGAGGAGTATAACAAGATAATGGTTGATCAGTACAGTACCAACTAAGTGTTGTCCATAATGCTGGTAAAGCATCTGAAGCATGTGACCCTTACTAGGCAACTGAGATTTCAGATCTCAGAAATATTTATTTATTAAAGGAAAACCTCTTAGCTTCTGGATTTTTTTCTTTTGCTGGGTTTTGTTTGTTTCTTTGGGGGGTTCATTGATTTTGTTTGTTGTTTTTAACCCGTGTAGATTTTAGGCCTTAGGGCCAGTTTTATCTAATATTTCAAGAGGTATCATAGTTTCAGGGTTGTCTGAGCTTCTTGTGACTGAATAATTGAGTCAGGAACGACAGAGGGGCAAGCTTAGATGTTTAGGCTGCTGTAGTGCTTCTTGCCTAGGGGCAGAAGGTGCTGGTTGTGATGGGGCATTACAGGAACAAAGGCTTTCTCCGCAGCAGCCCAGCCCACCTGCAGTTCAGAGAGTGCCTCAGCAGCTCTGTCATCCAAACCCCTGGCGTTTTGCCCCTCTGGGCCAGGCCGTGGGGTTCCTGTGCTCCAGAACCTTCCCGCTATGTGCTCACCTGCCTGCGAGAGCCAGTTCAAAATGTGCATTTCCGACACCGAGTGCGGAGCAACGCACTCCGAGGCCGAGGAAGCCGACCACAGGCTGGGGAGGGCTCAGTCTGCCTTGCAGTCCTGATTTAATCACAGTTTTCCCGCTTGCATGCCTAAGCACCGGTGTTTATGGGTTTGGTTTATGGGTTGCCTGGTTGGGCTTTTCCACAATTCCAGCCGGCAGCGCCGTGGCGGCGCGGCGGTGTTTGAGCCTCGGCGCGGCCCGTAGCGGGAAGGGCCGCGCTCGGGCTCGACATGGCGGCGGCCGGCGCGGGGAACGGGCCGGCTCCGGGCCGCCCGATGAGGTGAGAGCGGGCCGGGCGGGGCGGGGGCGCCGCGGGCTCTCACCGAGCGCGGCCGGGCGGGCACCGCCAGCACCGATCGGCGTGGCGGGGAGGCGGCTGAGGGACCCACTGCCGGCGCGGACCCTCCCTTGCCGGGCCGGCCCCGCAGCTGGAGCTCCAGCCGGGAACGCGCCCTTCCCCAGAACTGTCATCCCCCCTGTGGGCGCGGGGTGAACATCTGGCAACTAACGCTGCCCTTCCCCGGGGGTCAAGTCTGATGTGTTTATGTACTAGCTAAATAGGACTTTTTGTTTTAAAAAAAACTCTTGCAGAATTGCTGGGGAAAAGAAAAGAAAAAAAAAAAAAAGAAAAAAAAAAAAAAAAAAAAAAGAGTGCTAAACTGGAAGAATAAAGGTGAAGGAAAGTGGATTCACTCTTTTAGATAGATCTCCCCTGGGCTTAACTACTGAACCAGTTTGGGGTTTGGTTGTTTTTTCAACTTTCTTACACGAGTTAAGGTTAAAACTACATTGAGGGCAGTGTTTCTTTACATATAGGAAAGCTAATAGATAATTTGGTCTGTAAATGATAATGAGGCTCCAGGTTTTCCTTGAAATTATATTTGCAAAAGTTGACAAATAGTTAAAAGTGGGTGTCTAGATTCTGTTGGGAATGTAAATGTGATTTGCTGAGAGCTGTAAGTCGTGCCCAACCTTAAAGCCATTAGTTTAAAACAAACACAGCAGTGCTACCCACTCCCCAGGACTTTGAACATCCCTGTGTAAAGAAAGTATTGACAGAAATTACTAGCAAATAGGTGTGTTTTAGAGAACAAATCAGTTATTGATATTTCTCTTTAAAATTAAATTGCTGTTGTCTTTTTATTTGGTAATAGCTGTGTGATGGGATACTTTAATCGTGAAAATGCACCTTTTCCTCTTCACAAAAAGTCAACCATTTGTTTTGGTTTAAAAATGCTAATGTTGAATAGTGTGGTTTAGGAGTGCACATTTTTGCTAATTGGCTAGAAGGTAGAGTCAGGAAGAAGAGATTGCATTCACAGACTGAGTTGTCATTTTGCAAATCCTTTTTCACTACTTGTGCCCAAGTAGATTCTGTGTCTGCAGTAGGAACAGACGCGTTGCCCCATTTGTTCCCCAGCACCTGGCAGGGGAGGGGCAGAGCAGTTTCTGTTTCATGTTTCTGTTTCTTGTTTCTGTGCTGTGCTGGCACAAAACTCCACACGAGCTGAGGCAGTGAGAGTTGTGTTCTGTCAGTGGCTCGCTGCTTGCCTAGAAGGGAGTTTGCTGCTGTCAGTGATCCCATAGAAAACAATTCCGTGATTGCAGCAAAATTTTAAGCCGGGTGTGAGGCGGGAGCTTTGCTGTTTGCTCGTATGCAAAGGGCTCATTCCTGCTGCCTTCTGGGGCTGCTGACCAACTGAACGTTCATAGGGTTAGCCCCTCGACTTGGAGGGGTTCCAGAAAGGAATCCAGATTAAAAGGATGGGATGGCATGTGCTCTTCAGAGCAGCAGTAGTTGCATGTTTGTGCTGTGGTTTGAAAGGAGATGGGAAATTATTTCTCTATACTCATGGTTTGAACTAGAGAGGGCAGGAGGCAGGGGGAGGGCACGTGTAGCAGCTGAAATAAATGGTTCAAGTTGTCCACAAAGTGAATGTTGATTGTAGTACAAGAAACAGTGAGATGCAGTCAGTGCTATAAAACCTAAACCTGGAGTATGAAAGCTAACTCAGGTTTGTGTTATCTGTATAATGGAGAAACGAAAGGCTGAGAGGAACAGAAAGTAGAGATATTGTGAGATGTTAAGCATCCAGGCAACTCAGAATTTAGTCAATATCTGTAAAACACTACTAACAGTGAATACTGTGAAAATGCACAGTTGACATCCAAAGAACTTTTAACTTACAATAACTTCATGTAATAGCAATTTGCTTTAAATATATGGTGTGTATTCTGCTTCAGGTAGACAGATTTTTAATGCATAGATATTCCAAGTAATATCTGCATTGTTGTTTGGTATATAGCATAATTTGAAAATAAGTTACCAAATAGGTAATTTAAACAATAGGATTTCTTAGGCCTGGGTTTTCTCTGCAGCAATTACTGAAGCTGGTTTTACACTGTGTGTCAGTCTTTGAATCTGCAAAACTTAGGAGCAAATCAGTCAATTCACTTCAACATTTGTTGTTCACTGGTTTAAAAAATAAGAATTTAAAAATCAAAAGGGAATAAAGTCTAAATTTTGGATTTGAGTCAAGGTGTCTTTTAACACTTCCCCCACCAATATAAATAAAAGCAGTAAACTATAACCTAGCACTGAGTGTTCTTGGCACGCTGGTTTCGCTATCATACCAGTCACTCTTCAGAAATCTCTCTAAGATGGGCAATTAGTTAATTAATTAAAAAATTACAGAGGGTACATGTGTCTTTTTATGTTTTGGAAGCTCTGCCCATAACATTAGAAAATGCCCCTTAGAAATACTTCTGTCTGTTTGTAACTATATTAAAAAGAAAATCACATCAGTTAAATGGATCTGAGTAGGAGGTGCTTGTGCTCTAAATATAATATTTATCCTGATCAACTTGTTTGGGTTTTTTGTTTTTGGATGGGGGTGGGGGGGGACTGACTTGAAGGGGTGCAAATGAAGGCTTTGATTTTACATTATGAGAAATCTCTGAAAATCACACCAAATCAGTTTTCATATCTCTGTGTCCACTCTCCTTTTGTGAAATTGAGATATTACTATCTTTTTTACTCTGGGTTAAGCTCATTAACTGAGTGGGAAGTTCTTTTTGTGAATCATATACTTATTTGACTGCTAAAAGGAAGTCTTGCAAAGCATGCTGAAAAGATTTAATAGAAAGTGAGAACTTACCAAATATAATGGTGAACTAAAATAGTGTTTTAAAATAATTATGAAATGTTCTAGAAGCAAGTGGCTATCATAGAAGGGTTTTGGATATCCACAGATATCTAATATAGATACCTAATCGCTGAGTTTTGTGGAAAACAAGCCTGGATTGTTTTCCTCTCATTCAATTTATGAAATAACATTTATGCAGAACCCATTTCATATTGGTTTTTACACTTAATTGGTCTTTTTAATGTGTTCTCTTTGCTCTAGATATTAAACTTCTTCATGTGACAGGATAGGTCATATTTATCCTCTGTAGGCTTACAAGGAATTATTTGACACTGAAACTTTTCTTAATTCTCTTCCAGGGCTTCAAGGATTCTGGACCACAGTTACTGAAATGAGATTACAGAAGGCAGCAGTTGCGTTGTGTTTGTTGGATGAAAGCCGAATATTTCCTGTCGCCCAAGTGGGTGAGAGCCCTGCCTGCAGCTTACATGTGTAGGTCACTGCGGTACTGTGTCAGTCACTGTCTCTATGCAGCAATGACAAGGCTGGAAGAGGCAAACAGAGAAGTGAACATGCACTCATCAGTCAGATACCTTGGCTATCTTGCCAGAATCAACTTACTGGTTGCCATTTGCATGGGCCTTTATGTCAGGTGGGAAAAAACTGCAGATGCACTGATTTTGGTAATATTTATTCTGGGGCTCTTTGTTCTTGGAATTGCCAGCATACTGTACTACTATTTTTCAATGGAAACAGCAAGTTTGAGTCTCTCCAATCTTTGGTTTGGTTTTTTGCTTGGCCTTCTCTGTTTTCTCAACAATTCTGCCTTCAAAATGGATGTGAAAGAAGAAGCTACAAAATATTTGCTTCTCTCTGCCATTGTTTTAAGGATATTATGTGCTTTAGTTGAAAGGATTTGTGGTTGTGTCCATCATCGACCAACTCTGCTGACAACAGTTGAGGTTTTGGAGCTAGTTGGATTTGCAATTGCCAGCACAACGATGCTGGTAGAAAAATCTCTAAGTATTATTCTGTTGGTCTTGGCTTTGGCCATGTTGATTATTGACTTACGTATGAAGTCTTTTTTGGCAATTCCAAATTTGGCAATTTTTGGAGCCATTGCATCCCTACTCTTTTTTCCATCACTGCAGATCCCCACAAACCCTTTTGCCTTGGCATGTTTCTTCAGCTGCCTCATTTCAGATCCCCTTCTCGACGTTTACTTCAGCGGACTTTCGGTTACTGAGCGATGGAAGCCGTACCTGTACCGTGGTAAAATCTGCAGGCGGCTTTCTGTCATCTCAGTTGGAGTCATTGAACTCACCTTTTTCATTCTTGCAGCCTTTAAACTACGGGATCTGGACCTCTGGTATTTTGTGATACCTGGTTTTTCTATTTTTGGAATTTTCTGGATGATCTGTCATGTGATTTTTTTTATAACTCTCTGGGGATTTCACACAAAACTCAATGACTGCCACAAGGTGTACTATACTCACCGAGCAGAAAACAACAGCCTGGACAGAGTCATGGCGTCTAAAGGGATGCGTCACTTCTGTTTGATCTCAGAGCAGCTGGTGTTTTTCAGCCTTGTTGCCACTGCTGTTTTGGGAGCAGTCTCTTGGCAGGTAAATAGTAATCTCTTTATCTTGATCTCCTCTTGACAATAATCCTGAGAATTGCTGGATCCCTAAAATTCCTAAAATTTGATGGTGTGCTGTTTGATAAATTGGAATGCGTGGTTTCACTGTCATGGGCTTTGCACTTAACACTTTAAGCTGCCTGGTTTGTGACCTGTTGGAGCAAGTGCAACCTACCAGCTTCCTTATGTTGGCAGCATGGGAAAAGGTAAGTGCTTTCAGGGCGGAAGAGGTGAGCAATTTTGCATTTACCTACATCAGAAATTGTTTTGCTTTTGAATTCATTGTGCCATAAAATTTGTTTTCAGAATAAATCACTGTGTTAAACCCTAGTAATGCTCACTAATTCTAGGGCTTTTGTTGTGGACTATTTTGATTAGATTGAAATGTATTAAATAGTGTAATTTTCAGTAATTTTGGTTTGCTTTTAATCAATTACATGGAATCAGAGATCAGCTGATAAACTGATAAATCCTTGGTATAGCGTGAGCTTTAAGTGTCTCACTTTCAAATCTGATTATGCACCCCAGGATAAGGTGTCTGGAAGACCAGTCATTAACATCACACAGTGTCCTTTGTCTTTTCTTTCCATTTATGAGTTAAGGATGTTGTCTTTTCTTTAGCAGAAAGCATACATTTCTTTCAAAATGTTTGTTCAGTGCCCAAGTTAAGACACATGGTGTGTTGTCACAGTTGCAACAGGGCATTCAGAGTGTCTTTTCTTTTTCAAGTTGATACAAACCACAATAACAATTAAATTTGTGTCCATTCATGTCTTCTATAAATTACAAACATATAATAATGTATCTAAAATATCCTTTTACAGTAGATCAGATTTAAAGACGGTACAAACAGTCTTTGTACTGTTTCCAGAGCAGTTTCCTGCCCACTCCTGTGGAATTTCTAATCCTGCAGATTTTCTCAGATTAAATAACCTTGTAGATGAGTGGTATTTAAGAAATTGGTGGAAGATTAACAGTTACTTTGTAACTGTGTTGGGTTTGGGGTTTTGTTTTTTGTATGAAGAGCATGAGAGGTTAACAGACGAGTCTCCAGGGAGCACTGGGTAGTTTTCCTTTTTTTTTTGGAAGATTATCAGCACTCATAGCTGTGGTGTTTGGACTTGCAGAAGGGACAGAAGGAAACAGAACCAGAAAAACAGTTCAGTTCAAAAGTTGAGGGGAATCAAGTTGGCAAGAAGCAGGTTGGAGCCAGGTAGGCAGGAATAGTTCCTCATATGCTGCTGAGCTCTGAGGCTGTGTATCATGGCATGCCGTGTGTGGTGCCCCATGATTGAAGAGGCTCAGGAGGAAGCTGGACAAAATTCACAGGGGTCTGTGTACTATCTGGAAACCACATCTGGCTCAGGGAGTTGTTGAGCCACTAGTGGCTAAAGTACTCAGGAAACATGTTTTTTCTGTCCTTACATCTCTCCTAGGCATGAATTTGGCCTCTTTGGAGACCAGACATTCTTCTGGATGGGCCTTTGGTCCAGATTAATACAGCCATTCATACATTCTTATCTTAAGGAATTTTTTATATACTTTACATTTACATTTTTAATGTATTTTTCCTTAGAGTTTCTTAGGAATGCCAAGAATTCCTTGGTCTCCAGTTCCTGAAAATGTGTTTGCTCTTCTAAAGATTATTTAAAACATTTTTTGCATATGTAAGATGTAAGAATTTTCAGTCTTTGCAACATTAGTTTGGGATTTCTGTAGCTATTTCAGTATGTGTGAATTATATTTGAAATCTGTTGAAAGTGACCTGAAAGATGAATCATTTTTTGTTTATACCTTTCCTCACTACTGAAAGCTGGTTTAATGATAGTGCATTTGATGAAATAGGTGGCTTAAAATTACTTGGGGTCTGCCATTTGGCTTCCTATGAATAGAATTGCTAAAAATCTGAGCCTTGGAAAGGTTCTTCCTAACAGTCAGCTATAAATAATTAGCAATAGCTTATAAAAAGAGCTCAGTTATAGCCAGAAATGGAGTAGTGGGAAGAGGGGGGGTTCCTATTCATGGAAAATGTTTTGCAGGCACATTATATATGCCCTCTTAACATTTCTAATCACTGTAATATCTGTGCTTCATGTGAATCTCATGTGTATGAAAAGTCAAGACCTAAAGCACCAGTTGTCTGTTAATTGGTGGCTAGAAATATCCTATTTTATTTAAATGGCCAGAAAAATATCAAGTCTCCTTTTGTGGAAACGTTTTTAAAGTAGGTGAATTAACTTGCTGTAGCAGGGACAGTGGTTTTCTTACTGATGCAGAGCTGTTGAGGCTAAAAATCCTGTCAGTCAAGGACCTTCCTTGAAGGGGAGCATAGACTTAGTAATGAGACAAGGGTTTAAAGTCTCTGTTTGTGGTACTTGGGGATGTGCTTGGGGAGAACTGTAAAAACAATGTGTTAAAGTTGGGTGCATTAAAAAATGGGGCGTGTTTCAGCTGAGACATGGTCTGCTCCTGAGAATAATCCTTGCTGTAGCTGCAGAGGAAAGATGTGTTGTTGGTAAAAATGTACAGACATTTTCTTTGCAGAATCTGCAGGAAATGATCAGCACCTGCCTTTACATTGGTGTGAGTAATTCCAGTCAGATCAATGGACTCTTTAGTGCCAGCTGATTTCAGCAATTAATCATGTGCCTGGTCGTAATTAGGCCCTTGGATTGGACAAGATCCAGAAGAAGTCATGCAGATGACTCAGATATTACTTCTTCAAGAATCCAATAAAATGATGAAAATTTTGCAGATGAAGAGCTTTTAATTTTCAGACAAAGATCTTGGAAAGGTTTGGGGCACTGTTTTTCTCAAAAACTTAAATTTTGTGAAGTGCTCTATGCCAAGGTATCTACAGGTTTTCTTACTTACTGGCCAAAGAGAATTATTATTCCTGGAAGGCTTGTATTTAGTATTACCAGGAGAAAGATTAACTGTGTTAGAGCCAGTAAAGTATTGGAATGAAGTACATTATTCAGTACATTATTCTTGGTTTTAGTGAATTTTATGAGTTAGTAACATAATGGTATTCCTTACATGCTTGAATACTCATACTTAAATGGACAGTACCATTTAACTTGAATTATTTATAGGAAACAAAATAAGTTTACTGTATGTATGAGTATTTCCTCTTTGGGGGAGAGCTAATGATTTTGTAGCTTTTATTCTGGTGTGGTTGCCCATATATATAGCAACATCTATATTTACTTAGACATACTTTTATTAACATCAGAGGTTGAATAACTTGTATGTAAATCATATCCAGTCTTTCTCCTTCTCTCTACCCCTGCTTTTCTTCCTGGCTTGTATTTTTAATCCAATCCTCTTCAGGCTTTGCTTGTCTGGAACTATTTTTTGTTGTTTCTGTTATTCCCCCCAGAGTCTCTGCTGCATCCTCTGGCCTCTTTCCATGTTTTGTCAAACGTGCATGCCATTCCTGCCTTTTTTCATCTGTCTGTCTGCTCATGTTTAGTTCTCCCCTTTCTTTTCATCACTGAGAGTTTTTCCTCTTCTTGCTGATTTGCCTTCAGTACTTTTGCTTTGCTGTTACTATACTTTTCTGTTAAGTTTCTTTTCTAATACCTTTATTCCCTCTTTTCCTACTATTCCATCAGCTCTTAAGCTGCATCCTAAGTCCCCTAAGTGCTCCTAAGTGAGCAGTTGCTCACTGCTCACCATTTCTTCTCAAGCTCACCCTCTATCATGTGTGCTTTTGCTGCCTCTCTTCCTCTCTCCAGTGTGTGCTCAGCCCTCCTTGGCTCCCTCCCTCTACAGTGCCATCCCGAGGGCTCCCTCAGGTTGCCTGCTGAACCCCGCAGTGGCAGCACACCTTGCTGCTGCCACCACCACTTGGAGAGCTCCTCAGTCCTGAAGGGGATCTCTGGTGACAAGTATTCATTGTGAGTCTGAAGAGTTTATTTTGTGTTTAGCTTGCTGTCAAGATTTCATTAGTTTCAGGATTCACGTGTTTTGTATTTAAAAACATCAGAGCTTTCAGCTTGCTTTTAAACTGATAACGGCACGTGGTTTTGCTGGAACAAATGCATGTAGATAAAAGCACAGGCTTTCCCATGGCTAGAACAGGAGTCAGGGATGGGAACACATTAAATCTATCTGCCAGTGATTGTGACAACTGTTTTCTGCAAACTCTTCCCTAGATTTTCCCACTGCTCTTCTCATAGTCAGAAGTAAAGGATTATTTATTGATCTCCATAGACTGTCTGTTCAGTAACTTGCTATAAGACTGTTTCCTCTGGTAGCTGATGTACTTTGTAGCTTTACAGATTTTGTCTTTAAGCTTTTTTCTACCTGTAATATAGATCTTATCCTCATTTGAAATAAGCTATTCATTGAATGTTAGCATGTTACCCTTTTTCTCCTGAGCCTTCTCTGTCATAGAGGGTGTTCTTTTATTATACTTTGTTTGTTTGGGGAGTTTTGTGTATCTTTGTGTGTCTGTGTATAAAAACAGGTAAATATTCAGCTTGGATAGTGGAAAGCAGGACAGTATTTTTGCTTGGAAATGCACAAAGACATCTTTGCAAGCTTTCTCAGTTACTGGTCTGTTAGGTGTAATCCCAGGCACCCTGCTGTGTGAGCAGTGGGTTGGACCAGACAATTTCCTGAGGCTCCTTCCAGCCCCAAACATTCAGTGATCCTGTGACCATCTTAGCTGACATGTGTTTAGTGTTTCATCTCTGTTTTAAACAGAAGGGCTCTTCTATAGGTCTTTGTAATTGGCTTCCAATTTAAACTAACATTTTATGCATTTTGGGGTTTTTTCTTCAGTCACATGTCCATAATTAAGTACAGTTCCTGAGTTATTCTGCTTCAAACAGTGGTTATTCTTTGGGATGGAAGTTGTCCTGTCCATGAGTATAAAATGACATCTTGGCTGTAAAATACCTCTAAATTCTTCTGGTGTTCTAACAGTTACACTTAACAAGAAACAGTGCTCAAAAAAAGAGAAAGTGGAAAGACACTACCATAGTGAAATCTCACCACTCTTTTATTATTGTCTGTCATTCCAGTCATGAGAGGCAAGAAGTAGATTTTTTTCTTTTACCTTTTCTGTGTTTTTGAAATGAGACTTAATTGTTAATTCCTTTAGAACAAGACAGACAAAGGCAAAAAAACCCTCAAAAAGACTCCTGAAGATTAAGAGATAAAATGATTTCTCATGGGCTTTTTCAGTAGGATTGCCTAGATGGTCCCTGTGTTCTGTTTGCTTTTTGAGCAGTCTGGAATCAATGGGCACTGGCAGTTCAGGGACGTACTGCAGGTTCACATTGCTAGTGCGATTGAAAACAATGAAAATGGGTTGAACACATGAAAGAACAAAATCCCTTTCTGGCTCTGCCTGAGCATCCATGGCCATCTGCTCCATTAAGGACCAGTCACCAAATCTTTGGGATTTAATAAAGCACTGACAGTTTCCATCTGGAATTTTAGCTGTTTGTCTTAAGGGAGGGACCTGTCTACAGTTTTACTTCAATAACTAAATGAGATATTTTTGCCATTTGAAGTTCTTCTTGTTTAGGTATTTTTAAATGCTACCAGTCATTTTTTTGCTGTGCTGGATTAAGATATTCCATTATCCTACTATAGATTTGTTCTAATCATCATTAGGCATTTTTACATTTGTGACACATTTCTTCTAAATCAAAACTGTTGAAAAAGTGCTGACAGCAATTGCTAGCATCTTTACAGTAGATGGATGTCTACAAATATAAAATATCCAACATTTTCCTATTCCATAGCATAAAATGACCACTAAAAGATGACACATTTGAAACCTCAGATGGAGCTGAGTTGATTCATAACATTATAGAGCTTATTTCCTATTCCTGTTGTAATATTTGGTACAAACTCAAAGCAGGATAAGAGCAAGATGGATCACCGAGATGATCCTTAGTGCTTCTGTGTCAGACCATTATTTCACAAGTACTTGGGAATTTTCTTTGCCAGTATCTTCATATTAGTAGGAGCATTTTCAATAATTAAATGTAAGTATTTTTTAGGAGTTAAACTCGGAGTGAGTCTTTGTGATAATTTCGATTTGTGTTGTGGCAGAATGCTGTGGGTTTAATTAGTTGCATATGTTTAGGGTATTGGGGAAATGCAGGGAGTATTTAGAACAAGAGGGTATTGTTGTAATTGGACTATAATAAAACTAATATAAAGTAATATTATATTAGTTTATTAATTATTTAATAGTTATTGTTTAATAATATAGTTAATAATAATATAATAGTTATTATTTAATAATTGTTTAATAATTATTTAGGATACTGTGATTGCTCTTGTTTTTACGGGCAAATGTATTTTTTATTTTGTAATATGTTCACTGTTATCAAAACACTAATGCAATATAGAAGTAGTTTGCTTTAGCAAAGTCCAAGAAAATATATTTATATGTGGTGTAAAAGCTGAACTTGTCACAAAAATGCTTCCCTTTTTTTTTTTGCCTTCTGGAATTTACAGTTGGAAAACTAAGTCTCCCAAGACCTGAAATTAATTTAGATAGAAAACTCCACTTTTTCAACAAAGTCTTATACTCCATAAGGTTTCTGCAGAAAAAAAAATAACCAAAGCTTTATAAATTTTTGTTGCTGCCACTTCTCAGAGTGTGTTGGGGAAACAGAGCAACAGGAAGGAACACTTGCTGCTGATACATTTGAAATAGAAATTATATTTCCTTAGTTAAAGGACTTTTCTTCTCTGTATTGACAACAAAACAAATTGAGGTGTTACCATAATACAGTGTTTTAAGCTTTCCTGTCTTCTGGTGATTTCAGGTAATTTATGCTATCAGTTGATAATGCTGTCAGTTATTATTGAATATCAGATTCTGGTGTTTAATTGCTGTCACCATTTCAAGGAAACAGGTGAGATCCTTCCATCAGAAGTGTGATAGGACACTTTGTAAAACCAGGACAGGTAGCCAACTATTCTTTCTTAGTGCATTAGATGGGTAAAGCTGTTCTTTCAGGCCAAGTAATTGTGTTTAAAAACTGAATGTAGTTGAGCTCATGCCATGTGCCAACAAGATCTGGGTTGCTTTAGGTGTCATTTTTTTCAGTATAATATAATTTGTAAATTATTAATAGTGTTGACTTTGTGTTGAGTTGAACTACTAGTGCCCATCAAGTCACTGAGTCCTACACAGTAAGGCAGTATCCAGATTTAAAAAAAAAAAAACATTAATATTGTAGATTAGTACAAAGAGCACAAATTAAACATTGAGGGGGTCAGAGACCACAGGATTCTTCTCAAGACAGAAATCTCTAGCTATGAATTTACTTCCTTTGCCACATAGCAAACATAAATATTTAACAAATGCACCATGGATATTAAAGCTCTTGTTTAATTGTATATTATAATACTGTTTCTATCTATCCTGAAAAATTTAATACCTGGTTAAACCCATTCACATCATGCTTAAATAACTAAAATGAATCCTTATCTGTTCTGCCTCTCAGAGATATCTGGCATTTCAGAAGTCCATTTTTATTTTACTAGGACTATTGATTGAGATGTAACTGTTGAAACTTCTTGTTTGATTGTTTTTTACAGAAATCAGCTATGTGTTAGTAAGTGTAATATTTTCCAAAACTGCTTTTTTCCTTTGAAGCAGGAAAGCTTCATATGGGGTAGTAGCTCTGTGAATGCTGTGAAGTCCTGTAGAGGCTGTTCCTTTACTCATGTATATAATACCTTTACTCGTCTGGTATTTATGTAACTGACAAAGAATTGTCTTTTTTACTGAAATAATCACAAATTATCTCAGAATTCATCTCTTGTGTGATACATAGTATTCCCTAAGTTAAATGTATATTTTTAATTATCATAGAATGGCTTAGGTTGGAAAACTCTTCAATCATCACATCCAGCACTGTCAAGTCCAGCACTAAACCACCTCCCAAAGTGTCACATATACACAGCTTTTAAATACCTCCGGGGATGGATGCAATAAACCAGTCTGCTGTCATCTGATGCTAGATACATCATATCTGTGCTGTACCTCACTGATTAAGGCTGACCCTGCAGATGCTTACAGATCTTCTTATTTTATGCACATAATTAGTTTTGTGGCATTTGATTTTCTTGCCTTAGTTAGTAAACTAAGATATGATCACAGTTTTTACAGCTAAATACTGTGCTATCAGTGTTTTTAAATGCATTCCTTTCAAAAGAGTGATCCTTGCTTACCAGCCACCTTCTCCCCAAGCTTTTCATTTGTCTTTATAGTAAATCACACTGTAATACATGGGAAAATAAATATACATTACCAGTAATAATTTGCATGTTTCAGGGCCCAATTATGTGAGATCAAGCAAAGGGATTTTCATACAATGCCTGAATCTCTTCATTTGCTTTTTAGCCAACCAATGGGATCTTCATGAGTGCATTTCTGATTGTTCTGCCTTTGGAGTCCATGGCTCATGGGCTTTTCCATGAACTGGGAAACTGCTTGGGAGGAACGTGTGTCGGGTATGCTGTTGTGATTCCCACCAACTTCTGCAGGTATGGTTACTGTCCATTCCAGCTTCACAGTGTAAATGTATTGTTTGCTCATGGAGGCAATTTGGATTTTCAACAATGAAATACCAATTCAGATTTTCTATTTCACCTCTTTCTCACCCTGGAATGAGTAACTCCACCTTTCTGTCTAGGTGATTTGCTTTTAGGAAGCTGATGAATACAGACCAGCTGTGCACAGGCAGATTTCACAGCCCATACCTCATGCAAAGGAGGATTGGGGCATTTGACTGAGACCAGGTATCTTACATGAGGAGATTGAATAAACCAAACAGATCAGTTCAAAATAATTTTGAATTCAATTAAATGAGGTAGTGTCTACATTTAAAGTTCATTAAAATTAGATTTTCAGATGAACTACATGTCATGTATTGGTGTTGAGAATTTGAAGCTGGCTTTTGTTCCAACATAAATGTTACCATATGAGAAATGAATTACTGTAAAGGCATTATACTATTATTATTTGCCCATTTGTGTGTTTTTCTTAGAAGCTTTAAATTTGCAAATGCTGCTTTTGCCATAAAATTAAAATCATTGTGTGCACATTTTTTGTAAGTGATAAAGAAGAGCTATAGAAATTATCTCTTCAAGTCACAAGAGAAATATAGTAAGTTGATATGAGAGGCTTTAAAATAGAACTGCCCAATTTATGAAAACTTCACAGCTTCAGTGTGTGTAATGGATTTAGTGGATAAGGAAGAACTTAACATCAAAGAAACTGAAGATAGTATGCTAATCTTAAATAACTGTATCTTAAATATTGTAAATAACACATTTTCTGAGCTTCTGATTTAGTTTTTCAGCTGTGCACCCTAAAAAAGACCCTTGTCAATTATTGTTACAGATTTGAAAAAGAGATTTTCAGAATTTACATTACAATAAAAATAAATTAATTTTGTTTCTATGGTAACAGTTTAATTCTTTCATTGTATTATATTATTCTGACACAGGCAGTTCCCTCTAATTTTGAGCAAATGCGATACTCTTGAGCAACTGTTTAGGACCTGACAGAACTAAACTTCCTTCTTAACAGAGCTTGACTGTTTCAGTGATAGACTCAGTCTTCACTTGCTCAGACAAATAGTAATGATGAGCTATTCAATGTAGCTGTACCAGTGGAATAATAATTTTTATAAAAGCCCTAGACAGGTGAGAAGGTGCAAAATTTAAGTAGCTAGACCAATAAGGAGACTAGGTTGCTTTACACATTGGCTTGCAAACAAAATACATGAAGAATACACACATATATACACATATAGGGAAACAACAATAATGTCATGTTTTGTATTAGTAGAGTAAGACTTATCTCCATATTTTCACTCCCAAAACCTCTCCATGTCTGTAACTGAGCATAAATGAGGCCAATTTGGCTCAGCTGTCAGTCATGTTCCTTATCATTGCCCTTATTACATCAGCTGAAGAGTGATGGATGCTTTTCTCTTTCTGGAAATATATTCTGAAGAGCACTCCCCTAACTGGGGAGACCAAATTTCCTGTTATTATGATTAATGAATAGCTGTGTAGACCTAAAAAAAAGTGTATTTTTATTCGATATTTTAGATACCATATATATTTGGGGTTATTTATTATATATTTTTCTATATTTTATATAAAATATAGATAACAATACAAATAAAATTAATTTTGGAACCTGGAGACTCTTTTTATTTTTCATATATATGCACATTCTTACCTATGTAGACATAAATACACATACATGGTTTGTTCCAGGTGTAGTTTTTAATTTTCTTAAAACTTTGATTTTCTAAGCTGTGAGTACTGTTATCTGAAACACATTTCTTATGCTGAAGGAACAACATCTGGACAGCACAAACAAGAAAGAATTACTGTATTTGTGTGAGATCCATGCTTCAGAGTATCTGAGGAAAGTGTGTATGTGGATTTCTCTTTCATCCATTATTGGAAGCTAGTTTGCATTATGCTTTGTGCAGATTAGCACTCGTTTTCTCTGCACTTCTTCCCAGCTGTTCATGAAAAAGTGCCTGTGTGAAGGCAGTGCACCTCAGTGGGACTTCATGAAATTTTTGGAGCCTCCCTTCTTCCTATCACAGCTTCCTTCTCTCCCTCTGTCTCTCAGTTGCAGGAATAGTATAGGGTTGAGTAAGACTATGCTTGGAATTGAAGTGTGACAGAAGGGAGATAGTGGTCCCTCACTCAAATACAGTAATTTGAGTTGTTTATAAACTGTAAATTTGAAGTAAATTTGAATTTAGAAAAGTGCTACCTCATAGGAGACAGAATAGGCACAGGGGAAAATAGCAGCAGCTACTAGAAGTCCACTTAGCCTTAAATAATTGTCAGCCATAATCATTAGCTGTTCTCCTTCTCTTTAGTCCTGATGGCCAACCAACTCTTCTTCCACCTGACCATGTCCAAGAGTTAAATCTGAGGTCTACTGGAATGCTTAATGCCATCCAAAGATTTTTTGCTTATCACATGATTGAGACATACGGTTGTGACTACTCTACAAGCGGGCTGACCTTCGATACCCTTCACTCCAAGATCAAATCTTTCCTTGAGCTTCGGACTGCAGATGGCCCCAGACATGATACCTACATCCTGTATTACAGTGGTCACTCTCATGGCACCGGTGAATGGGCACTGGCAGGTAAGAGAGCTGGGGATTTTTGTTTGTCAGTTGTTTTGGATATTGATAACCTTTCACAGTCAAATCATTAATTCTGTAAAAAATCATACTGTATTGCAAAACTTTGAAGTTTTAAATGTACTTACTACCGGATTGTTCAGAATGGCAAAGAACCATCAGTCTTTGGAGAGCAGTTTTATACAACTTCCTGGCAGGGAGGGAAGAAAGGAAAAGGTTGTAGTATTACAGAGCATGACTGTTAAGAGATTCAGAGGCTACAAGAAATTGAGAAAACAAGCCAAGTTGCAGGCTGACTACCTCTGCTAGTGGAGACAATGGAGAAATGCAGAAGCCCCTTTGGTATGCAGGTAAGTTATTGTTAAGAGGTAGCTCTTTCCTTCCCTTGCATTGTATGGCAGTCAGGTATGTTACTTCATTAACTTTGTCATTTTAGTATTTACTGACTTCAGTAAAAATCCTTTTACAGCAAACTAATCTTCCACTTATTCTCAAAATTGTCAAATGTTGTTGACTTCAAATATATTCTTTCAAGTTTAAACACAGTTTCATATTCCCCTGATTTTCCTCGCACATGATTTTTGTATTCAACAAGTTAACTTTAAAGATTGCTTTTTTCCATGCATGGAATTAAAAGTGGAAATTACACACTGCTGCTCTATAGACAGATTTCCCCCTGTGTTTTGAGAAATATTTGTTCACTGTAATGAACAAGCATAATCTTTTCTCATTCCTTGGACATGACAGAAGGAATTACAGTGTGTTCTGTGACACTGTCAATTGACTGTCATGAAGGTCTGCATTTATGTCTTTAAGATGTGCTTTGCTTTTTTTTGTAAAAGACAGAATCAGTAAAAGAAACAGGAGGCAGATACACAATTCACACTACAAAAGCAGGTCTTCAAACATATAACAAACCTTGTATCATAAAAACAGGTATTATTTGCTGACACTGTGGACTTTGGGAGTGATTGTGGGCATAGTGTAGCCTCAAGATTGTAAACCTCTATTTAAAGTGCCAGTTTAATGCCTTGTCATATTCTTGGCATAGACTTCACTGTTTCCCCCCTTTCTTGGCCCATTTGTTTGGTAAACTTAATGAAGTTGTCAAATCATTGCAAGGTTTAGCCTTGCTCTGCTGCTATAGGGAACTGAGGTCACTGTGTGCAGAATGGGAATCTCATAGTAAATACGTTGAATATTTGTAGCTTTTTTCTTCCTAGGATAGATTTAATTCTGTTGGATGGCACTTTGCCTGTGAGCTGCAGGCTCTTTGTCAGCAGTGTCTCTCCAGGTGCATGTGCCCCTCAGTAGGGCATGCCCTTCCTTGTGTGCTCAGGCTGAGGTGGGTGTTCAGGCACAGGTCAGTTTCCATCTGGAGGCTCTGTACCTGTTTTGGTGCAGCTCCATCCTTGAACCTTTAGACCTGCTGAAGAGCAGTGTGTATTTTCTCTCAAGGGATTTATCTGTATCAGAGATTTTAAAAAGCCACAGCTTTTACTGTGAACTTAGTGCAAGTGGTGAGTTACAGTGTATGTAGGGTGGCCAGATTACTTCTCTGAGAAGGGGATGGTTTGTCCATAAGAGCAGCTGCCACTCTGTGCAATTGCTGAGTGTGTCCTCACCTTGGGTGGAACAGACTATCAGCAAAACTCCACCTCCCACCTGTGCTCCAGCCAGCAGTGTAGACAAAGTCAGCTTTCTTGCATGTGTAGAGCCAAATGTTGCTGCAAAAATTGGACAGCTTTCACCCCAGACCTGGCTTACGACATCTAGCCACCCTGGAGTGTGGCTGGGGCCACAGGTCCTGTAGCATGTAGGTAGCTGCAACCTAAATTGATATCTAGCCTTTAGCAGAAAGGCCAAGGAAACTGTTTAAACTTTGAGTGCTGAAAGATACAGTGTGTAAATACAGTGGTGTTCAACTTCCTCACAAAGCTCCTTTTCAGTTCTCTGTCCAAACACATCTGCAGCTTCTACATGGACACACATATAGTCACATAAAGGAGAACAGGCAGCTGTCATAGGTCTTGCATGCTTTTTTTGTGATTGATTTTAGTTAAATGCTGGAATGTAATGTGATCCTCCTTCCAGATATCACTGCTCCTGCATGGAACTTGAAAGTATAAACTGAAAATATAAAGGCTGTAATTGTGTCCCATGTATTGGACACTGGCATTTTGTGACAGATGGAGCCTTGGCCATCAGTTCCAGTAATGTGTACTATCCTCTGACCTGTAAAGAGGATGAAAAGAGATGACAACAATGAAAAAAACCCATTCTTCTGATTAAAAAAGTAGTTTCTCACTGCTGGCTTATGCCATGGTACAGCACAGTAGTAGCAGTGTAGTCTTTGCTTTGTAATGGCGTATTGCAAAAGAGGCTTACTGAATTAATTAATACAGTAATGATGTTTCTCTGTTGTTGGAAGATCTCACTCTGCTGAGATACAGCACAGTGCTGTGTAAAAGAAACTGTTAGCTAGTCATGCATGAAGTATGAGCAGTCAAATTACCTGGGGGTCATGTTGTCTGGGTGAAGGCAAAGGCATGAGCTGGGCTAATAAAGCTTTGTCTCTCTCCTGAAACTGTTGGCGTAACTGTTGTCCTGCTAAACCTGCCAGAGAGCCAGAGGTGGCCAGGTACCTGCATTTCTTACACAGCTTGGTGCCTAAACCTTGTGCTGGGTGGCAAGCCCATGTGCTTAGGTCCATAGGGTTGGAAGCCAAGCCTGTGTTTGCTTGTATCTGTGAAGGATGAGATGGTTTTCTTTGGATGATTCTATCCAATTCTCTTTTGAAGTCACATGCACTTGTACACAGCTACACTTTAATAAAATTTATTTATAAGGCTTTAAAATGTGAACAAATAAAGAAAATTTTACAGATAACTCACAGAGAAGATGTACCTAGAAAAGGCAAACTACTTCTTTATCAGTCTCTGCTGTAAATAACTACAGCAATTTAAGGATTTTAAATGTGTACCAAGACAAGTCATTACTTTAGGTTTGTATCCTAGAGATTTTCTCTGGTAATAAATTTTCCAGTTTTTCATTTTCTTGGAGAATGGTTCAGCCCTGTAATTTTGCTTTTACTTTAACTACAACAGCATGCACAACACTTTAATTCTGAGAGATTAATTTGAAGCACTTTTTTGTCACCCCTTACAAGTAGAACTCTAAGTGCTGAAATATGCAGCTAACAACATTTTGACCACTGCTTAATTGTAGTCACTAGTGAAAAATCACTCTGGAATTAAAATTCAGTTATTTTAAATATCTTTCTTCTTCTTCTTCATTTTTTTAAGTTGATATTTTGAAACTTGAGTATTTTTTGTTGTAAACCTGTATCATAACTTCAACTAGCCAGAACTGAGGCATACCAGTTCTTTACTTTAGTATCACTGGGGAGACAATGGAGAGTTGTTGTCCTTAGGTACCTGAGTAAGTAGTCTGCCTTTCAAAGCTACATAGATCCTGCAGCATTTAGTACACTTAAGCAGAAAGACTTCCCACTATAGATAACATTTCAGGTTTAATTACAATCTCCTTTTTCAAAGTGCTGTTGGAACAGGAGTTCAACAAGAAGTTGGACACTAGTTGCAGGCGTCTTCTGACCTGACAGGAAAAAAATATTGTGGAAAAATTCCAATGAGATTTTTGTTTCATTGAGTTGTAAATTGATACCAGTTTTCTTGAAGCTCTGAAAACAGCTGTCTCTATATAATCTCTTCATTCCTGGTCATGTGAATTTTTGTGCTTGCTTTGAACCCACCATTTTTTGCTTCCCACCATTTGAAAATGTATTTTCTTCTAAATTCATCTCTTAGACGACAAGCCTTTTTTTTAATATTAATAAAATCATACTAAAAAAGAGTCCTATTCCTGTTCCTAAATAAACTTTATTTCAGATTTTTTCCCTGTTTATCTCTATTTTCCATATTTCATCAATTGGCTATAATTTCCTTCACTCTGTAAAGGAATTCCTTTTTTTTTATTGTTCATGGGTTTTCTTTCTAATCAAGGGTTAGTTAATGGCTTCATCTGCCATAGCAAGTCAGTTAATACCTCTGTGGAGATATGAAGCATTTACAGATGGAAAGGATGAGTTGAAAACATCTGTTATATCTGTCCAGATTGTTCAAGTAATGGATTCTTAGAACCAGTCAAAACAGTTAAAGTTCTGCAGAAGTTTCTGTTTCTTCATCCTGATGATAAATCTTTTTGTCCTTGTGGCAGGGGGTGATGCTTTACGACTGGACACGCTGTTGGAGTGGTGGAGAGAAAAGAACGGCACTTTTTGTTCTCGGCTGATCATTGTTTTAGACTGTGAGAACTCTCAGCCTTGGGTGAAAGAAGTGAGAAAAGTAAATGACCAGTATGTTGCTGTGCAAGGAGCAGAAATGGCCAGAGTTGTAGACATCGAGGAAGCAGACCCTCCACAGCTTGGTGACTTCACCAGGCAGTGGGTTGAGTACAACTGTAACCCTGACAGCAACATCAGCTGGTCTGAGAAGGGGCGCGTGGTGAGAGCCATGTACGGCGTGTCAAAGCACTGGAGCGACTACACTTTGCATTTGCCAACGGGAAGTGATGTTGCCAAGCACTGGATGATGTACTTCCCACGCATCACCTATCCATTAGTACATTTGGCAAACTGGTTTTGTGGGCTCAATCTGTTCTGGGTCTGTAAAGCTTGCTTTAGGTGCTTAAAAAGATTGAAAATGAGTTGGTTTCTTCCCACAGTGCTGGATACAGGACAGGGCTTCAAACTCGTCAAATCCTAATCAGCAACCAAAGAGAAAATGAAGTGAGAGCTTTGTGAACTTTCTCACTGTACCATATTTAAAACTTTTTCCTATTACTATTTTTCTCTGAAAAAAGTCTGCTCTACTCACTTTATTCAGCTTTTTGAGCAGCTACAGTATATGCAACAGTTAGAAATTGCAATCTTAAACAGAAGAGGGTAGAACTATGATATTTTAAATTTTGTTACATGTACATTTGTAAGAGACTTATTTAATATGACCATGCATTTTGGAGACAGGTCCCATGTTCATATGTCTTACTTAAGGCAGCCTTTGTTTAGAGACACCAGTTTGATGAACAGGAGCTCCTGTGAATGTTACACAATGCTGATCTGTCATTTATGTTCCCTATACAGTTTAAATACAGGAAAGAAACCAGCCTAATACCCCAATCAATTTATGTGTGCTTGAAATTATGTGGTGGGATCACTGAGCCAAAAAAAAAAAAAACAGAATATATAGCTACTGTATGTAAATAGCTACCAAAAAGCTTTAGTTTTATTTGCTTTTATGTCTTGTGCCCTGCCTCACTTCTCTACTGCCATCAGTGGAAATTTGCCATGGAAAACAAGAAAATCAAACAACCCCCTAATGCTATGATACTTCTCAGACAGTTTTGAAGTGTGTTTTGAAGTGAGTTTTAAAAATATTCAGTGTTACTTTCAACATAAAATATCTTGCTGGTGATCTTTAAGCATACATTCCCAGAAGTTAATTTATATATGGAATAAAAACTGCAGTGAACATTTTTCCCTCACCTGTTAGGTGATTCTCAATTTTCCAGGCTCTTGCTAGTTTGTATTTTGAAAAGCTAATCTGAAGAAAACAAAGCAAAACAAAACCCAAGGAATTTAACAAAGAAAATAATCCTTAGATTAAAAAATGGGAATATCCGTGTTGCCTTGCTTCCATGTTTATCTGAAGTCCGTGTTGTGGCTAAGGTCTTGATTCTGTGAAGTTCTGAGTACAGAGTTGGACCAGTGAGTTCATTATCTATTAAAACCACAAGCAAAGTTTGTTTGAATGTGTTATTCCCTTAGGAGAAGAGGGAATACTCAGTATTCCTTAAGTCTTTTCTCCCACCCACAAGATCCTGATTTTAATCCTTCCAGAGCTGGATGGGACTCTAGAAATCCTTTCCTGCAGTTATAAAAGCTGCATAGCTTTTTTATGTCATTTTTTCAAGTACAGAAAATTACAGGTGAAACAAGTAGGTGGCTAAGACAGTACAATTTGTGGTCATTTATTTGCATATGTGTGTAAAATTCAGTAGACATACAGTTTATTTTTTCCATCAGTATTTTAATAAAAGTGTTAAGAGAGCAGCTGATGTTTGTCTAAAATATAAATTATTAAATTTTTTTATTTAAATACATGCAAATAGTATGTAGCTCTATAAGTCTTTGCCATCATGGCTTTTTCTAACGCCATTTGAGCTTTTTAGCCAGCCAAATTAGAGAATCTGCTAACACTGATACTCATCAGTGGCTCCTGAAATAAATAATGGGAGCTACAACAGCCAAAGCAATTTGTACCCACCAGATTCAGAATGGTGATTTTGCTCAGATCTGCAAGTGGCAGCCACTAAGTTTGTTCATTAGTATGTATTACACAATGTTGTTTAGCCAAGGCACCTCCTCCCACACCACTTTCCCTTTCTCTATCCCCTTCCATAGTGTGAGAAGGGGATAAAGAAATAAGAGCTTAATTATATCCTATGAAGACTAAATGCCTTTTGGCCTTCTCTGAATAAATGCTGTGATTGCAGCTCTGTCAGGGAATCAAGAGGTGGCAGTTGTTAGTAAGGACAGAGGGTTCTCACACCACCTGACTTCAGGTATTCAACTTAAGGTCCTAATGTGGGAGACAGAGGTAGGAGTCATCTCATTTAAAGTCAGATGTTCAAAAACCAAATACCTGAATCCATGCTAGTGACCTGAAGCGTTCCACTGCTCATTAGCAAGGAGAAGTAAATATTTCCAGAGGACGACTGGTTTGGTCTCTGTTCTAGGATAAGGGCATTGCATTTTTTTTTCATTTTGTTTTGCTTTCCTGTGCCAAAGGTCAAGCAGACAAATCCCTTACATCTCTTGAATAACCTTAGAGCACCTCTAAGCTATCCTCTGGAGCCTGAGCTGGGTACCTAAGCTCCTTGTTCAAGCACATAAAGTGGATACTTGGAATTGGGTTGAATAAGGATCTGTCAGGTTGCAGAAAAGCAGTGCTGCCTTCTGCAGAAGTCACTGTCTTCCATTCCCGGTCATCAGCTCTTGAGTGTAGATGCATAAAGACTCCTTTACACTTGGTTTGTAAAATCACCATTGTTTTGACTTCTCTTACAGTAGAAGTTCACCTGATTGCATCATAAACTTTTAGAGCTTGAGCCTTAGAAATTTTACTAAAGTCCCCATAAATACCTCATAGCAACCCTGTGAACAGTTTGAACATTTGAAGTCAGTCCTTTCTGTTCTGGAAAAGCTTTAAATATCAACCATAACACTTGCCACTAATTATAATTGACAGATCTTAATGGGTGAGATTCTACTTGCTACTGTTACATTTTTATGAACATCACCTGTATCTTTCTTTTTGTACATGAAAGGGAACAAGAAAAGTGTGGGATTCCTGACCTCTCCTGAATCTGTGAACAGGAATCTGCTGTGTAGTGCAGTGACAGACTTAGCTCTGGGCAGAATAAATGCAACCGTTTGTCCTGCTGTTTTGCCTCTGGGTATTAAATGGTTTCCAACTTACTTTCCAAAGTTAGATTTTTCTCCTAGGATAGACTGGGTGTTATTTAGCTGTTTGCTGAAAGGCACATAAAGAGCTGAAAAAGAGAGCAAAAATACTATTTCCAAAACTAATCATGTGTTTGCAGATTTGTTTCTATTTTCTCAATTATAGACCTCTGGTTTTCTAAATTTGAAGTAGTTCTAACATGAGCTAAGGTATTCCTACTTCTGATTTTGTTACTGCAAAGGCATGGTGAAAATGCTAAGTTTAAAAGAAATGTTTACAGCTGTTCCTATTATGAGGCCTTTTTGGACAAAGAGACTGTCATGTGTTTCAAACCAGGGCTATGGATGATGAGGAATTCAACATCACCAGTTCTTCACTTCTGCACTGACTTCTATCAAAGCATCCTGCAGTGACCCACATTCCCAGGTGGAATTTTCCTCCAGCTCCTGGTGCTTATGCCTCTCCACAGGTCTCTGCCCAGCCTTGGGCGTGTGCCTGAGGGACGAACACTGGGAGCTCCTGTGATCTAAGTGAGGAGTTCTCCTTCTGCTATTCCTGTATGGAAGGCAGGGCCTGTAGAAATTTCAATCTAATTCCAAAGAATGTTGCATATGCTATCAGTTACGTACATGTTGTTAAGTGGTGACGTGTACAGATTTCTGGGTAGAGAGAAACATTTTTGCAAGGTTTGTCTCTGTACTGTATATTCAGACATTTTGCTATAAAATTTGTTATAAACTTGTGTCACAGCATGATTTTATGTTGACTTTGTTACATTTACCTCCTGTATAGTACCAGCCTTGCTGAAACATGCAAATGCACTGAGTCCTACAAAGGGGTTCAAATTGCATATTCACAGTGGTGTTTTTCTCTGAACAAGTATTGGGGGGGGGGGGGAAGCCATTATTCTTCATTTTTGCACTACTAGAGCGATGTACTTGCAGTTCCTTATGCTTTGTATGCCTTGTAGTTGTTGTCCAGTCTTCAGTTCAAGTTTTTCCCAAAATAATTTTGTATATTTTGTAAAAGCATAGTTAATGCTTTGCTAGCAGTAAAGCACCTCTGTTGCCAGCAGTACACAACAAAATCAGATTAATTTTATTGTTTATAAATACCTTTTGTGAGACGATTTTTACTGAATATACGGTTTTTAGATATGTAAATAGATTTTTTGAGTGTATTTGTGATACGACTTAAATATATTTTGCTGTTTTGGATGCTCATTTCAGTTTCATCATTTTGTTTGTGTCTTGACTGCTTTCCAGATTTCTGTGCTCCCTCTTGAATTACGTGAGGGTTTGCTGTACAGCTTGCTTCACAAGAGGTTTTTTATAACTAGAAATTGCAACAGAGTCTATGGAAAATAGAGTATTTTTAAAATACTCTAAAGGAATATTTTTACTTTAATAATCTCATAGAAATGAGAAATACTAGCTTAAAATATTAATGCCTTTCACCTTGTCTTTTTTTATCACTTATTCAACAAGCTAGTAAAAACGCTGTTTATACTTCAAGACATAATTTTAGAGATATAATTGAAGACTTTCTTTACATGAGTGCTTGTAGTTAGTTACATTTCTTATCTCCAGTAAGATCAAGGTGATGGAGGGTTCCTGTGTGAGATCAAGCCTGGGAGAGGAAGTAGAAGGAAACTGTTGCTGCAGAATGGTGAGGAGGACAAATCCACATATCTGCTTCTCACAGAAATTACTGTGGAGGTTCCTGCACTTGGTCCTCATGGAACAGTCCCAGCATTCCTCTTAACAGGCCTGGACTTAAGTGAGGATTTTGGCAGGCAGTGGAGAAGCAGAATGGTACTGTGGTAAGGGGTGATGGGTATCTCAGTGGTAATCCAGTGCCAGAGCTGCCAAGAAGGCATGGCCAGTTCTTCTGGCACATTGACTGGCTGAGTACAAGGATGATTTAGCAGCACCTCTTGGTTGGTTGGAGTTTTTTAACAGAAGGAGTTTAATTGTGGCTGTTGTACTTTGTGATTTAATTCATTCATTTTGTAATTTACTACTCAGTGTTCTGTCGGATCTCAGGATCTCAGTCCTGAGGTGCCGGGCCACCGAGACCACCCTTGGGGGGTTCGGGAGTCCTGGAATGTTGCCAGAAGTGTCTGGTGGCTGCACTTTGACCCTACACAGGAGACGACCTGTATGAGGATAGGAGGGCTTCACCGGGGTGAATGGTGAAGGGATTAGTTAATTAGAGAGTGAGACACAAGGTTTAGGATTTATGTACAGGGGGGTTTAGAGGAGTAAGATGGAGGAATTGGGGTGTGTCCTGTCCTTCTTCTTCTTCTCCTCCATCTTCTTTGGCCATGGTGGCACTTTTGGATTGGTTATTACTGAAAGTGCACCCAGCAATAAGAATAAATGGTATTGGGGAAAAATGATAAATATTGTACACGTAACAATGGGTATAAAGATACGTGGCTGCCCCGGAGGGCAGACAGTGTGCTCATGGCTGACTGCTGAGCAGATCTCTGTTCGGCTGAAAGAACATCTTTTAGATAAACAATTAATAAACATAAAAACCGAAAGAAAAACTGAAGCCTCTTCTCGTCCTTCGATACGCGGGCTGCCCCAAGGCCACCTCGGGCCTTTCCAGGCCCCTCAAACAGCCGAGATAACCCAACACTTGGCGTTCCCTGAGCGGGCTCGAACCACCACAACCTTTCGGGGGGGGCAGCACCCTCAAAGCCCTGAAGACCAGAGAGAAGAAGAAAACAAAAAGCCAACAGAGTCTGAAAAAAACAGCAGTCACTGAGGAATCCATCTCTCAGTTTCTGCCGAAGACAATTTGTAGCAGAACAGCCCGGACCGGAACCAGAAAGGCGCCCTGGGACCACCTCTCGTGATCTGCTGGACAGAGACCGAGACCTCCGGACTGCCCTGACGAAAGATTTGGTAAGAAAGCCCAGAAATAAGAACATGGGGGGCACACTTTCCCAGGAACAACGGGAAATTTTGTCCGCCTTACAAGGTGTGACACAAACATACACAGAGGGAATTCCAAAGAAAGAATTAAAACAATTATTGCTATGGGCAAGGCTAAACTACCCATTGGCAGAAACGTGCATGCAGCAGAAAGCTGTGGGACCCTCTGAAAGAGGGGGTGGAGCAAGGCTCCAGGAAAAAATTAGCTCTGGCCTTAAGAAGCCAGGGGGAAGGGCTCTCGAGGAAAGAGGGCAGGAAATAATATTAAAACACCCGGTCCCAAAACCCAGAAACCCCAGGAAACTCCCAAAGCGTCCAAAAACTCCAGAGAGCATGGAGGACTCAGGAGCAGAAGGGGGGGAAAAGGGGGGAGAGAAGGGACCGGGGGGGGCGCTTTCTCACGGCCAGGCTGCAGCGGAGCAGGCGGGGAGCGCGGGTAAAGAAAAAACAAGGGACACGTGTTTTCGCGCGGCGTTCCTCAGCTCAGGGCCGGGGGGAGCAGCCGCCCCAGGGGCCGGCAAGATAGCAGAAACGCGCGCGGCGGGCAAAACTCGCAAGAACCCGGGGGAGAAGTCACAAACCAACGCCAGGGCGTCTGACCCAAGCAGCGAAATAGGGGAAATTGCACAATCCCAGAAAACTGCCATGCGGAGACGTAGGAGGCGCACGGTTGTGACGCAAAAACCCGGGACACAGATCGGCCCGAACGCGGCGGGCGCGGGTGCCGGCGGGAGGGGGCTGCACACACCGACGAGGGGCTGCACACACACAGCATCGGAGGAGGAGGAGACAGAGTCAGGGGCAGACCGAGGGGGGAAAATTCAGAGGCGGAACAAAAAGGGAGAGGGAGAAATTACCTCGGGAGAGACAGAGGGCAGCTCGGAAAGCACGCATGCGCGGAAAATAGAGCGCGGGCGGGGGCGGGCCAGACCCACGGTGACGTCTCAGGCGAGGAGGGGCCCTCTCCAGACTTGGTGCCTTTGGTAAAAACCCTCGTGGAGTCCAAGCCTCTTCCCTCCTGGGGAGGCGTGTGTGTTCTAACCCTATTGTCAGTTGAATCAAAAGCCAGGTAACCCCGGCCTCAAGTGAGCTTGCAAACAGCGACAATCGGCCGAACAGGAGGCAGTTGTGTTCATGCGGTCGCCCCAGCCAGGGAGGCCGGTGACAGCGCCACCTCGTGGGGGAATGACCGAAGTGCACGACAGGCCAGATCAGTTCGGCAGAGCCACAGTGTCATCTCGTAATGAGTCTGCAACTATGCAGCGATTTTCCTCAACAAGATATAAGAAGAAACGAATACTCAGACAAAAGTCGGGACTCAGACTGCAAAGGACAACTCAGAAGAGAAACAAGAGGAACGAAAGACTCTGGGGGGTTTTCTCTTTGGGGTCTTGAATATTTCTGTATAAGAACGAAAGACTCTGGGGGGTTTTCTCTTTGGGGTCTTGAATGAAAAACATAACAAGGGTTTTGCACAAAAGTGAGATCATGAGTTTCATGATGCTTAGGTGCATCATCCTTTTCATTCATTGCAATAGGCAATGGGGTAAATTTACCTATTACAGGGAAAACTGACAAAGGATCATGGATTGATCAGCTGGTAGATTTTTTTGACATTTCTCCCATTTGGAGAAGAATTTTAAGGGTAAGGTTTTATGTTTTAATAATTTTCCTAGTCCTCATCCATGTCGTCCCATGTGCCATGAATCGGATTGTAAAAGAGGTTTTCTTGGTGCAAACAGAAGGGGGAGATGTCGGATCTCAGGATCTCAGTCCTGAGGTGCCGGGCCACCGAGACCACCCTTGGGGGGTTCGGGAGTCCTGGAATGTTGCCAGAAGTGTCTGGTGGCTGCACTTTGACCCTACACAGGAGACGACCTGTATGAGGATAGGAGAGCTTCACCGGGGTGAATGGTGAAGGGATTAGTTAATTAGAGAGTGAGACACAAGGTTTAGGATTTATGTACAGGGGGGTTTAGAGGAGTAAGATGGAGGAATTGGGGTGTGTCCTGTCCTTCTTCTTCTTCTTCTCCTCCTCCATCTTCTTTGGCCATGGTGGCACTTTTGGATTGGTTATTACTGAAAGTGCACCCAGCAATAAGAATAAATGGTACTGGGGAAAAATGATAAATATTGTACACGTAACAATGGGTATAAAGATACGTGGCTGCCCCGGAGGGCAGACAGTGTGCTCATGGCTGACTGCTGAGCAGATCTCTGTTCGGCTGAAAGAACATCTTTTAGATAAACAATTAATAAACATAAAAACCGAAAGAAAAACTGAAGCCTCTTCTCGTCCTTCGATATGCGGGCTGCCCCAAGGCCACCTCGGGCCTTTCCAGGCCCCTCAAACAGCCGAGATAACCGGACAGTGTTCCTGCCTTACTAAACTTGTATAGATCCTTTCGGTTCAGTCACAAATCCAGAGGTGACCCTAGAGGACAGCACAGCTCACCCTCAGTGCTGCCCTGCAGATTATTCTAAGGCTCTTTGAATGGAGTCAGACAACCCAAGATATGTCTCCATGCATGGCACTGGGTTTGGGGGTTTTGCTAATTGTTTTTGGTTACCTAGGAAATAAAAGCAAATAGCTCTTTCAATGTTGAAAGAATGTTTCTCCTTAGGTGTTGTTACAAAGATAAATTATTATTGGAAAACGACTGCAGCAAAAATTTCAACCCCTTAATTTGGGGCAAGGAAGGCACCAAGGAGTTGATCAATGTTACCTGCCCCACCAGCACTGCTTTCAGCTGGTGTCTGTTGGCACTGAGAAGTCAAAATAAAACTGTTACTGCTGGATTATATTGGAGACCAGAAAGCTGGATCAGTAAAGGCCCTCAGTATTACGGAGCTCACCTTTACAGACTCAGGCCTTGAAGGAGTTTAACTTCCTCACACAATCACAGGCACACACCTTAGGTGTTTGTGAGGGGTTGGTCACCCTGCAGGCAGCAGTGTAAATCTTTAGGATACTGAGGAGGAAGATGATATTCCCTAGAGGTACCTGCAGCATCCAGCTCCTTACTAGCTCTAGCTAGTGACATGGAAATTTAAAATTTCACTCCTTGCCAGCACTGAATTATTTTCCCTATGAAGTAATTATATAGTCATTTCAAATGTAGTGAAACATTCTGGGCTCTTACCTCAGATGCCACTCTGCACAAAGCTAAGGATTTGCCAGTGCTGATGCTGATGGACAAAAGCAGCCAGCTCTGCTTATTACTGTCAGTTTTGTAGTTAATAACTGCTAAAACAAATCCCAGTGAACCTGGTTTTACTATCCCAAATGCAAAGCCAGGATACTGTAAGACAGTCTGCGTCAAGAGTATAAAATGGGCAACTTGGCTACCTATACAAATCAAAGAGAACAGATTCAGAGATTGGCAACAGCCAGAACAGAAGTAGAAACTTTGCAAAAAAAAACGTTTGCTCTATAAATTCTTTATAAGGTCCCTAGGTACTGTGGTGCTGACTGCATTATAAATGCATAAGAGATCCATTAAGAAAGATGGGGGGTGGGGGAAGAAACTGACAAACTAGGTTTTTATAGCTGAAAACCCTAAAGATTTCTTCTGCCTTGCAGAAGAGTAGAAATGTTGTATTTCATATTGTTGTTATCATATTTCTAGAGTCCCATACCTTCTGGGTGGTTTTCTCACAAGCAGCTCTTCACAGCAGTGCTGTTCCTGCTTCTTCATCAAGGCTCCTCCAAAGCCCTCCCTGACCAGCCAGCCCACCCCCTTTTATCCCAGTTATCTTCATTGGCCACATCTGCTGCCCAATTAAGGACATCACAGCTGCAGCTCATTTGTAACAACTAAGATCAGGGCAAGGCCACTTATACAATACAGATATTTTACTAGGACTCCTACTGTATAGAAAGATTTTTATCCTTTGATAAAGCTTACTTCTTTTCTTAGGAAGAAAGGAAGGGGCCAAAGAAAAGGAAGTTAAGAATGAAGAAAACAAAAAGCCTAGAGAAAAAGTAGTATTATCAGGTGTCCTGGGGTGACGTTATGATGCTTGTATATCCCCATTCATCTGTTCTGTGCCTTTAAGACCGGCACTGAAGAGTGGAAGTTTTGTTTGGGTTTCTCTTATCAGGACACAGAGACAAGCAGTATACAGAGCTGGTTTTTTTTTCTCTTCCAGCTTCGGCTTGCTGCTTTTGCTTGCTGCTTTTGCTTGCTCTCTTTTTCTGCTCTTGCTTCTGCTCTGCTTTCTGCCTCTGCTTATTAGCTAGTTCTAGCTAAACAGTCCACATTGCTTCCTGGACTGTTTCTCCTCTCCTGTTCCTGTGACCATCTCGAACCTGCTCCGGACTGGGACCCGGGAACACCAAGGGTCCGGCTGCAGCGGCTGGCCCAGCGCCGGAGGGACTGAGAACAGAGCAACCACCCCCGAAAGAGACTTTCTGATTTTGCCATCTTTCTCAGAGCGGTGTCATCGGGTATTGTTCATTTTGTGTGCTGGGGGGTGCGGGGCCAGTCAAATAAACAGGTTCTTTCCACCTCTCTCCGAGGAATTTTTTCCCGAACCGGTTGGGGGGAGGGGCCGTGTGGGTTTCGCTTTCTGGAGGGGCCCTCCTTTGGAGATTCTTTAACAAATTTGCCCTAAACCAGTACATCAGGTGGGTCATGTTCAGTGCTGTGGCCAGAAGACTGGGCATCATGGAAACTAGAGAAAGGCTTCAGGACTGATCAGTTTAGTTTCTTGTGGAGGCAACCTATGTAACCTCACCAGAAGTATGCTGTGGCCCATCCTAACAAACTGACAGGATGGCCAGACAAATTTCCATCTAGGCTCATGTCCTGGCTCCATTTAACATTCTGAGGATGGCTTCTAAAAATTATTATCTGTGAAATACAGTGCCTGAAATCAGGTTTGGCTGAGCAGCTACAGCTGGCTGAGCAGTGGGGCTTTTATAGTACAAGGCAATATAGTGGATGTTCCCTACTCCTGAGCACATTCCCCCAGTCATGTTTGTGCATGAAACATCTGCTGCAGCACTGAAGGAGGTTCCATCTTCTGCCATGGCTTGTGAGGAAGGTAGCTCAAACCACTTAAGCTGGGTCTTGGTCTCTGTCTCTATTTCATTTTTGCTCTCAGGTGTGTCTCCAGATGCTTCTCTGGATGAGGAAACATGGTAATTCCAGCCTGAATTAGAACCTTATTAGGTTTCTAATAAGAAAAACTGCTCACTAAACTAAATTGTTTAAAGACTGAGCATGTTGTGTTAAGAGATTTGATGAAAGGAGACAGAATACAGTGCTGGCATCCATGGACAAGGTATGTGAACTGGAGAAGGACAGAAAGCAGGGCTGGGAAGAGAGCCCTATAAAGGAACAGCATCCTGCTTGTCTTGCATCCAGACATACCACAAGACTGCTTGAATTAGGAAGTTAAGTATTTTGTTATTCCTGCTTGTTTGGCATAGGTGTGTAAAAAGGCATAAAACAGTGCCAGGAAGGATTCAGATGATGCAGCCTACCTCAGCTACAAACACAAAAGGGCACAATGAGCCAGGGCCACTCAGGAGCTTGCCCTTATCTGAACAAGCCAGAACAGACTGGTACCACCCACAGAGGAAGAAAGGAAGAGGAAGAAAGTTTTTGGATCAGCCTGCTCTTGATGCACATAAATGTGTACATGAACATGAAAATTAGGTGTTGGAGACTTGTAATAGATGTTGAGAGTCTTTCAGGCATCTTCACTTTGGGGCAAGCGATTTGGGGATGCTAGACTTGAGCTTAGTAAGTGTGGGGCTCCTGAACATCTGCTCCGAAATGTCACTTGGATTTTACAAAATTGTGTTATTTAGAGACAATTTCCATGAAGGGGACAAAAAATACCAGAAACCAACCATCAGACCAAACCCAACCATTTTCTGCAATTCATTGCTGTGTCAGGTGCCCTGTGGCTCTTTTGAGGAAACAAAAGAAATTGATGGCAGTTGGGATGTTGCTACTCACAATTGCACAATGAACTGTTGCCAGAGAAAAGCAAACAGCTCTCACTTATACACACCCTGGGGAGAAGTTTTGTTGGTCATTGCATGATTCTGGATATCAGGTTGCAGCTGGAGTATTGTTACCGTCGTTCATTTTCCAACTTTTTTACCCAGCTGTTCACTAAATAACCTTAACAGAGTTAAATTATGAGTCCTGCCAGAGGATGGTGCAGATGCTTGTATTGATTTGAGAGATCTGGAACAGATTCATGGGGAGAAGCTGTACCCTGGGCTCTGAGACACAAAGCTGGTAACCTAAGATCAGGACTGTTTGAACCGTTCTTAAAGCTCGTCCCACTTTGGTCACTCTGAGAAACATGGTGCTGGGCTAGATGGGGCTCTGACCAGTTCCACTGCAGCTGCTCTCACTTTACATCATCCTTCCCCCTGAGAAGCCTGCTGCCCTCCTGTCTCCACAGTGAGCAAAGTATGAAACAGCCCCCAAGACCAGCACTCTGCTTGGTGGTTGCCAAATGGCGTCTATGATGTGTCACCTCACAGCTGACATGCACTAGCACATATCTATTTGGGGATCCCAGGATCATTAAGATCCATCAGTAAAATATTTTCATCTCTAGGCCCATATGAGATTGTAGGACAATCACTGTGTGACCCTAAATACCCATAATTTGTCTGTGTGCTGGTTTGATCTGTAATGTCAAAACTGAAGTAAATGCCCAAAACCAGCACTTTGAGAAATCATTCCCTTCTCACTGTCTCTTATCTTCTACTTAGTTACTGCTCTTTGTATTTCCAGTGAAGCTAGGGTGGTTTTCATTGGGTTAGTTAGAGTTTTGATGTCTTCAGAATTTATGAGGCACTCAGCTTTAGGCCACAAAAAGAAAATAAGTCAAAACCAGTCACAAAGCTGTCAGTTCACAGCTCATTCCAGCTCATCCATCTTTCGCTTCTCATTTATTTATGTGGTAGTATTTCCCACAGCAGAAATCCCCAGTCTGAGTGCATGGCTTAGATACAGCTCCTGTTCAAGCTATCACAGACTAACCCCAAACCCCACTCAGACAAAACCATAATGAGAATGGCACCAGCAGAGTAACCACTGAGCTTGCAGGCAGCTGTGTGAAGCATCCCAGTGCTCTCATGGGAGAATTCTGTATCTGTAAAGCTCTGGACACCCACATCAATGCTTCTGCCTACAGGTTGTACAGTCTTAAGAAGCACTGGTTTATTTATTGACAAGTCAAAAGGAAACATTACATACTACAAAATCCCTCAATTTTGTAGGATACGTGGTAGGATTCAGCTAGCACTTTTCCACCAAATGTTATTCTGACACCTAAAAAAATTCAACTCCACTTTCAGCCCTCCATTTGGGTTCTATCAGTGTATGGCAACATCCTCTTCCTTCGTCTGAGCTCTGTACAGCCTCACATGCATGGCACAGCAAGGCTGCACCTTCAGGGCTAGAGAAGAGCTGCCCTCTGGAGAAACACTGCTGGCCATTTCCCCTCCTCCAGGAGAAGGGGGGCCCTGCCCCAGAGCCTCCACCTACTATCAGCATGTGGGCTGAAGGTGCAGTGCTGCCCACACCCAGCATTTCAGGAAGGCAAGGTGTGCAATGGTCTCTGAGGCCATCAGCAAGGCAGGACAAGGCTGATGGACCCTGAATAGATAGAGTGGCTTTTGGTGGGCACTCGGCCTCCAGCTGGATTGTGTCAGCTGGATACAGTCTCCTTGTAGAGCTCAAGCTTGTAGGTGTGATTAGATGAGACCTCCAAACATGAACTCTATATGTAAGAGGGGAAAGAGACCTTCCTATTTAACTCAATAATAGGTTCCTGTATTCACAGAGGGCACTGGAATCTGGCTTTGATTGCCAACACTCCAGTTAAATTCAACAGTATTTTAAGATACTTGGGATGAGGTTTCCCCACTCAGGAGAGTGCGATGCTCCTGAGTACAGCACATCCCCGTCCTGGGTGAGCAGCCCACCACAGGGTGTGAAATGAAACACTCCTGCCATGAGGACTGGGAAGGTGCTCCACAGAGACTGCTGGAGCAGCAGGTGGGAGGTGCTGCTCTCACTGAGCAGCCTCAGGAAGTGAACTGTGACCACCCACACCACCGGGGATGAGCTGTAAATACCAAGTTTTGGGTTAAAAAGAAAGTTCCTGTCTCCTTGCCAAACAGCTGTTGCTTTAGTAGGACAAGGGTGTAAGATTCCAGAAGCAGCTTGTCCTTGTGTACAACAAAATCCCATCCTGTATGGCCTCATGGTGTTCACAGGAAAACTAGCAGTGAGTAATTACCACCCTTCATCTCAGGAAACCATGCATGAATGCAAGCATGGGAAGCTGCATTTTAATGCCAAAATATGCTTTAAAAGCTATATCAGCTATACTTTTCCAAACTAGAAAAATACCAACAGGAATAATACAATGCAAGAAGAAATTAAATTACATTTTTCTCTTTTCCCTTCAGAAACCCCACTCTTCTGAAGTCCAGCACTAACATATTAAAATGTTTTTCACCAGTGGCATTTTGCACATCAGGAAGAACTCATAATTTTATTTTTAATTAGCATTTGCATATTCAGTTAGTCACATCTATTTCCTCTCATGATTAAGCATGGTGTATAATTGATATTCTTCTTCCCTGTAGTGTGACACAGCATGTGACTCAAAACTTGCCTTCACAAGGATAATCATGAATGCTAAAGCACAACACATGCAGAAAAACATATTGCATTCCCATATTCTCAGGCTGGAGGAAAATAGCTGAAATGCTCCCTGACTTAGCTTTCTTCAGAATGAAGCCTGGGTGGTGTCTTTGATCTTTGATCTGAGAGAAAAATATTTGCCAGGAAATACCAAGAAATTTCTCTCCACTTGTAATTTTGTGAGTTTGAAGAATGTTGAGAGAAATGAGCTGATTAGACTGAGAATGTATCAATTTCTCGTAAGAAGGTCAGCAACACCAAAGACTGTTTTAGGCTTCTTTTTCATGGTTTTTGTTGGGGATGATTTTTAAATATTGAAGTTGCTTTAGGAAATGAGCCAAACTTATACTTAGAGAGTTGCTCCAAAAGTGCACAGCCCTCCCCATGGGGTTTTTGCCCTGTACAGAATATGGAAAACAAGAACAGAGCTCTCTACTTCATCAAGCATTTAGAGAGGTGTCACATGGCCAGCCACCTTCTCCCTGTATTTAAAACTTCTTCCACCCTAACCCAGACTTTTCAAACTTTTGCTAATTGAAAAGTAAGCCCCTGGCAAGTATAAATTTTTAATATTAACCCAACTGAGGCATCCAGTGAAAAAGAAAAGTTTTTAAAGAAATTGAATCTGAGGAAAGGATAATTGCTGAAGCAACCCCTGGAGTAAGTGAAAATATTTGCAAACCAGGATCCAGGTGCTGGCCACAGGCTCAGAAGCAGCTCTGCAGAGCTGGGGCAGTGTGCAATGCAGTCTCCACAGGCCTATGCCTACCAGCCCTCAATGGCAGCTGTATGTGTTTCTCCACTTCTTAGCAAGCGTTAATTTCTTATTCAGATCAATTTCTCTAATTCTAAAATGATTCATAATACCAGGCAATGTCATTATATTACAAGACAGCTTAATTTACAAGTTCATTTCATGCCAAGAGCAAGGCAGTAGAATCCCTAATTCTAAATAAGATCTATTTTATGCCAAATATCCTTGCCAAGGCACTCTAATGAGCTGGCACCAAATGGCTTCACAGGAACATCCTACTGTCAGCAGTGTTTTGTGTTTTCCAGGCATTGCTGGCACTGTGTGCCAACTCTTCTTTTCCCTGCATGTGATTGTCAGTTTGTTCTACCCTTCTCCAAGTAGTGAGCATTTGAATTTCCTCTCTCAGCCACTACACACACTAAAAAAGCAGGTCACTTCAGTATGTTTTACTTTAGCTTTGTCATGTCTGGAAATATTTAACACTACAATTAAATATTTATATATTGGAGCAGTTCTGTGACTGATAGAGGAAGTGATCAGTGCTGAAGTCTGAATCACAAATGCCAACATTACACCTCTCATTCCTACACAGACAAGAGAAAAACTGTGGGATTCAGTTGTTCCAGGTGCTTACATGAATTGTCCTGAAAACTGCTTAGCCTGAATGCTCTTTGCCTGTGAAAAATCTGAAGATGGTCACTCCTTGGCCTAGTAGGAGCTGAGAATAGAATACTTTAAGGCCTCTCTTGACTAGTAAGTATTTTCCTTAAAAAATAAACCACTACATTTCTTTATCTCTACTTATTTAGTCATAGTGAGAGAGATTCTAAGCTACTTTCTTACAAAACTGCCATTAGGAGAAACTTTTCCTAAGTAATAGAGTAAACCAGAAAGAATCCCAATGTCTCTCCCCATTGCCCAGCAAATACAACACATCCCTGCAGCAGCAAAACCTACTGCCCCAGTGTTTTACCATTACAGGTAGAGTATTGTTACTCTGGAGTGGTTGCACACATTAATTGGTGTTTTGTTCTGCTTTGCCATCCACAGGCATTGAGAGCTGAGTATAACAAAACATTTAAAGAGAGAAACAAGGAGAGAGAAATCCTCTCTTTGGATGCAGGGTGGATGTCTTTCCCCACACCTGCCCCAACTGAAGAACCTCCTAATGGGACAGATCATGTCTCTAGAGATAGAATAAAAAGCCAGCAGAGCTGGGGAAGCAGCACACCAATTCCTGGCTCCTAAACTCTGCAAAAGCCAGTCACTCACATCACCCAGAAACTTCTGCTCCTCAGCCAGCACCTGGGCAGGTTTCCTGCTGGCTGGGGGTGGGACTGGCCTCTGCTGATGGAAAGAAAATTCAGCTGGTGCAGGTAGGACATGATGTGATTTCAAAAGCGCAGAAGCGATTAAAGAACCTTGTTTGCTCCTCCTTGCTGTTCCATTGTGTCTGTGTTTTAGTAGAATCCCTTACTCCAAAGGATTGTTTAGTGCAGCGATGTGTTTGTGGACATTAATGCCCTGTGCTGTAAAGCACCTACTTCTTCCCTCAGCTTCATTAATTGCTGTAATGGACAACTTTCCCTCTGAATATCCACCTTATCCTCCACTTCCCTGATCAACAAAGCTCTGTCCTGAATGGCTGATGAGCTAATGTCTAATTAGCTGCAAGGTAAAGATGAACTATGAATTTAGAAAACCAAAAGGCAAGTTGTAAGGTGGAGACTTTTAATTAACAGGCTTAAATATACATGAAGGCACAGAGGTAAAAGAGCACCTAGAAAGTTGCTCTCTCCAGAAGAACTTTTTGCTGTCTCTGATCAAGGCTGTCAGATCCCTGCTATGATGAAAAGGGGTTGTTTTTAATAATTAATAATTTAAAATAAATTCCACTGAAGCTGCAGCAGTGCTGTCTTCATGCTTTCTGTAGTTCTGGATGGCCAGCCTATAAACAGATGGTGAGAATTTAAGATCTATTTTGTGAATCTACTACAAAACTTTGCTAGTCTGCCTTTAACAAAACATAAGAAAAATTAAGGAAGATATCTGTTTTCTTGCAGATTGGAAGACAATTTATATTTCTGTGATTTATTAAGCTTGTGGCTTTGATGGGGGTTTTTTAATGCTTTAACGTTGTATGCACATTGCTATTAAGTGAAACATAATGAATATTGTAAAATATGGGGTCTGAAGAATTCATGAAATGCAGCATACAATTTCATAAAAACTGGGCATGTGTTGTCTTGGAGTATGCCCAACTTAGAACATATTTCACTGAGATTTTAATTATTTTCATTATACACTGGCATCTATATTTTATGAAAACTTCAGGGAGTCTTTTTAAAATACTTTAGATATTTCATGAAAATTGCTGAATATGAGAAGATAACTTCTTTGGCTGAAAGTTATGTTTTTATAGAACTTTTTTCAATTATACAGATGAAGAATCCTTCTTCATTTTAGAAAATGAAGCAATGGTGCTCACTCATCTTGTTTTTCCAATCCCATTTGTTTATGGTGAGATTTTTTGCAGTTGTAAGATGGTTAACCCTCATCTTTCTCTTTCCTCCCTTGTGAGATCCTGAAAACAACCTTGAAAACACTTGCTGTCAACACCTTGGAATCATGGAGTGGCTTGGGTTGAAGGGGACCTTAAAGATGATCTAGTTCCAACTCCTCTGCTGTGGACAGGGGTGCCTCTCCCTAGACCAGGTTGCTCAGGTTGCTCAGTGATCCATCCAGTGGCCTTGAGCACTGCCAGGAACGGGGCATCCACTGCTGCTTGGGTGACCTGGTCCAGTGCCTCGGCACCCTCACTGTAAATAACTTCTTTCATAGATTTCTAGTCTCAATTTCCCCTCTTTCAGTGGGAACACATTACTCCTTGTCCTATTACTTCAGTTCCTGATGAAGAGTTCTTCTCTGGCTCCCTGTTGGTCCCCTTCAGGTATTGGAAGGTTGCTATGAGGTGTCCATGCAACCTTCCCCTCTCCAGGCTGAGCAGCCCCACCTTCCTTAGCCTGTCCCCATAGGGGAGTTGCCCCAGTCTCCTTATCAACTTCTGGCCCACCTCTGGACTTCAACTACCTACCATGTGTCGTTCAATCTCTTCCCCCTTTGATTCTTCTCTCCTTCTTGTTCAGAATTGCCAAAGAGGAAATGGTGCTTGACAGCACAAATGGCTCACATTGCATTACTGTGAAAAGCAGGCAGACTAACATCAGCTTCTTATTTGGATGACTAAAAGATACCGTCTCCCTCACCTTTCAGTTAAGTGAAGTTTGCATCTTCCTAGACTGGAAACAAAATTTGTTTCCCCACTTTGTTTTCCACAAGTAAGCTGCCATATGGTCAGGAATCCTCTCTGTGTGCTCCCGTGGCATATGGCCAGTGGGGGCAGGTGGGTGATTTTTTGTTGTGGACCATTGATCAAGAAGAGCTGACCATCAGCAGAAATAGCTCCCTTCCCTTCAGCAGGAAAGGGAAGAAGAACTTTGAGAGGATGTTGGCAGGAGAATGCTCGGGAAGGCCATGGAAGAAATGTCATGCTTTGAATGCCTGCAGGAAATAAACTAACAATTGCTGGGTGGTTTCCACTTGCAGACTGTGTCTAGTGTTAGAGAGCACAGATGTACTTGTTCAAGAAGGCAAATGGAAACTCAGTGAGACCCAGGCAGATTGATTCCCTCACAGAATGCTGCTGGCATGAAAGGATATATCTTGATATAGCAGAGCAGATGAGAAGGGAATGGTGCTTGGCAGTGTTACAGGTGTGCCTTCAGTGTATCCTGCAGATAGGTACAAAGTTCATTCACCAGTTACAATAACCCCTGTAGGATTTCCTTGTAGAATTGCCTTGTTAGACAATTAAATGCTCTATCACTGTGGCATAATGCTTAGTCATCTGTCATAGGTGTCATCTCAACAACCTAATGAAAAAAGTGAAATCAAACTGCTTTAAATGACACTTTGCTTCTAGACTGATGCATAAAATTGCTTTCACTTGCTAAATCTGGCGAGTGCCTCTCTAAAAACACTGTTGGAGCAGATAAAGTGTCTGCTGATACAGTCTGGTCTTGGACCTCTCTCTTGTCAGCCCTCTGCACAAGAAGCTGTCCTGAGCTCTGAGGGCCTGGCTTTGTCAGCAGCTGACAGAGGCTCACGGTGGGCTGCTCTCTGATGAAATGCCACCCAGTTTGTCAAAACAACAGTAAAAGTACTGCTGGACATCTGGAGTCTGCCCAGCTTCCTATGCCAATGACAACTAGTAACTCTCTATGTTCTCAGTAATCAATATAAAAATTGGTTCATCAAGTTAGAGATGTTAGGTTTCTACAGGAAGTGGAATGCAGAGGAGATGGAGGGGAACTTCAGGTGCTGGTCAAATCCTGAATATCCTATAGTGTAAAACATGGCTAGTGTCATCAAATCATCACAGAATCCAGCTAGGAGATTCAAACCTGCAGGTAACTAATTTCGTTTTGGTTTTGGTATTCATGAAACCTGCAGCTTGTTCTTTGGATATTCTAAAATTTTCTTTTACTTCACTGGTTAATAAAATGGGCTAACCCAGATGCCTCTTGGTTCAGGTACCCCTTCATGGGATACTTCACAAGTCTCTTTGCAATCTTGCCTTTTTCCCCAGAGTCACAGCAGTCTGACCCTTGCTGGCTGACCACTGACCATTGCTGCAGTACCACTGTTGTACTCTGCTGCTGCTGCTGAAGCCAATGATGTGCAGGTAAAAATGCCCACAGTCTCTCCACAGCTGGATAAGGCCTGAAAGCAAAAGAACTACTTGGTCCTGTTGTGAAACACAACGGAAGAGCTGCCATGCATTAAGGCTTATCTTTGTGTACTACATCAAAAAGCAGTGAACTGAAAGTAGCTTCAAAACAAACCAAAGAACAAACACTGCCTTGGCAGTCAGCACACTCTAATTGGTTTGCATTTTTAGTTCGCTGTGGCTTCTTTTATGAGCAGTGGCTGAACTTAATGTGAAATAAATACCCTTATAAAGACGCATCTTTAGTTTTGGATTTGGCATCTCATCCAAAATGTTGCAGTGTCACAGGAAAATAGCTATTTTTAAACGTGCATTCTCTATACCACTTTCTTGAACTGTTTTGTAAAGTAATCCTCAAGGCACATTTGTGTGGCTGTTAATGGTATCCAGAGGACTGATGTAGCCAAAGCAAAGCAGGTACCCTCACATGGGTATTTTTACAGAGTGGGTAATGCAGGATCACAGCCCAGCTCAGCAGAGCCCAGAACAGCCCCCATAACCCAGCAGCAGCCCCCTGCCCTCTGCCCCCCCAGCTGGCTGCTTTGTGCTGAGCACCTGCAAGGGAAGCAGGAAGCTGGAGCCTGCCAGCACTATTCTGTACTGACAAAACAAAAGTGGCTGGCAAAAGCTGAAGGTTGCTTTGTGGTGTCTGATGCCCTCCCCAGTTTGCTCAAGGCAGAGTCTGGGACATGGAGGCTGAGGTGATCAGAGGGTAAGTTGAATTAAGAGCTCTGATGTCTGGTCTCACAGAAGGACACCAGGTTCACAGGCTCATGATAGATGGCTTCTTCCAAGACCCTGGTACACAGTAAGAGGCAACAGACCTCTACCCCCTACAAATTCAGTTCCTCCTATTTATCCAGTTTTACACATCTGGTCATTCTCTCACAGTTGTCCCAACACTTCACTTTTTTCCCATAATTTGTCTTTTTCTGCATTGCAACCCCAGGTTTTCTCTTCCCCAACTTTTCATCCTGTAGTCTCTGCCTGTGGCAAACATTAACAGGTAGTTTCTTTTTGAACTATCTGACTTGTAACTCATATAAAGCATATCATTTCATAGGGTATTTCCTTTAAGTAAAAAGAAGAGGTAGACAGTTTCCTCCAACAGTCCTTTCTAAATTCAGCACTTTGAATTATTTCTGTCAATGAGAAGCATGAGCATTACATAAAGCGGATGGTGTTGCTGTTCAGTGGCCACCCTGTGTCACCACCAGAGTCATTGTCAAATGGAGATTCACAAGGCCACATTTTATTGACCCAAGAGGCCTCCTCCAACACTTCTAAAGAGAGGATCAAGCTCTCCATGCAGGTCCCGCAGAACCGCACAAGGCGCTTTGCTCTGGCTAGGATAAGTGCTGAGTAAAGAAGAATATTTAGGATATAAATAAATTCATGATTTTCAGTTCACATCTTCACAAAAGGTGGGACCTTCACTTGCTAGCACTAAAAAGTCCTGGTTTATGAAGTGGAAAATGAATCTGAGGACTGCTGCCTGTATTAATTCACAAGTGCTATTCCACCTAAGTACAGGACATGCTAGATTTCAAGGTAGTCTTGAGTACATGTGTGTAATTTAGATTTCAAAAATCCCCACTTTTTGCATTTGAAGGGCATGCCAGCTTCATTCTAGCAGTCAGCACTGTAACATGATCTGCAGATGAAGCTGAAGACTAATTCATGAATGCACACCTTACCTATTATGGTGACTTAACCTCTTGGAAGGTTAAGATGCCCTGCTTCAGGTGTGCCTCAGCTGCTAAAATGTCAAAGATTTGCAGAGATTACCCATGAAGTGCAACCTTTCAGTTGCTGGAACAGACACATCTGAGACCACAATAAAAATGGAAGAAGCAGGGCAGAAAAGAGGAGCATGATGAGTCTCTGCATTACAGCAACAAACTGGATTATACTGACCAAAAACATTCATGCATTTCAAAGAGGTTTCCTTGTGCCTACTGAATCTCTGAAAACTAGGTCACATTTTAGTGGCTAAGGTTAAGAATTCAAATACCATCAGTTTAAATAAATTACACATGAAATTTTGCCTTCTTATTCTAAACAAACCTAGCACAGACCTACTGTGTTTAGATCCCCTTCTCTGGCTGCATTTTCTGAGTGCAGGCTGACTTGGGATTCTGTCCTAAATTGCTGCAATGTAGTTTAAACATTCCCATCTGTATTTCTGGGGATCCCATCTGGGACAGGTGAGGACGAATACAAGGTTGTGTGTGCACCTTCAGGACATATCCTGGTGGAATGCTTAAGCATGAACCAGCACATGCAGAAAGGCAGACAAACTTCACACTGTGATATCCAAGACCATTGTGATGCTACAAGTTAGATTAAAGCCTGAAACTTAACAATAATACTAAGATAAAATCATTTTACTATAAATTTTACTGCTGCTTTAAAAGAAGCTAAATACCTGAAATTTGAGGTCTGATAATTTTTTTCTGAGTATTCACAAAAGCATGGAAAAATATAGCTATGCCAAAATTCAGTTTAACCTTTGTTTCTTTCTCTTTTCATTTACTGCAGGTTTGCCACATAAACAAAACTGATTTATGGTCTGTGAAAAAAGGACAATAGAAGCTTTATAATGCCAGGGATATATTCCACCTGGAGCAGACAGAGATCTCCAGAGCAAGAGCAGGGAGTGTACAGAAGGTGGTCACTGAGTAGCCACAGTAGTTATTGAGCTATTTACACTGAGAAAATTACAATAAAATACTCTGATGCTACAATAATATTTCTTTTTAGCAAACTTAAATAGCCATTAAGCATGTGATAGGTTAACAAGAAAAATAGGATACAGCCTTTGTAAATCTGTTTGCTTTTCATTATTTGTTCTCTGAATCAACAGAGGATCATGATTTTGCTGCATTATGGTCATAACTTTGCCTGTTAAAAGTGAAGTATGTGCATCTAGGTTTGGATAAAAATAAGTGACTGAGATTATTTTCTTGATTAGTATCATCATAGATGTATATCTATGTCACAGGAACAGTTAAATGCAGTTAAAGATTCTGGAGGTTTTGGTCAAAAGTCTTCCATTTTCTACCAAAAAGGGAAATTTGCAAACACTCTGATTTGGCTTCTTTTCTTATTAGCAGCAATTCTAAATACTCTAACGGTGCCACAAAAAAAAGTGAAATAAAAGGAGAAAACTATAATGTTTTAATGCTTTGAATATAATGATATAATGCTTTTGAGACCAATTTTTCAAGACTGCTTAGCTTCCCCAAGGTGTATATGAAAAAACAGCATTCAGTGCCTCCTTAGGAGGACAGGTCCCACAACATAGAGTCTGGGAATAATGTAAAGCACTAGCACCTCCCAGAGGATGCTGATGCTACCAGCTCTGTAGCACCACAAACACACTGTTCTCCCAGGCAGTAATCTCATTTTAGGAGCACAGGTGTTGATAGAGGTGTGATGTATTGTTATTGAAGACGGAGGGAGAGACCCACCTTGCATTGATCAGCATCACTCCGATTTATTCATCAATCAGGCACCTTTTATAACAGTGTTAATTCACTTCATGCATATTACAAAATCTGAGCTCACAATAGGTCAGAGATAACATACCAACCCCTCCTTATGTTTTCAATACCAAGATTTGGGTTCTCAAAATTATTCTTGCTTTCCCAAAACAGCCAAAGATAGAACATCCACTTGTTATGAGAAAGCTGCCTGAGAACTCTGATAAGCAAGGCTTTCAAGGCCTTCATGTTTGTCACTTTTACCTGTAATTAAAAATAACCTGAGAACCTCTGCTGTTTACAGAAGCAGGCTGTGAGAACCTGTCCCTCACAGCTGCCTTCCAAGCCATCCCTGAAAAAATCTCCAACATATTGCACCAAACATCTTTTGTGAAAAATCCTTTCTTGGGATTTTTCTCCCTTCTGGGAAGCTGTGGCCTCAGCAACAAAGTGTAAGCAATGGTTATCTGCTGCTGTGGAATGCAACAGGTGGATCCGTGATTGGTCTCGGGTGGATGTTTGGATTTACTGACCACTCATGGCAGAGTTGGGTCTCACTCTCTGCTGAGACACAGAACTTTGTTATTCATTCCTTTTCTATTCTTAGCTTAGCTAGCTTCGGAGAACTTTCCTTCTATTTCTTTTTAGTATAGTTATAATGTAGTATATATATCATAAAATAATAAATCAAGCCTTCTAGTCATAGAATCAACATTCTCGTCTCTCTCTTCACCTCAAAACCCTTGTGACCATGGTCACAATGTGTCTTGCAAATAGTACACAGGAAGACCTCAGGTGGAGCCATCCCACAAGGTACACTGCCTTCTACACAAGGTCCCACTGCTTTCTACACAAGGTCCCACTGCCTTCAGTCACACCCAGGGAAGATTTTCCTGGTGAAACAGGGATCTTCCCAATCCAGAAACAAGATGTAAAAGCTTCAGAAACCCAGAGCATTCCGCTCATGTTGAATCAGGAGTATGAAGCAGACACTTCCATTTCTAAATAGAAAATGTTTTAAAACAATTCAGTGCTGAGAAATTTCAGGGGAACTTTTGATGTTCCGACTTACTTGAGTTATAAGTTGTACCATTACTTTTGCAAGAGGATGAATATGTCAGAGGCTTAATCCTCAAATTTTTAAGGAATTAGGTTAATTAAATTGCATTCAGAACTGGTGTGTGAGTAAGAATAAAATATTCCCAGTCCAGAACTAAAATTGATATACATATTACTGCAGGAAACTTGTTTTATTTTCCTGGTAATGGCTAGACTCAAAAAGTGCAATTATTTAGAGTGCTGCAATTCTACAGTATTAAAAAATCTTAAAATCTTCACCAGATTATCCATGCCAATAATCCAGACATTTTTCCTTTTAAAATGCTCTATGATCATCTTACTTTAGCTGACTGCTGGCACTGTACCACACACATGTCAATATATTCTCCCCTTTCCTTTTTAACCAGATGGATCTAAATGAAAACATAGGCATGATGAGATTAATGGAGTATTTATTACCCAACCCTGAACTGCAGGAAGCATATTCCATGGTGAGATAACAAATACTTCCTGTTAGAGGATTATACTTCTAAGAGTAAATCTAGTAATATTTAATCAAGTGCTCTAAGAGCTTTGAAAGCCAGCAAACCCCAGATGATCCAAAAGAGTTCAAAGGAATTTTTTCCTCCTTTAACATCAGAGAAACAAATTTCTTATCATTCAAACAAAACATGGGAACATTCCTATTCCTATAGCCACTGATTTAAATAAAAATAAGACAGGAAATCTGAAATACAAGGTGTTATGTGCTGAAAGAATATGAGTTCACAAGAGCTGTCTCAAAGTAGAAGAATCAAAACATCTAATGCTAATTAATCAAATTACATGCTTGAGCTAAATTGAAAAAACAAGTTTATAAATAGCCCCAAAGACCATACATGTGTGCAATTGCAGAATTTCAGTATCTCCACTATGTGTCTTCAGTGCTGAGGCCCAGAATTTAAATTCCTAAACACTCATTCAGCTGTTGCCTCTGTCAGGAAGCATTAAACTCCTGTTTCATAGAAGAATGTAGGTGTCTAAAGTGGAATTTAAATCAAACACACGTACTTAAACCCAGCAGTGCCAGTCAAAACAACAGACCCCCACATTTCTACCAGCACAGGAGCTACAGGAAACAGTGAAACAATCCAATCACAGGGCATTAAGCTCAAAGCCTTGCCTATAAAACACATTCTGTCCTTATGACCCAAAAAATATTTAAGTATTTCATTTTTAAGTGGAACAATTTTGAGTTGAGATTCCAAGCAGTCTCTCAATGAGAGTCACAGTGGGCTGTGACAGTTAACAATGCATTCTTAGAAACAAAAAAGATGCAGAGAAAAGAGTGTATTTCAACATTTTTTATCTATCACTGAGCTAGTCTCCTGTAAGACTAAAATGGAAAACAAAGTTGGGAGGGACATCTGTATGAAAAGACAATCAAAGGATTGTAATAATTGGAATCAGAGAAGAATAAAAATACTGTAGAGGGACAAGAAATAATGACACAAAGGAGGAAACTTTCTAGCCACTTGTTCTTAGAAATACAAGAAATAACATATAATATTTTTATAAATATAATCATTAAGGTTTTCCATTCCAATGTAATAAACCCCAAGTGCTTGTCATCGAATTTTCTTTGGTTTGCAGTGGTCATGAGGAACCTCAGCTGAATTCCAGATGTCCTTATGCCTCAGGTTGGAGCAGTCCTGTTCCTCTTGCATTATATAATACTATACAGGATTACAACAGGAAGCTGTTTTAGCCATAGAATCCATAGTGAATCATCTTCATTTCTGCAAAGTAAATACCTATTCTTTCTTTTTCAAGTATATTTCTTCATGGATAATGAGATCAGCAGACAGCAGATACAAAACTGCTATTCAGGTTAGAGATTTGTGGGGAAAAAAAATAAATTTCTTCTATTAGTGAATATAAGCAAAGTAGTTCAAATTACAATGGAACAGGATTGTTTCATAATAGTATTTATCACAGTAAGATAAACATTTAAACAGTATTAAATATTAAAATCTTGACCTGTGTTACAAACACGTCACAAAGCCAAAGTGAGTTCCAAAGGAGTCTGTCCTATCCAGGTTGTCTTTAAGACCCATGATCATATGATTGGTTAGAATCTCTGCATTTTCCTAGATAAATTGAGCTTGGTCAATGAGAAAGTTAATTAACAGTAAAAGCAAAGATTAAAAATTATCTTTGGTAGGATATGAAAATATTAAATTGTTTAGGAGGACTTTGTTTTGCCACTAACAATGCCATTTTCCCATAAATTTATGTTAATCATCGTTATATTTTCCTTCTTTAACTATGTATTAATCAACACTTTTATCAGCATCCCTGGTTTTACTCAGACCAATGTCAGAAAAGTCTTCATTGCTCTACAGAATGTTCTCCTAGTAAAATAATTAACAGATATTACCTATATACCTATAAACAGTCATTCCCTTGCCATCTCAGACTACCACTACCAGTTAAGTGTGACTATTACTACATAAGAGTCTGCAAAGTACACCATTATCTTTAAAGAGTATAAAGCTGTAGGGTCAGAAATGAAAAGAATCTTGGTGGAGTGGAGACACATAAGACTTGGGTATAAAAAGCCTGAATAGAGTAAAAGATGTTCTAACATCTCACTGGGGCAGCTGTGAGAGGGAACTGATGGAGCTTTAGAATTGATGCAACACAATCTCATCTGCTTTTCAGAGATGCAAGTTGCAGCTTTAGAGCTGTTGCTCCAACAGTACAGAGTTGCTTCATTGCAATTTTTCACTGGAAAAAGAGAACAAACCCACAGAGATCCAAGCATTTTGAGCTAACCAAATTTCAGACATTATTTTTTGGCAGGTAGTTGTTGTATTTGCTATCTGGTTAAGCAGATCCATACCTACTGGGCGTATTTTTGTCTCCTCCACTGATCATTAGGTCTTGTCACTATTCCTGCACTGAGAAACAGGGCAAACTGCAAACCAAAGAAACCTTCTTGCCTGAAAAACCAAGAGGGAGCAATAGAATAACATGACTCTTCTTCCTAATTACTTTTGCCTTTTGAAATCTACGTATTTCTGAAAAGCAGCCTCAGTCAACATCCATGCTCATGGTACAGTGGCCTCTGGAGAAGCCACATGCACTACAGTAAACCTGAATTGTCATGACTGATATTTATGTCTAAAGAGTCTAGCAGATGTAACAGGGTAATTCAGCATGAATTGTTCACTTTCAGCAGTCTGAGTCGTGTAAGGTGTCAATTTTACTGAAGTTAATAAAAAGATATTTAATTCTCTAACTGCAATTCATATAATGAATCAGACCGAAGAAACAGGATTAGTTAAAAAACAACAAACAATAATTGCCTGTATTAAAAAAAAAACGCTCTAACAATTTGAAATCTAGTTCAGTCTTATTTTCCACATGCTAGTCAGATTATTTAAATTCATGAATAATGGATATATCTCTTCTATGATGTCTCATTGCTTTCTATAGTTTGAAAAGACAAACATTATGCAAATGTAGTGCCTTAAAAAGTCTCTTGTCAAATAGTCATAATTTTAATTTTCTGTTGCTAATATAATTGACAAAATACTTGATACTACTGATTATGGCTTTTCTTGTAAATCACTTATTTGATGGCTTAAACAGCTGTGGGTTTGCTTCTATGAGTTTGTGAAGTTGTAACCAGACAACAAAAGAGCAATAGGCAAAGTCTTAGGCATATCATCCTACCAGCTGGTAAACAGCCTTTCACAGCAGTAAAGGTGTAATTCAATCACATTGCTACATTTCCAAAAAAAAGGGAGAAGGTTACTATTAGTCTCCCCTCCTCCTTCCCAAGCAGTCAAACCCACGTGAAATGAACAAAGATTTAATTTGCAACTCTGAATATAGATGTGCTTGATTTATATAGATTAACTTCAAGGATCTGCAAACATCTGTCACTATTAATCAATCTGCATCTCACCCTGGGACCCCTTCAGTCAATTTACCTCTTTTCAAAATTTCTTATAGGATCCCTCATATCTGATATAAAATTAGACTGAAGGCTAATTCAAACATAGTGTCTTTCAAGCTTAGAGAAAAGAAGGTTTGAGTTAAGACATGTCTTGCTCATCACTACATGACACCATTTCTGCAAGTGAAGCCTTCCCAAATTCTACTGCAATAAAATTATTACAACCAAGAGGAAAATTCTGGCCAAAGATTTTGTTTGGAAATGCTTACTAAAAAGTTATTTGCCACTAGATTACTTCAAACTTTTCAAATACCACACCATATTAATTCTACATTATTATAGACACTGAGTGAAAAATTGTACTCTCAAAAATATCAGTTTCAGTTTGACAAGACATTGGGGATCAAGCCAAAAGAAATGTTCGTTCAGCACCTGAGACAGAGAACTCAGACATCATAACAAACTGGAATCCAACTGGCTGAGCAGCAACCCTGCTGGAAAGCTTCTGGGGTCATCGTGGTGGGACTCAGGCTCTACACAAGCCAGAAGGGTGCACTCACAGAAAGCAAAAAATGCACACCCTGGGGGGAGTACGGACACCAAACTGCAGTGGTGGCACCATCTCCCTGTGCTTGGCCCTGGTGAGGCACATGGGGAATAGTGGATCTGGCTTTGTGCCACCTGGCTTGTGCAGGAAATGAAGATTACTGGAGAAGGGACAGGAGAGGGCTCATGAGGCAGAGAACACATGGGCTGGGAAGAGAGGTTGAGAGAAAAAGTCTTGTTTAGTCTGACAAGGAGAGGAAGGCTGAGAGGACCTGACTGCAGCCTACAGGAAGTATCTGAAAGGGGTCACCAAAATGGTGGGGTCAGATTTTTTTAAATGGCCTCAATTGTACATTAATACTGGACACTAAAAGATGCCAACACAGATATATCAAAATTATTTTGAATTTTGTCTGGATTCCCAGACAAAACGATCCCTAATATCTACACAGCCATCTGTTGGCCTGAAAGTACTGGCATGGGTTATTATGGCCCAAAGCCATTTCTTTTATATTTCATGATGGCAAAATGTGGAGGAAATTTCAGGAAAGGAATTGTATAAATCTGCTTAGGTCAACTCTGCTGTTTTCTCCTTCAGAACAGCAAATTTTGATATGCCTATTTTGGGCTCATGAAAACAGAAATCTCATCTTACCTGCACGTTAGTGCTTAGAAAAACTAACAACGCAAAACAATCTGCAGAGAAACAACAACCAGAAATGAGTTTACATTTGCACTTCAATTAGTTTACATTTTTTTCCTCTGTTATTTCACTCTTTGACCTACACATGCAAATATACTCTGTATTTGGAAAAAAAATCTGCTTTTTTTTGAACCTTCCCCATGGTTATAGCACTTCTTCCTCATGCCTCTAACTAAAAGATATTACTATTCTTTAACTGTTTTTATTCAGTTTAATCAATTTGAGACATTCAAGGAAAAAAATCCTTCTCTGCAACTGAGCTTAAGAAAAAAACTCCACTTCTAATCAGCAACAGTATTCCTAGTAAGTATCACTGAAAAGCATTAATTTAGGTGCCAGGATCTATGCCAGATTTTGAAAGTAATAACTTGGTCATTTGCCTGCAATGATTTTATTTGTTTTATGCTTATTATATTTTACAGATTGATGGAAATGTAATCTACCTGTCTTGAAAAGCCACAGCTATGAGCCTTTCTTTTCCACCTGTTCATTCTTTCCATGTTGTCAATTTTTTTAAGAACCCCAACAAAATAACAAAGAAACTCCAATAAGAACAATAGTAAAAATTATAGTAATATTAGTAAAATAATCCCATCAATCAAAAAAATTCCCAGCCCACACTTTGTGTAGGTGATAAGTAGAACTGTATTTTCCATAAAAGCATTATGTACTTCTGTATTTAGCTAGAAATGCTTCTCAACAAAAATAACAGAACAGAAATTTTAGGGGAAAAGAAATAGGCCTTTGGCAGTAGGCTTTCTGATGTTGCACCCAGTTCCTTCATTGCCTCCACATCTGATGGAGACGATTCTCTTTGAAAGAGCAGTGTTGTCTGGATATCTGGTTGGAGTGCTGCACTTCAAAGGCTGCACTTTTTGATGCAGAAGTTGTTCAGTTGCATGCTTTCTCCTTAAGGCTGCACTGAAAGGAAACAGGCTTTCTCAAAAAAATGGAAGGGTTTAGTAGCATGTTTTATGATTCAGAAACACATTCCTTGAAAAAGTATGTAGTAAAATCTTCAGTGCATTCAGAGGTGTGGTGTGTAGGGTGCAGAACTGAGAATGTTAGCACACTGACATGTATGGAAAATGTTAATGGCTATAAATGCACTGGTATTTTGTACTGAAATTATTTGAGCTCTCTCTGAGCACTCCTGAGGCTGCCTCACAGCCAGAGCTGCCTGTGAGCACAGCTCCAAGGCCCTGCTCCAACACAGCCAGGTGAGAAACCTTAGCTCAGAGCACCAAGCAAACTGCAATGTGAGAAAGAGCAGTGAGAGCATCTGCAGAGGGAAACCAGGCAAGATAAGAGAGGTAAAACTGCCACTAGAGAATTACTTAGATAAGAATCCTTAGGAATTTAAGGGGCAAAGAAAAACAACATAACAATATAAAAGTATAAAACTTTCAGGAAAAAGCAGATAATCAGAAGATGAAATTCAGCATCATCAAGGATCTGTTCCAAGGGGGAAGTCAACCACCCCATCTCGAATGATACCAGTCTGGCCAGCATTCATATAACTTTTTCAGTAATAAATACATATTTCCTTGTGAGATTGAATAATCTGATAAATACCAAGTGAATGATTTGTCTTATGCAGTGTTCATTTTGGGGTACTTGGTCTGTTATTCATATTTTGTGACTCATATTTGGATCACCTAAATTCTGACTGATCTGTAATGCAGGAGAACTTTTAGTGACCAACAAGCAAAACCATAATAGATCAAAGCTTTTCCTCAGTGGCCATTTCAGATAGGCTCTTTATTCTCTATACAATCAAATGAGTTCTCACTTAGCACAGAAATATGTCATTTTAAGACTAGAGGAGTCCTCCTTATCAAAAAACTGGCAACTTCTCTTGGACAGTTGAAGACCAGCCAGTTACAAACTTTGCCAGTTACCTGAGCAAGTCTTACAAACTGAAGGGGTCTTCATACAGCACTGGAATCATGAGTCTCAACAGTTCCACTAAAATTTTTTTTATGAATGGACCTTACATTTCCACATCCTCTGTCTCCAAAGCAAGGACAAGCCCTATTGGAGAGGCATTTTTTAAAAGGCAGAATACATGCTCATTATGCTATGTTCAGAAAAAAACAGAAGCTTAGAAAAATTATGAAAGTGCCTAAACTAAAGCTAATTTCACCTTATGTTGTTTTGGTTTTTTTTTTTAAACAGAGCATGAGAAGCAAAAAAAACTAAAATTCCTATACATTTTCATGGTCTTAAATGAAACATGGTGCAAACAATAAACCTTGTTTGTACCATGATTACTTACAGGGTTTGCAGATTTCTGCTGTGCAGTATCACAAGCATCATGTATTGCTTCTTTCCAATTTTTTATTACCAATGGAGATTATGCAACAGAGAGCAACAAATAAACTGTGGAGATTTTTCTTTTGAACAGAAATTTTTAATAATGACATCAGTGCATTTAACACATACAGTGTGACTATGCAATATTATAATTTTTAAAACATGTCCTTGATAGTTTCTAAAAGTCTTCTTTTAAAAATATGAAATTTCTTTATTCCAAGTTGAAGATGCATTGAAGTCCCCAATATGAGAAGCATTTCCCCCAGAAACTTCTATGCCTTGTACTGAGAGCACTCCTATCACTGAAAAGTAGTGCCATATTATACTTGCAGCACATAAATCTGTGTAACAGACTGCACAAGTCTAATCTTGCTCCAAGATTGGTTCTGAAATTCATAAAAAGTTAATACAATCAAATTTTCAAACAATGTGTTCTAAAGGCTGTGTTTATGCAATGAACATTTTACATTCATTTTTGCATAAACAGAGGATGCTTTCAATTATATAAGTTGTTTTACATACAAGTTCCCTAGCATCTATAAAAGAAATCTCATGGAAGATCAATTACCTCTCAAAAATATATTGGTTTAATATTTTTTTACCATAATTTTATTCATATGATATTGCTGAACTTATTCTAAGGGAATATATTTTCTATGAAAAAGTAATATTCTTGAAGTATTTTCTACTATGTCATTTGTACATGTTAAAAACAAAGATTGAGAAAAATCCCTAGAGCGATCCTTTTTCAGATTAACTGTTTTCATTTTGTATTTTAAACCCACATTTTACTTTCTCTGCATGTCAAGGAAGAAGGAATAGCTTGGAGTATCTCTGGGAATTAAATACTGGTGAAGAAGATAATGCAAAAGAAGAAAACCATCGGGCTGCCAAATTCACACTGTGCTCAAGCACAAAGCAGTGTAAGACCCCTTTTGCACCACCTGCACTACTGAATATGGATGACCAGCAAATGAACATATTTTCATTACCCAACTTCCACACCTTTTCTAACACTCTGATTACGGTAAGAAACAGAAAAATTAAAAAAAAAAATTATCCCCATTTGCAAATTTTTGAACGTTAAATTCAATCTATGTCAACTAAATTGAACCAGAGTCCTAGAGGATCTCAACACATTTCACATGTGCTTTCCAGCCAAATGCTGGAGTTTGGACAGATGTGGAAGCATGGCCAACCTGGCACACCCTCTGAAGGGAAGACACAGCAGATCATGAACTATGAAGTTTTGATTTAAGCAGCAGCATTACACTACATGAGTCTCATTACACCAAGTAAACAATTCCATTACAAACTTAATGATATTCTTGAGACACCCGCATTAGCACCACTGGTCTTTTATTTATTTCAAATTACTGTTCTTATTTACCTCAGCAGGGCTTTCTGTGATTAACTCCCCAGACTGCTCAGACTCCTATGGGGATGATTTGTATTGTCATTCCAATATAATGTTTCCCATAATTGTACTGTGTTTAAAAAACATTAGAACCCGAGGGGCTAGACAAGGAGTTATAATATTAACAGCATGCTCATATAAATCAATTTACTCCCCTGGAGGGGAAAAAATTGAAAAAAAATTCCGTTAATAAGATTACAGAAGAAGTACAAAGCCAATGCAACTGCTTTAAGTGTGTTTAATCAATAACTGTAAAAGCATCCCAGATAATGCCTGAAAACACAAGCAGGAATCCATTTCCACATGTGTAGTTCTATTCCACATCTGTAATTCAGCAGACAGATCACAAAAATTAGAAAAGACCTCATTTCACTGAAAATACTCAATCCCAGAAAGGAGTGAGTGCCCCCAGTACTTGCACAGTATTTTCAAACACTCTCAGACTCTTTTAAGAACAGTCTGACATTAGTGGCAGACATAGATTTATAAATGCATCATTTTAAAAATTCCAAGTGCCTTGCAGGGATCAAAAGGTAACCCATGATTTCAGAAAGTGACCACTAAGGATAAAACCTCATGATAAGGGTTATGTACGTAGAAAACCAGGGAACCTAAGTTTCTCTTTTCCATTACTCCCTAAAATTTCTCATTTTCTTTTTAAAAAAATCTCACAATTTAATTTTTAATATGTTTAATGCTATGTGCAAGCATAACTTAATACATTCAGAAGATGGATTACTTGTAGCTCAGTCTGACCTGAGCCTCTAGATGTAGTATTGTTTATTATATTCACTGATCTAATTTTGCTGTAATGTAGCTATATTCTAAGACACAGTTGCCAATCACTTTAGAATAAATTGAGTGTAATAAAAAACTACAAGCCTGAAACACGACAACAAATATTTTAAAAAACACTTTTCTGATCTACTCGCTGGTTGAAAATGTAGCAGCTCACTAAACCCAGGATGTTCTTCTCCCCACAAAGAGCAGGCTATTATGCAATGAATACACCATAAATCCTGCTGGAGATGTACCTTTAGGATAGATGAAAGTTCTATTGCTTTAGTGAGTTCATCCAAAGCCTCTTTATGATGATTCCATTTCTGTGAGGCTACAGCTAAGTGATCAGAATCATAACTAGTTTTTGCCTAAGTTTTCTTTACTGTAATGAAAACTACTTTTAATCTTTTTCCTGTGCAGCCTCTATATCCAACCATCTGTCTACTTCAAATGCCTCCTCTGAGATACTTTCAGGCGGTGTCAGTCTTAGGACAGACACTTGCTCTCTGTAAAGCCCTCTGCTTTATGGGATTAAATGGGAATATGCTGCTTCACAGCAACTGAAAACAAAATCCTTCACTCATTAACTAGAACAATGAAACTTGCTGCTGATGTAAGATCTAAATTATTATCTCACATTACAAAATCTTTGGAAATAAAGGAGATGTTTTTTAAATCTGACAAGTTAATTTAAATCTTGCAAATTTAGCATAGTACTAAGCCACACCAAAAATATTATTTACTTCAAGCTTGTAAAAGAAAAATTTGTATTATGAACAACAAAAGAAGGGACCACTGAAGAGGTAATTCCAGACCTAATGTAAGAGATAAATGGAGGGGCACTAGAGCAGGTCAGACAGAAGGGAGTAACAAATTAACTGACTGTTGGTTGGTGTCAGCCAGTAATGGGGGAAATTGGGGTTCCTTCCTCCTGCACAACTGCTTTCTGAAATCAGGTTAAAAATTTGGCTTGAAAAGGGGTGTCCTGAACAGCACTAAGACCTGTGCATTTTCAGCTTGGCACTGCCCCATCCTGAGAAAAACGAAAGCACATCACAAGACTAATAATGGTCATACAAAGACCATCATGCATGTTTCCTTCCTTAGGAATAAACCAGGTAAATCAGAATTAAACACACATAACATTTATCCCAGTCTTTTTGTAGTAGGATTTTAATTTTTTTCCCAAACCAGTTTTAAAAGCCAAATCCATTTATAAGCATGGCACCATTCCTTGGAAAATACAATTTTTCAGAGTCATCTGCGGTGTTTGTGATTCCTGGCTTCTGGCTTCCATTAAAACAAGAAATTAAGAGCTCATCTTAGCATGGAGACCCACAACAAATAATTTAAATGTCTGAATAATTTAAAGGACATAGAATATATTTTAAAATTTTAGATTGCTACAATATATTACAATTGCTTAATCATAAACTCCTCAAAATTATTATCTTTTATTTTTAAAATGCTTCTCTAAAAGTATTTCTCTACAGTGAGGATGGCAAGAGGTTAGAAGGATATAGGGAAATACCATTTTTGAGGGTTTTTTTCCAACCTATTTTCTCCTGAATCATGTACATGTTGTATGGTTAAGCATCAGGCTGCCATGGTTTTCCCAAGTGCAGCTGCACACTCCTACAACAAAGAGCTGCCACATTAAAAAAACCCAACAAAACAAGTCTTAGGAGGGAAATTATTCCTGTTTATTCATTTTTTTACATATTCATTAGCTTTGTCTAATGACAAGTCATGAATGCATAAGGTCTCTTGCCCTTGTCCATATTTAGTCAATGTGCTGTGTTCTGGGTGCACCAGAGCTACTGCAGAGGCTGTGACACATCCAGGTGTGCCAGTGCTTTTCACAGGAACCATCCTGGCTCAGATATCTGGATAATGCAAGAGGTTCTGCACTTTCTCATTAAACATACGACTGCTGCAGTTGTCTCCAGTTTGGACAGTTAAAATTAGAGTTTGGCATGGCAGAAACATCTTCAAAACCCCCTGTGCACAAAATGGCAATTTGGGAATACATCAAAGGGACCTCATATGTACCTGCTGCCAAAAGAGGCAACAGCCCCAAGCCCTTGACCCAAAGCTGTCATTTGTCTGATGCCAGGTAAGGCAGTCCATGGAACCAGCAGGGTGGAACTGCTTCTCTGCAGGACCAGACACACACCGGTGCCAAATGAGAGACAGCTGTAGCACACAGAGTAAAGAAGGGAGCAGGGGTGAAAAACCAGAACTGTCTGGACTTGCAGCAGCTGCTTCAGTTTAGCCATACCACCCTGTAAGCAACAGAGTATCTAAAACTGACAAGAAAGATTAAATGCAGATTAGGAAATCCAATATCCTATTACCTCTGCAGAGTTTATACTCCTGAACTAGCTTTTATCCACAGAGGCAGCAAAGACATTCTCTCAAGAGTTGGTACTCACAAACGCTATTACCCAGAACAGAGCAGGGCTTGCTATTCTTCTTTTTATATATCAGTGAGATATATTTATTAGTGAAATAATAAAGGACAGTAGCATGTGAAAGACCAATATGGAAACTCCTTTTGCTCACTAAGACGTTCAGACTACATCTTCCATTTTCTTAAGCAGTGCCCTCTCCATCAGGTCCAATTCTGAGCAGAACAGTAGACCTCTCTCAGTTCCCAGTGAATTGCAGGCTCTAATCCCAAGCACAATAAAAATAACGTTTTCTTCAGCTGTCCAAAACAGCAACTATAGCACACAACAAGACAGTTTGAAGCTATTAGCCCAACTAGGTTCAGAATCATACCACTGAAATGACAAAATAGAAGTCCTTTTAAACTCAGGCTGTAGAGTACATATAAGTCCTAACTCATAACAAAATGACATTGTATGAAAAATAACCTTCATCACAGCTGTTATTTTACTGTTCATAGGTGCTAGAATTATCCACAAAAGAGGTAATTCAAATAGAGTTACATAAAAGTGAACAGTTGTGTACAGCAGCTACCTTTAAAGATGAAAATGCTTTGGCTTTTACCAAAGATGGGATCTGTAGGAGAGAGTCACATTTCCCCAAATTGTAATGTAGACCTTGAGAGCACAGAAACAGGTGCTGTGAAACATGGAAAGAATTTGCCTTGGAGCAAAAAAGGTAGACAGTAATGACAGCCCATTTTATGCCCCTGTGACTGAAGAGGCGATTAGGTTAAAAAAATTTTAAAAATTATAGCATGGTTAGCAGAGGCTCTGAGACCTGAGCTTTCCTTCAGGCTACTGAAAACACTCTTTGAATTATCCTTTGTCTAATCCATTCATATTGTTCCCACAGAGAACAAAGGGAAACAGGCAAGTAAACATTCCATGCTTTCTGCTCTATTCTGTGATCGATTCTCCCAGTACTTAAGAACTGATGTGGCTTAAATTCTCACTTCCAAGTGAGGGGGAGAAATATCAGACATATATTTTACTCCAAGAACAGAAGTTAAGGGGGATAAAATCAGCTACCTTATACAAACAAGGAGAAAATTTTGATTGTTCCAATTCTGAATTGCTGATAGTTGATGAATCTGTAAGTGATTTTTAATTAAAGTTATCTGGTGAGATTTCAGGTAAATCCAGAAGGAGCATATAGGCACTAAAGTCTATGTATCACCAAGTGACAAAAGCAGTCAAAAGCAGTGGCAGGGTTGCTGTTTCCACCCCTCTTGAACCAGTATAAATGTGCAACAAATGCATGAAACTAGCACAGGAGGAGATGGGATGAGCTTGAGTCTCACGAACTGATGGTTAGCAAAGCCATTATGGAAAGACACCTTGAAGCTCATTGCAACTATAGCTCATATTTATATTGTCTGCATTTTATTTCACATAATTACATACAAGTGAAGAATACTAGGTGCAGAGACAAAAAAATCTGGAGCATCACCTGTCAGGTCCCAACTTCAGAGCCTTTTCTACAGTTGCACTTATGTGATCTCTCAGGGAGTTTGAATTTTTCTCTAGATGTCTGCAGTTTCAATGAACAAAACAGAGCCACATGCAGTAACCCACAGGCAACTGCACCTTTTATTTTTTGGGGTTTTTTTGTGGTGGGAGATAAAGTTTTAGCATCTCACAGGCCTCAGATTGGAGCGAGACATGGAAGAGGTCTCAGCTGACGAACAGATATTACCTGTGCTTCAAAATACAGGCACAGCCAGATCCATGAGCACTAAGTGCTGTATTACACAGCCTTCTGAAGTCAGCCTCTCTTGGGAATAGAGGAGGAAATCTCAGTTTCTGCTTTCTGGTTAGGCTGAGGCTGGAGTTGCTCAAGGAGCTTCAACACCTGCCTGGTTCTGACCACCTCTGATGCCCAGGTGCTGGCATTCTCTTTGAGAAACACAAGCTTCTTCTTAATTACCTAAACTCTCACCGAGCCTTACTTCCAGCCCCTGATCCCTCTCTCAGACCAAGCAAATTGCTGTGCTATGGAGATATACAATTATTAAAATTATATCTATAAAAAGCAAGGAAATTTTTATAAAACTGAGAGTAAAATGCTTTCTAAAATTAAAAATCTAGTTCTAAAAATTATAGAATACTTTTACTTACAAAATCAAATATTTAAAGTCCTACAGTTGATCCCATAGTTCAAGTAAATTTTGAGCATCTCTAATTGGCTGTATGCAACATTCTCCCTCTTCCTCTCCATGAAGAATTAAGAGAATCAGGCCTTTGACACTGAATTCAACAGAGAATCTACTAGGAAAAAAATAAGCTCATTCATATTCTGCCTAAAAAACCGCATAATAAGGCCTTGTGCTCCTCTCTGCAGATCATCATGTTTTCCTATTAAATCTTAATACACTGAATAACTGCTTCTGTCATATAAAATAGACTAAAAGATTACAACTCATAGCAGAGAGAGTAGACGGCTAATTTAAAAAACTGAAAAACAGTACCTACATCATTTTGAGAGATGCTGTTCTGTGCAATCCAATATTAAGCATTATATGCTTTTACTTTAAAAATATAAACACCTTACACCACTTGTCAGTTTTCAAAATAGATTCACATAACATGTTCTATTGATTTATGAAATTCTGGTCTGGAGTGTGGTGAACATGATGTTTAGCCTATTTTCAGTATGAAACATAAATGCAAGAGCAGGGAAAATGCTATCACAGCTTTCAACTGACAATACAGAATGAACTTAATTCTTTCACTTTCTGTGACAAAAAAGAAAAAAATCGCAGTTTCTAGATTTCCATTATCCACGTAGATCTTGGAAATGCTGTCAGAGGCAAAGGCCATCTGTGCAGAGACCTTGTGTTCCCATACAGCTGTTGTGAACATGCTTTGTTAATCAGAATTAGAGGGCATTAAAGGTACTGCTGTAGGTTCTAGGCTCCCTTGTCTTACAGCAAAGGAATCACATAACAGGATATATTTATACCTAATCCCATTATCAAGCAGCAAAAGCCTAGGGCTGGACTAATAATCCTTTGTTGCCAGCGTTAATTACCAGTGGATGCTGGAATTTTGCTCCCCTAAAGGGGTGCTGGTATTTTTCTCTCCTGATAGTGAGAGAAAGAATCAGGTTGTGAATCTGAGAGCCCTTTACAGACAACTTTCAGCTGGCAGATGTTGGTGTTTTCAAACAAGTAATATTACACTGTTAGTGCTGTCGCTGCCCCATCCATTCCAGGAGCTCCAGTGCTGGACACAGAGAAAAATCCCAAGCTGACTCAGGAGCTCTTTGGCTCAAAGCTCAAACTGCATAGGGAAATAAACAGATATTCCACATTATGAAATACTTTTGTTATATGCTCTTGGAAAATAATTAGGCTGCTCATTTCTCCACAGCATCACTTTCTTTTCAAAGACAGAACAGTAAAAAATATATCACTGTGTCTAATATGAGAGTTAGGCACCAAGGTCTTTATCCAAAACAAATATTCATAGCTTACTGGGCAGCAGAAGCAGAAAACTCCTGCATAAATCCTGCCTTGATTAGCGAAGAGCAGCAAGCAATATGCAATTTTCCATAAATTAGAACTTTAACCACAGCAGTCAATCACACATCTTTAAAACACAGATGTTTTGTTTTCCATACCTTCCAGCAGGTCTCCTCACCTTGGTCCCATTGCCTCAGTCCCAAGTACTGAATTGCAGCCCCCAGCATCCCTGTCCTGGGCAGAACCTAGAACAGGGAAAGTGGTGAACAGCATCATTATTGTAATACTATATAATGCCTTCAGGAGAGAAAATTAACCACCCAACTCCATTACTGGCTGTTTTCTCTAATGAAAAATGGAAGATTAACTGTTTCAGCCACACTTACTGCTGTGGTTACTAGGGGTTGAAAATAGTTCAGCACAATTAGATGATGAAGCTAACAGAAAATGAAAAAAACTATTGCTTGGACAGGAAGGAGAAAAGATATACATATTGGTACTGCATTCCAGTTAAAAAGTGATTAAGAAACATCACAATAGCAACTATCTCCCACTGTACCTCCTTCCTTTCAGGTCAGTTTCTGGTACTGGAGATCTTTTATTTCTTCTTGAAGTGTGTAAGATTGGAAAACTATATGCCAAATATGGGACTGAATTTCATAATGCTACATTGTAAAAAAGCTCTTGTCCCTCCAAAGCTTTGGTATCTAATCAGATGTGGATCAGATTAGATTACTTGTAGATTAGATTCCAAAGCACTAAATACTCAAAATTCAGGTCAAGTGTAATGATCCATTTGTCTATTTTTTATGAGCTTGGTTATCTGCCATTTCAGACTGCTATCATCTCAAGGCACTACAGAGAAATTTCAAACTTTGATCAGCCATGAGCTCATGAGTGCACTCAGTCTCCTGAATTCTTATTCCTGCTTGCTTTCAGGTGCCATGTCCAGGTGCCTCGCCTCACCTCTCCTCGCCTCTCCTCTCCTCTCCTCTCCTCTCCTCTCCTCTCCTCTCCTCTCCTCTCCTCTCCTCTCCTCTCCTCTCCTCTCCTCTCCTCTCCTCTCCTCTCCTCTCCTCTCCTCTCCTCTCCTCTCCTCTCCTCTCCTCTCCTCTCCTCATTAAAATTTTGAAGCTGAGAGACTGCCGTTCCTTAGGAGCAACCTATTCTTCAAAAGGTGAGTGAATCCAAATAAAACACCAAAAAAAAAGTGTGAGTTATTCAAGCCATCATTCTCAATTCAGTGTTGGCAAGCATAAAGAAGCAAAAATAATTTTAATTCCAACATCCTGCACAGAATATCTGCTTGTTTATAGCACACATCTGTTCTCAAAAAGATCTATATAAGTAAAAGGATCAATGCACCAGTCTCCTTATGGAGGCAATGCTGTGGAAAGGGTAGAAAGTCAGTGGCATGCTTCTACAGAAGATCAGTCTGTCCACTTGGGGAGCAGGATCACAGTGCAGTTTCAATCTCTAGAGGTGTAAATCACAGTAGAAGATGCATTTTTGAAGGTGGTTGTCTTTTTCTGGCACACAAGAAGAAAACTGAGCATTCAGGCAGGAGCAGCAGTAGCAATAAATATTCAGCACTCCAATATTTTATTCCTAAGCATTTATAATCTAAAACAAAGTTTTTACCAACAATCTGTTTGGGCATGGTCCCAATTCTTATCAATGACTTCCAATTGCAGATGAACAACTAGAACACCAAACAGTGTATTACTTCTGGAATTATACCTTTGTTATTATAAAAAAAAATAGTTGTCCTTCACCATGAATAAACCAGTTTTCTAAATGTTTAAAAGTTGAACAAGAATGGTCCCAAATTCTCTAAGCTAATTCCACTTTTTTTTTTCTCCTCAGAAAAGACCAGTTACATAAAGCTAGCTTAGTCTCTTTCTTACTTTTCTCTATTTTTCTCTTTCTGTCTTTCTCTCTTTCTTTCCCACTTAATCTCTGTCTCCCATTACAACAATATTGTGTAATATGAGATTGGTAACACTCAAGCCTAGCTAAGACCTAACCAAGGCAATTCTACACCTGCTATCCCCCATTGGAACAGTGACTGTTGTTTTAAGGAACCCACTCTCCCAAGAGAAAAAAGCACTCTATCTTTTCAGTACACTCACAATTTCTGCTGAAATTCACTGATTATCATCACTATTGTTTTCATCAGTGGGGTTATGTTTATAGGTCTGCTTTCACTGAATCATTTTCTTCTCATAAATCATTTCATCTCTCTCCAAGCTGCAATATCACTTGAGCTGTACAACAGAAAAAAGCATGGATGGTCAGCCAGTAAACCAGACATTCAGAGGTCTGTATGCTCTTTCAGGAGTAGTCAACACATAACATGCTTTCATAACTTAAAAAATGGTAGTTTTATCCTTTTAAACTTCCTGCTTTTAAATGCAATAAGTTTAATAATGTTAGTTACTCAAAATTACTTAAAATATAGGCAGCTCCACAGATGACATTGTATATAAGAAAGGTATCCTGGAAAATCCTTTAAAGCAGTACATAGAGTCTCTTTAAATAGACGAGTTTATGGGGCCAGTAAGAAATTCTCCAAACGCTAGGTAGGGTTTGGTATATGAACTGAAGTATCTCAGGTGAAATTTCATGCTGTTTTCCAAGCAGAATGTAGATGAATGTAGAATCTGTCACTGAACAACTTTAATTATTCCAGAACAAGAAACATCAACATTTTAATAAATCGTATGGTGACCTGCAAAAAGACAATCTGCTAAGAACTAAATACAAATTGTGCTCTCAGAATTGGGTTAGCCTTATCAAAACCTGTGGCCTTGGACTAAACATAGAAAAGCATTTAGGTAGAAAGCTTCGCAGAAGGAATGCAATTAGTAAAGTTAGATTTACCAAATAAAGGCTCAAAGCACATTTGGGGTCCATAAAAAAAGGTAACTTAATTGATTGTATTATTTTCATGTTGTCATTTCTTCCTCAAAAGACAGTAAGTTATAAAGACTGCTATCCTTTTTGACAGGTACATCATATAGAAAACACCTTCGACTCTAGCAGAGTCAAATTTAGATTTTGCATTAGACGATTTCCAGCTGTAGGTCTTTATTAAAATAGGAACAACAATAATTCACTTTAATAAAAATTAAATCTCAGGAAATGTCTTAAAAGGACACATATAATGGAACTTCGCTATGCTGAGCACTTGGGACCTTTCACCGTTTCAGATGATGGAAATTTTCTGGTGCTAAAACGTGATTGCTACTAGCATAAGTCTATGTTCTTTTTTTTTAAAGAATGTGAGGATTTCGAGCTAAGATATAATATGCAATAGCTTTAAAATGAGTGTACTGAATGCATACAAACACAGGGCTAGATTAGCAGTACCAAGGTAATGCTTAGATGAAATTCAAAATTTGCTTTCCATGGCACATTCTAGAAATGGTTAAGACAGAAAATAAAGGGATTTCTCTCTTGCAGTTATGTAGCATGGACAGGCATCAGGAACAAAAAGAAGTAGCAGAGGTGACAGGTAAGCAGAGCCCACATCAGTGTGTTTTATCTTTCTCTGCACTGACCTGCCCAGAGTCCACAACAGTATTCATGAGAAAAGGACATGACTTTTGGTTTTGACCTGATGCTCCAGTCATTACCCTGTACTTTCTGTGGCCGTGTCTACATTTTTAACTCCCTTTGCAGAAGTTTTAATTAGATACTTTAGCCTTTCTGCATCCACCAATTATACTGGTGGCACCAGAATTTGTACTCTGCTTGCACTGGTCACCACACTTACTGGGTTTCTTATTCATAAAACAGAAATCCAAACATTTCCTTTTTTTAAAACAAATAAGATGCAACACTTATTCCTCAAATCTGTATCCCCTTTTTTCTTTTTTTTTTCCCATAGTTTCAATGCTTTTAGGATATAAAAATAAATCCATGAGTTGCTTCCTGACTGAAAAGTAATTAAATATGAGGTTTTTAAGACTGCTTTTATGTTGCATTAAACAGAGTATAACAAAGACACTGTGCTCACACAATTAGAATTTAAAAAAAAATGTGACTAGACCTTAGTCTAAAAAGTAAATTACAATAATTTATGTTATTAAGATTCTTTTTAAATCTTTGTGTGTTCCATATCAGGATAAATTGCTCAGCTCTACCAGTACTGAACTGTGTGTGTTTTTTCTTATCCTTTCAAGGATGTGGCTAGAAATGTGTGTATATATATCTGTATGTTTGTTCGCAAATAAAAGTGAAGATGTTACAAAATATTTTAATAGCTATTTTTAAAGTCTAGGACAAATAAATGCACAAGAAAATCTTCTTTGGACTGAATAGATGAGACCCCAGGTAGAGATGGTAGATCAGACTGTATATTTGCTAACACTTTTTCTCCACCAAGGCACAAGCAACTGTGTTAACAATTTTTTAAAGTGCAAAGAAAGCAACATGTTGCCTCATTACCAATTCTGATACAGAAGCATAACCTGATTCTGTTCTCATTTGGAGACAAAAGCTGTTTTTGGGTAAACCATGCATAACTTTCCTGAAATCAATAGGTTTAAAACAGCGCAAAATTGGGATGAAAGAGAAGACTTCTATCTTTCAGCTGCATAGAAAAACCATTTTCATTATGTATTCCATAAATTCCTAGGAAGCTTACATAAAATTTTCCATTTAGGCAATTTCCTGTAGCATAGCTAATTACTGTCATCTAACTAAGGGGAAACATGTAATTGCAATATGACTCACTAGAACATTAAACTACTCCGCAGAAGATACAGTTTGCATAAACAATCTCAGCAGCAAATTAATCTTTGAACAATACTGTCCTCTATTTATTTCAATATTTTGCAGAGATATTTAAAAACAGGAAAACTGCTCTATGGTTAAAGCTGAAACCCAGGATAATGTGTAACAACTTCTTTTCTCAATGTCACTGCTGAGTTGCTGTAGTAGACCCAGGATTTTAAGTATAAGGTTTTCCATGATAATATCTCCTGCATACTTCAATGCCTGTTTCTGGGCAGGCTGAGATAGGTCTTAATTTTGATAGAACTCAGGAGCTCTCACCTTTTAGGGACCCAGAGACAGGCATTTCCTCTGTGCTGCCCATGGGATGAATGTTCTCACCACCACTGCCAAGTCAACACAAGGTGGGAGACAGAATACTTCCCTGAGTTAGACACACCCAGGGGATGCAGAACACCTACCTAGGCTTCTTCTCCATATCAAGAAAAGAATGTCATTGCAGAGCTCCAGCATGAAGTTCTTCTCTGTGCAGGTTAAGAGTGTAGGAGATCTTCACTCTAAAACCTTTTAATGGATACTCAGTTTTACTTAAAGGTTAAGTCACATCTGCCAATTGAAATTTTCTCAGATCAGAACTCAGATTTTTCCAGATTAAGTTGTGGCACTTTCAGGTATTCCATCTGTATCCAGTCTGTCGATAGAAGATGTCACCCTTCCCTGCAAGCCTTGCCTACCTCACATGCCTGTGTTCCCTGGCTGTAACAGTACTGCTGTGGTGCTGGGGTGTATGGAGAGCATGGGAGCACAGGACTGCAGAGCCTGTTTGGTGACAAAGCACTCAAAAAGTTTGGAGGTAGTCAGATAGATACAGTCAGAATATTACTGATGTCCACAGATTAGAATTCCTTTCAATACTAGAACAGAATGAACAGAATTGTCCTGTAAAGCTGCTGGAATCATTTTGATGCAGTGCACAGACTTTGAGGATTAAAACTGTTAACACAGCTCTGTCACAATATGAAATTCAATAGTTGCTTATAATCTGTCAGTTCTGCTACTGAAGCCTGCTTACTGTCAACTACCATTAAAAATCTTTTGTTCTCTTTATCAAAGCACAGACAGCAAAAGGGAAAAATGAAAGCAGTAACAACTGAAAGTATTAAGCATTAATTATGTGCTTTCTTTACAGTTGCCTTTTAGAGGGCAGTGGTTATCCTATTCAAAGGGCAATAAGGAACCGTTACAAGGATTGCAACTACAGCTGCAGTTATTGCTATTGAAATCTAATTTTGTTTTGTGAAGATAAACCAAAGCAAGCATGTATAAAGCAGGACAGAAAACCTAAGATACCCTGCAGCTTTTTTTCTGTTATTGATTAGTTTTCAGTGCTGGAGCACCTGGTCTATCAAACATTCCCTCAATATTAATTGCTTCTCTGGTAGCAGATCTGATATCTGCAGCCTCTTCCAATATCTGAACACAAATGCTTCTTTTTAACTCTGCTTTCTCAACTACCCAGGTGTGGTATTTTTGGTATTTTTGCTCCTCCATCATGAGGAGGAAAGATGAATCTGACTCCATGTTCTTAGAAGGCTAACTTACTATTTTATGTTACTATATAATATTAAAGAATGCTATACTAAACTATATTAAAGAATATAGAAAGGATACTTTAAAAAGGCTGAACAAGATATTAATGAAAAACTTGTGACTCTCTCCATAGCTTTAACACAGCTGGCTGTGATTTGTCATTAAGTTAAAACAATTCCCATGAAACCAATGAAACAATGACCAGCTGGTAAACAATGTGCAAACCACATTCCACAGCAGCAAAACACAGGAGAAGCAAATCAGATAATTATTGTTTTCATTTTTCTCTGAGGCTTCTCAGTTTCCCAGGAGAAGAAATCCTGGCAAAGGGATTTTTCAGAAAATATGACAGTGACACCCAGGTGTGTATGGTTCCTCACCTTCCACGAGGACCAGAAGCATCCAGCTTTGCCATGTGCCTTGTACTGAAGCTCTAAACATGAGCTTCCTGTCCTCTTCTTCCTTGTGTCAGTGCTCAGGAGGACACAAGCAGTGTAAAATGAAACCCAAAAGGCATTTCAGTTAGTAGGGACTGTCCTACATGTTCTTCAGTTAAGGGGCAATCTGCCAGTGCAAGTAGCCAAACAGACAAGTGAATTTGTCTTAAGCAGGGGACTAAAAAGATATTTCTGAACAATTTGGATAAGTATCCAAAAGGCCCAGCAAACAAAGGAACATCCAAAACTGCTTAGGGGATCCAGACCAAAAGGGGATTTATTTCACTGCACCATCCTGGGAAGCTGAGCCAGGACAACTGGACCAAATCCTTTCCAACACAGTAGGTACTTCTTTTATAGCATAACTTACAGAGCAAAAGAGGGAAGATTCTTAAGCACTGCTTCAAAATAATGTTGCCAGAGCTTTTTGTTTTCCTATTTCAGTGCCAGATACATGTCACTGGACACTTGAGGGGGTGTATCTAAAGCTAAGAAGGCTCCAGTGCTCTGCCATCCAACTTTGGTTTGCTACATCTACTCGGGTACACAGGCTGAGCCTGGGCTGGTCTAACATGGCCCTCAAAAGCCATGGAGATGAGGGAATCCAACCTACTTGGGACATGCCCTGGACATCACTTGATGCTGATTATCTTCAATTAGTACTTGCTTATTCCTGTAGTTCTTGCATGCTTGTCTAATTTAGATCTGTATTGTTTTCAGACTGTAACTTGACATCTGTAGGCTGACATTGAGAGGAAAGAAAAAATAATATTAATTTGATACTATAATCAGAGTTTAAAATAACTGTAAATTCATTCAGTATACTGACACCTCATTTTTTATCATTAAAACGTTTGAGGGTTTTACTGAAAACTGTTTCTTTCTAACCTCCATGCAGATTTGCTCATCACAGACAAACTAGTGACTGCTTTGTTCTCTAGAATTACAAACATAGGAATGTTTAACCTGATTTATGGATATACTTTGAAGCCACAACTGTTTTTCATGTATGAAAATACGTAACAGAACATAAATTCAAAAGAGTACCAATTTCTCAAGCATTCCTACAAATTTATCATTACTAAAGTTCACAAACAATACTAAATATAACCACAGAAAATGAATGCTCGCATACAAATAGAAGAAAGAGTTTCTAATTCTGCAGCTTCAGAAAGATTTTATTGGAAACAGAATGTAACTCTAAATAGAATAAGCATCAGCATAATCACCATTAATTGCTACTAGATAGACTTACAGTTTTCTCACACAGCTCAGGGAAGTGTGAGGGACAGCAGCTGTTATCTATGCATCTGCTAAGATTATCATGCATTTTAATGGATTTCCTAATGTGATTAAACACCAGAGACCTCCACCAGAAAAATACCAGATTTTTATTTTTTCCTGAATATCCTTGTTCTTTGAAGAGAGGTATATAAAGGACATTGGAAATGACCAGGGATCAGTTCCTGAGATTACTGGTTATGTGTCCAATAAAATACAGAAAACACTATGAAGTGCTGTATTCCATTCTCCTTGCTTACAAAAATGTGTTTAAGTCAATGCTTTCCTGAGGAAGAATGGCACAACTGAACCTCAAGCTGATATATTGTAATATGAAGATATTTCCTCTATTGTAGGACAGGACATTCTCTTCTACCTAGCCCAAAAGTAGTTTATGTTACTCACATTACCCTTTCCACCTCAGCATTTCCCAAGGCGACCTGCATGGTGTGAGCATGAAGGGGTAATGATCAACATCCATTTGTACTGAGCAAATGACTACAACTTGCACAGGGCATGGAAAATAAAGGCCTAATTTTGTATTACACATAATTATGCCTTTCTTAAATGTTCTAATGTAAAAACAAGCACAGCACCATTCCTTAACAGACAGCAATCTCTTTTGACTGTAGCCTCTCTGTTCAAATCTAAAAGTCATTTCACAGACACACTAAAACCACAAAGCCCAGTTCACACCTGTTACTTTCAGTGCAGCTTCAGTAATTCTGCACGTAAAAGTGGAATTACACTGGATGTTGCTGCTGCAGAGTGAGCAGAGCCTGCTACTTGACACATCATCAGGGAACCTACTGATTGTAACTCCACAGGCACCTCCTCTGCTGCTCTGCACAAACTGGGCTCAGTGCAAGGGCTTGAGGAACAGCAAACTTGGGCCTGGACAGTTGCCACCTAATTGCCACTGGAGTCAGAGGATGCATCAAAAAGGAAGAAGCTTTGCTATGTAAGGACAGCTTTTTCCTCACAACATTTGTCAGGAAGCAGGAATTGATACCAAAAATGGAATTTCAATTAAACTGTGCCATTTGTATTCAGCCTGAGGTCGCTCAGGATGTTTGCTATGCATGACATTTTTAGATCCTTCAAACTGCCAGATTAGAGATAGTTGGCATGGAGAAATAATAAAAATATAAAACTGAATCAGCTCTTTTCATTTGTTTGTTGTTTAAAATTCAGAAGGCATTTCTAGGCTTAAAGTGATTGAGCTTCTAGGTTATTTCTACATAAAAGTCATAGATGGTAAAACATTGTAGAGCAATAACCTGCAGCTAAGTTGTTCTTCATGCTCATTTTCTCTCTTTTGTAACAGTTCACATACTGTGACTGATTCAACATCCCATTCTAATATAACTGCACTTCATCATTTTTAGCCAATAAGGTAGAATGCAGTTTTGGAAAAAAATTCCATAATACCAAAATACCACTTTTTTAAAAGTATATTTGAAAAAGGAGAATCAATCTCAGCCTGCCTTGATTCCTTTTTTTTAGATTTGAGTAACAGTACTTGATATAATTTCCAGGACTTCCAATATATAATAAAATTACAATCATATATAGATCTGGACACTTCAAACCTTAAAAATCTTTATGAAATAATTTCTGGCAAGATATCAATAAAATGGAAGCCTGGAACTACAGTCCCAAGTGAGATTTCAGAATGCTAAAATATTCTCTTCAGCACTGAGCATTTTAATATATTTTTAACATGCTCTGGGTTTCAAAACAGCAGAAAATGGGCAAAGGTTCAAGCTTCAGATCTGAAGAATGATTTTATTTATATACTCAAAATATTTTTTACTATCAAAACTTTCCTAAAACTCACATCAAAAGTGATGGGAGATCTTGCAGGACTTGAAGCTCTTGCAAAATATTTTTATCAGATGAGCAGGTGCATTGAGAAAGTACTGCAAAAGTTTGTCTTAAATCTGTTCACATGATGAACCTGCTGCTTACACCAGTTTTTCTGCTAAAGAGTGAATGATGCTAACATCCAACATGAGAGCTGACAGTGCATAAAACAATTTGGGCTGCACTGAAATTGCTCTGCTCCTCTGTTTCACACACCTGTCCAAGTGATACAGTCATACTCTTCATTTCACATTTCCTGTTGGACCTTTGTTTTCTCTTTCCTCTAACACTGTTCTTTTCTGTAGCTCTCATGCCATGGTAGAAATTGGAACAGAGGATATTTTCACTACAAGAGTAGGTGATTCTGGAGCTTGAAATGTAGGAAAATTCCTCCTATAACATGTTCAGTCTGCAATTTCCCATTATTTCAGTGTCAGACATAACACTTTACACTTGGAATTTGTCTCCTGCTTACCAAGCAATCTTCCAGACTAGTGTAAAATTGCCCCCATTGGATAGAATTATTTTTTAAATTAAGATTAAATGTGATCACTTTTCTTAAAAAAGCACATGTTAAGATGAAAATTATATCTGTGTGACCCTACATTTCTGGATTTTTAATCTGTTTTTGTAACTGTATCTGTAAGAACTAAAGCATCTAAGAGGAGCAATAACATTTTTTAAAATTTTCTATTTTATGTGTTTAGTTGTATGTGAATTTAATACAATTTGCATGTGTGCATTTGGGGACATCATACACATGCATATCTCTGTGTGTAATATAAGAAATTTATGGCAAAAGAATATTCAGATTCCTATTCCAGGCATTCAGAAATCAGAAGATCCTAGAAGGGAAGTTGTAGGTGCACCAGCACTAGCTCCCTGATCCAGATGTAAGAATACAAATAGATACTTTTTCACTTTTTAAATGTAATTTCTGTTTCTCCCAAAGTGTCACAATACTCTTCACAGACACATAGAGATTTCTACTGGTTCCACTAATGCATAAAACACTCTTGTCAGCCACTCAGAAAACACAAGCATGCACACAAATGATACAATTGTAATATTATATTATATTATATTATATTATATTATATTATATTATATTATAGTGTTATTATATTGTACATGCAAGTGTTTATTATTATTATTATTATTATTATTATTATTATTATTATTATTATTATTATATAATTTCATAGTTTTATCTTCAATTCCATATTCATACTCTTATTTAAACAGGTATTACCGTTTTCCTTTTCACACATGGACAGTAATTTACAATATAGGAATTAGAAGAGTACAATTATTCCTCCATCAAGTTTCCTTCTCACTTTCTACCAGTCCTTGGTTGTCTCCCCAGTTCACAGCTCTGAAATTCCTCTTTTGCCATAGTGGTATGAATTACAAAAATCACAGCTCTGAAGCAGCCAGGCAGAGGGATTGGCTTCATAGCACTCTAATATACAAAGTGCTCTGTCCTCCAGGCATCTTGCTGGCCTTACTCTCTTTCTCCTTCTTGCACTAAGGGAATTACAACATCTTCCAATTACCACTGATGAGTGGATGTGTTGTACATGTTTCTGACTAGAATATCATTCATTTGGTTCATGATGATTCCTAAGACCACCTGAATTTGAATTTGCTTTGTTCTAGTCAAAATACAAGATAAAAACCTCAGCACCCACCTCAAAGAGCTTACACTGAAAATAGGCACAGGGAAAGGGAGCATATGCACCACCTGTCAATAGCTTGAGCAAGTACTTTATGTTGGGAGCTACCTAACCACACCAGGCATACAAGAATGCATAAAAATCTCAGTTTCTTCAGATTGCTGTTGTGCTTATCTCTCTTCAGAGTTACAGCACTGGTGCTAGAGAAATCCCTAAGATGATTTTCCAACAAATCATCTGATGCCATGGTGAATTCAGTGATCCACAATCTCTTGGGAATATTTCATCCTGGCAAACTGACCTTGGGCCACCAGAGTTACTGGCAGTGGTGCTGCCTCTCAGAGTTGAGTCAAACTGAAGACTACTGCACTGAACTCCTGTTTTGTGGTACATCTAGGAATTAATAATGTCAACAATCGTGAACAAACAAAATCCTAGGATAACTAGGATTGGAAGATCTCAGGAGGTCTGTAGTGCAACCTTCTTCTCAAAGAAGGGTCACCAGTGAGCTCACAGCAGGTTCCTTAAGGATTTATCTAGACAGTTCTCGAAAAACTCCAAGGCTGAGATAGTGCAACCTATGTAAGAAGCCCATACCAGTGCCTGACTGCCCTCATGAAAAAATTGCCCCTTATATCCAGTCAGAATCTCTCTCACTGCACTTCATGCTCCTTGTCTGAACATCCTGCCATGCACTGCTTTGCGGGGGCTGGCTCCCTCTCCTTGACACATTCCCCTCACATCCTGGCAGGATGCTGTTAGGTGCCCCCAAAGAAGCCATCTCTCCTCCAAATAAAGCTGGAGAAAAGTACTGTAACTCCTGCATTTTAATCATATTGTCCTGGCTGGAAGTCGCCACATAGAGAAGAAATGGTTTGGACTGCTAATGTGATGCTGTGTAATAGGAGCTTCTAAAATAACCTTTATGTAAGTGATACCAGATTTTTGAGGGTGAAGGATAACATTGCAAAATGAAAGACCTAAAATTAGGTGCAACATTTAATGAATAATAGATTTCTGGAAACTATTAGACAGTATCTGTGGAATGCAGAAATTTCTCTCCCTATATATAGGCAGAACAGAAAATAAGGCCATCTTGAGTTCTTCAAAAACTCAACTTTTTGAATGACACCCCAGAAATCACATAAAAAGGGGATATCCATCTCCATTATTAGAATTTTCAATATAGTATCTTTTACTGTGGTTATCAGTGGTCCATAAAAAACACTCTGAGAAAAAAATGTCTTAAATTAATAGGAGAAAAATAATCTAGTTATGATCACACATGTCTACTTTTTGCTAGCTAACAGAGATTTGGTGTCATTCATCACCATAGCACTGCATTTCAGGTCTGACCTGGGCATACCATTTTAGTGTGTATGTAGCCAGCACACTTGGATTAGACCTCAGATGAGCAGCAACACAGTAATTATCTTAAAAAAAAAAAAAAAAAAAAAAAAAAAAACAAAAAAAAAAAAAAAAAAAAAAAAAAAAAACCCAAAAAAACCCAAAAAACAACCAAATCTAAGAATCTTTCAGAAAAAGTAGATCAGCTTCAGTAACCACCCAAGTCCATGAATGATGAATTCACTGAGGAGTATGTTACACTGCTTTCAGAATAACCACTGTATGCTCCACTCATATCTGGCAATCAGGTAGGAAATGTAGCCAGGTATCCTGGCACACCAGTGTGTGCAGGACTGGCACTCTCTGGCTACAGGGTTACTCACTGGGTGTGAAGCTAGTCCAGTTCTGCACACACTTCCTGCTTGCAGCATCACTGCATAAACCACAGTCAGAAACCATGGTCTGACCCCAGGAGTGAAGGAGAGCAGTGTGGAAGAACAGTGCAGAGTCAGGAGCTTCAGAAGATGGCAGGGAAAATGGTGCTGGTCATACTGAGGAATGCAAGATTTCTTCAGAGGTAAGAGCAAGAACCACAGCCACTGCACACATCAGCGGGTACCCATGGAACATGGAGGCTGCTCAGGGATCAGACAGGCCAAGGACAGAGACCAAATACATCAAAAATCATGTTCCCTGGCAAAGCCATGGAGAAGCACAGCTGGTATGACCCTCACTGGCAGGACCAAAAGAGCACTCAATAACTGAAGGTATCAAATATTTTTAATTTTTTTTTTCCAAAATGGTGCGTTGATGACTTCACCTCTGGGATGTCTTGCTGAGATAAGAGCCATGAATTTCAGTGAAAACAGTACATCCTCAATGGCTTTGAAAACTCTGATAGTTGCTTTCATCTTAAAACATGAATCATATGTCAGGTATGGCTTGGGTGAAGCTTTGAAGGAAAATGCATGAACAGCTGTCTGCTGGTGCTGCACTGGAAGAGTTACCAAAGCCTTGCTCCTACTGTGATGTTAGCACCAGAGCACATGCTTTGTCTCTGCTGTTCCAGCCATGAATCATGCCAAAAACAACACAAAATGGTGCAATTTTCAAATCTGTTGTTAAATAATTGATTGTTTGCCTGCCACCATGAGGACACCTTTAGAAACAGCACTTACATGGCAGCAAGTCCTGAGCTGTGAGAGATCTATGATGCATGTTAATTAAAACTGCTAATTAAAAAAAATTATTTTGGCAGTTGAAGATAAATAAATGCATGAGAGATTTATTTCCTGAGTTCCTATGGTCTGAAATTACAGATGACAGTCCTTCTGTAGAGGGAGAGAGAATTCATTTCGATTAAATTATCCTTTCATTTCCTTTTCTAAAACATCAGAAAACCTCCCTAACTGACATTTTTGCCTTTGTGTCTGGGATAACATAAAGAATCATTTTCTTTGACTGTCTCTTCGACAGGCAGAGAACTCATTTTAATCGATACATCATAAGCTGTTATTACAGCTATTTTCTATCTTAATTCAGCCTGCCCTTCATAATTATGTGGGTTTTTTCCTGTTTTTCAAAGCTCTCGATGGTGGCAGATTTCCACCACCTAGTGGGAAAAGAATGTACTGTCTCCTAAAATGCTTTGCTCAGATTTCCCCTTAATGCCTGTTTTAAACCTTCCATTGTAAGCCCCTTTTACCAGCACTTATTGCCAAAGTATTTCTCTTAGGCTTTTTTTCACGGACTGGTGAATGTGTCAAGCTGTACAAAACTCTCCTTGAAGGTTTCATACATTATATACTCCACAAAAAATATGTCTCAATATAGAGGAACTCTATGCCTGTGTTTTCAATTCAGTGATTTTTAAAGTGAAAGGAAAACTGAAAACATAAAAAAATTGAGGAAGAGCTGCTGATGAATGTCACTGCTTCCCTTCCTCTGCTTCACAGGAACCCCTCATCCCCACACAGGTGTATTGTCAAGAACAAACTAATCCAAAACCTGCTGTATTCATTCAGGCACTCACCTGTGTCAGGATGCTCTGTGTTTTAGGTGCCGAGACTGAAATGCCAAATCAAGTCAGGGGAAACTTCCAGAAAGGAGAAGGTTAATGAAAGGCAAACACAATTGCTACTATCCCCTCTTCCTCTTTGCTGCTAGGCAAGTCTTGCACACCTATGGAGTATCCTCTTCCTTCCCACCTCTTCCAAAGTGAGCAAGATGCTGCTTTGGCCTTAGAAGAGAAAAAATTAGTTTTCAGATCCAGCTTTGATCAGCAGTAAGAGCAATAGGGTTAAGAAGCTCTCTTCCTTTTACATCATACAGATAGAATAATGACTGTGCCCATTGATCCTAGTAGGGTTTTTCCTTCTGTTTTCCCTGGGAAACCCAAAAAAGCAAACCCCAAAAAACCACAAACCAAAACAAAATAAAAAACCAACAACAACAAAACACCACCACAAAACCAAACCAAACCAAACTATGCCATTATCTGATTCTTATCACTAGAAGCCTCACACTATTTAGCTTATCCTGACAATGATTCTTTGAATGTTATCATCATGCAGCTTTTTGCCAGCGACTTATTTCCAGCTGTCACTTCATTCGTCTATGTTCAAAATTCAGATCTTCAAAACTCCAGCTAATTTTTCATGTAACTTTGGAAATATGCAAACCCACCTTTGCAGCAGAAAAATTTCCTGAGCCTCTAAATAGCCTCTCCTGGCAACAGTGGTCAGTTGGCACTAGTTCACAATCAGAAATGAGTTGTTTGTGCATCACTCTGTCCTACCCTACCCAGTCTGCTCAGGTGTTTAGAGCACTTCTGATGAATAGTGGTTTACACAGGACAAGAAAGGCAGTGGTAGTGTCATTGTCCCCTCCCCCACTTTGTCCATCAGCTCAACAGGAGGCTGCTCAGCTATCCTATGGTAGGTGAAAGGAGATTTCAGCTATTGCTTCCTATTTCCCAGGTGAAAGCTCAAATTAGAGGGCATTTAAATGTTGCTCTCAGTGACAGCTATTAACCATGTACCATTTACATGGAAAAAATACATTTGAGAAAGGAACTGTTTAAAGTAGAAGTGCCAGCAGTTAGAACTGCAATGGGACAAGAGGCAATGGGCAGAACCTGATGGACAGAGAGTTCCACCTGAATATGTGGAAGAACTTTACTGTGTGGGTGACTGAGCACTTGAACAGGTTGTCCAGAGAGGCTGTGGAGTCTCTCTGACTGGAGATATTCCAGAACCATCTGGACACAATCCTGTGCCATGTGCCCTGGGATGACCCTGCTTGAGCAGGGAGCTTGGGTCAGGTGACCCTCTGTGGCTGCTTCAAACCTGACCCATTCTGTGATTCTGTGACTTTCATATGATGTTTTTGCAGGAGGAACAAGAAAATACAGTGCATGAATATCTGGCAAGAAATTAACAGCAGGTGAGGAGTACAGTCTGTGGTACTCATAAAAGAATCCCCTGGGAAGAGGCAACTTAATTAGAAATGAGAAACCCCATTGCTTTTTTAGATATCTAACAAAGAAGTGGAAGTAAGCTATGGAACATAAATTGTTGGAAACTACCATAAAGACTTTTTACTTGTCAAGGACACCTGGAGCTGGCAAGGAGAACCTGGATGGAAAGTTTTCCAAATAGTTATTTCATGCCAAGTAATGGTATTAGTACTTGCTGTTCCTAAGTAAAGGATAGAAGACCATATCAACAGTTTAGGAAGGGTAAGTGTTCCTTCCAATTACACTGTGTAATGCTTTTATGGTTGCAAAAATGTGAAAACTGCTGTCCTTTAAATGGAAAAAGAACTCTGCACTGAGATGCACAGAATCATCATGAAGTCTCTCACAAATAGAATGCTTTATTTCCTGCCAAGATGGATAGCTAACCTAACTATAAATAGTAGTTACAATTCCTTATACACTAGGCTGACAGCTTTAAGGAGATGAGCAAGAGTTTATCTTGAAATATTTTAATCTGCAACAGTTTCAATTGCTCAGAACAAAGAAATCAGTCAGATGGCAGTGATCCAGCAAGGACTGAGCCCAGACTAGAGGTCTCCTAGGAGGAAATCTGAATAGATAGGAGACTGCAGTCTCTCAGAAATGAGAGGACTGGCCCATTTTGAACAGACCCAGTTCCCTCTGTAGTGTTTAACTACTTCTTTCAAAAGCAGAAAGAGACAGTATGTTGGCTGCTTTGGGATGGCAAATATTGTATATAAATATCATATTGAGACAGATAGTGCAACTATTTCAGTAGGATGATAGAAATTCAAACTACAAATCCCAAATTCCTATAGAAGAAAAGGTCCATAAAGCAAAGTGGAGGACATTTACTGAAGGAAATGGATTCATCATTACTAGCCCTATAGTGTACTGGGAAGAGTTCTTAAAGTGGCACAAGAAATTCTACATCTCAAAATGAGTGAATAGATCATGGATATAAAACTGCCTCTTGTATTATGATAATTTTCCAGAGGGCCTACCTCTCCTCCAAAATAATGCATATGCCTTAATGCATGTGCCAAAGCATGTGCTTCTGTGATTGTGCAACAGGCTTAGCAGTACATTCTCCATCAGCCTGTGAATGGCCATTCCAGTCACTGGCAAAATGTCATTTTATCACAAATCTAAAGAAAGAAAAAATGATGCTGAACAGACTGGTGCAGATCCAAGTGAAGCACCCCTCAGGAAACATAAGCCCAGTTCCCAGGCCTGGCCAATGCCACAGGCTGAGCACGGGGCTCCTGCTTTGTCCACTCCCAGACAAGGCTGTGTTTACATAGGGGCCAGCACAGACCTTCCCCATGCACCCAACAGGCTTCATTGGCCCAGCACAGACCATTCCCCACCTCCAAAATGGAATGAGGTTCCTCCTATGACAGTCCCCACCCCAGCTGTGCCCCATACATGGCCAAAGCAGATATTTGAGAGTTTCATGTTTTCCGGGATCATCAGACGTGATCTCTCTGTCCAGCTTCATCTTCCAGCCTCACCTGCCTGCTTTCTTGCTTGCTTCCTTCCTTTCCTTCCTTCCCTCCTTCCTGTGAAGGGGAATGCTGAAAGGCCTGGGCACATTTCAAAGGTCACTTGCTTGTTTAATTACTTTTTAGACTTGATTTGATCATGACCCCCTGGGTGCACTGCGGTAGCCCACAGCAGAGTGGCCTCACAGCCTCTGGTAATGGAGTCAGCCAAGACTGGATTGCAGATACTGAAAGGCACACTGACACTAGTACATGTTCATGGTACACAGTACATGTGTACTAGCTCATGTTTCTCGCTCTTGAAAGTAATGTTTTTGACCAGCTGCACTTTTGCTGAGCCTTCTTGCTCTTCATCTGCAAGTCTGGTGAGTACATGACAACTTCCATCAAATAGCAATGGGTATCTCAAAATTCATTAAAAAGGCATGAGGGCTGGTGGTGTGTCGGTATTGCTAAGGTGGTGCCTGAAATAAACACGGGCAGGAGACCTTTCTCCTTTTCAATGCCCTTATTAAAAGTGATCAGCTCGGGTGGGGAGAGCCAACGGATCCGCGCTCACGCTGCCGCTGCTCCCAGGAGTGACTCGGAGGAGGAGGAAGAGTGCAGCTTTGTCCACCGGTCTGTGGGCAGAGCTGGGGTTCCCATCCTCACAATAGCACTTGGAAATCCCTTATTCTTCTGGTTTGATCATCAGGGTCCGGGCTCTAGCCAAGGTCCTCCTGGCTAGGGAGAGGGGCAAAAAAGGGTCTCAGCATTTCTGCAGGCTCTGAACTTTGTTTTCCTCACATCCAGACATCACTTTGATCTCTTAATTCTGTGTTAGCTCGCTGTTTTGAGGGTCTTTTTGGTAAGTTTGGTGGGGTGGCTTTCCCCTGGCATGCCGGCTCTGAGATCGTTTGCATGCTCCTCCTTTCACTGTCCGAGCAGGGTCATCCACCTGGCAGCCAGCAGGCTGGTACTGACAAAAGGAGGAATTCTTAACCATCAACGACAGGTAGTAACGAAAACGACAGGTGATTACAATAACAAACAGCTAGAACTCCACTCTGACAGCAACTGGTCCAAACCTGTGAACTCTGCAACCTTTAAAAAAAAAATTAGCAGCTTTTTCTACTCATAACAGCGCCAAGGTGGTGTCAGGGTGCCAAGGTGTCCCTGGGGTCCCCCGCTCCACCAGGGGTAGCCAGCGGCGCTGCTGCCGGGCTCGGGGAGAGGCTTTTCCAGCCGGGAATGCCCCAGTGGCCGCCCCTGCTGCCCCATGAACAGAGGCACAGAAGCATCTGTGCAGGCTGGAGGCTGCTTCTTGGGGAAGAACAAAAAATGCGACCAGCGTTAGGCAGGAGGTTTTAAATTCCGGAGGTTTTCCTCTTTTATCGATGTGTTGTCAGTACCACCCCTCCTCGAGAAGAAGGCCTTAAGTCCATCAGCATTTATTTATAGATGCTGAATCAGTTCCCTGGATTTCATTCCCTGCCCGTGCACTTCAGTGAGCTGACTCGGAGCCCATAGCTGGGAATCCTCCTGCTGCAGATTTCTGCATGAAGCTGAATGTAGTCTCACGCCAGCTCCTAAACCCTTGGACCTCAGGGAAGCACTGATTCATCATATGCATGCAGTAAGTGCAACCTAAAAGCTGTTTCAGATCAAAATAGCAGCGCAAGCATACCAATCTGAATGCATGAAAAGACATAGAATCCATGTTCATACCTTCTGTTAAAAAATCACTGAAAATATTTTTGTTATTACGTACATACAGAATCATAGAATCATAGCATGGTTTGAGATTTTACTGATCATCTAGTTCAGCCCCCTGCCATGGACAGAGACCCCTTGACCAGGTTGCTCAATATTCCATCCAACCTGGCCTTGAACTCTGCCAGGGATGGGGCATCCACAGCTTCCCTGGGCAGCCTGTTCCTTTGCCTCAACACCCTCACAGTAAAGGATTTCTTCTGTTTATCTAATATAAATTTTCTCTCTTCAGTTTGAACCATTAGTCATTGTCTTATCACCTTAATTCTTGATGAATATTCACTCATATAATTTTGAGTACTCAGGGAGATTTCTTCTGAAGAAAATGTTTCAGTGTTTCTTTAAGAAAAAACTAAAGCTTTAAAATATAAAAACAAAAACCAAAACCAAACAAACAAATTACACCCTCCCCCCCAAAACCACCAAAAATCCCAAAAAAACAAGAAAAACAATGAACAAAAAATCCACCCTAGAAATGGGAAATTAATGAATTATCCATGAGCTTTTGCTGAGGAGTAAAGGGTGTCTGGGAGTTTCAGCATTTTGTGTCACCTTGTAGACAGACACTGTTTTCCAAAGTCAGTTATGTGATGAAGAAGATATTAAGATTAAATGAGCAGTGCAGAACTCAAAAGCAAACCCATAATTATTAATAGATATTTAAATTGGCAGGCAATCGATTTTTAAATTGTCCTTTCACCCTTGTATGTAACGGGGTTTGCTCACAGTGACAAATTAGCAGCAGCACTGTGCTGTGACTGTTTCTGCTGGAAGGTTCTCATTATCATTCAGGGGTTTTGCTGGCTCATCAGTGAATCGTGGACAGCATTTCCATTGCTGAAGTGTGGCCCAGAAACCAGAGAAAGGATCGGAAACAGAGTCTATAAAAGCCTTTTCTTAAATTCTAAGATGCATTGGGTTCTTGAATAGGACTGAGTTCTTTGGCCTCATTGTTATTATTTCTCATGTATTCCAGAGGAAGTGACAGTACACTCACCCCCTCCATCCCTCTCTTTAAATCTTAGTATTCTTCTTAATCTGTCAGGAAAATAAGAACAGTAACATGTAATGGACTGAAGGTGCTTTTTTTTTCTTAATTGAAAGGAACAATCCCCTTAATCCCAGTAGCACTGGGCTGAGATCTGAGGTTTTGATCCAACTTTCATTATTCACCAACATCTCCAAGATAATTATACCAGCAGCCTACAAGAGGACCAAGATAAGCATCTTCTCAGACAAATGATTTTCAGTTGCTAGTCAAAACACGAATCTATTTTGCAGTTGCTACTTGGCATTTGTTTTATAATTTCTTTTTCTTAATCAGAGTTCTAATTAGAACTAATTGCATTTTTGTCAGTCAAAATAGATATTTTTAAGACAGTAAAGCTTTCACGGAGCACATTGCTTTGCTACCATTTCCTATGGCAGAGGTTCTGTATCTCAAGAACACAAACTCCACTGAGACAGGGTGAAATCAATAAGAAAACTTAGAATTTTGGACCATAAAATTCATATTTGTAGGCAGTCTTGTGTAATTTTACAAGACTCTGTTTGATAAAACAAAAGTAAATATGAGGTCTTCAAAGACTTCAAAACCCGATGAAGTGGGATTTTGTTCTTCATATTCTTCATGTTCTGACACTAGTTCTTGTCTTTGTTCAACACAATTCCACTCTGCTCATTTTTCAAATACCTTGCCCATATTTAGGATTCCTGAACAGTTTGGATTTTGTGCCACACACAGCTGATCACCTTTGAGAGCGTGTGTTCTAACAAACTTGTGACAAACCCTTTTGCCGCTTCTGGTATTTTCTCTTTTTCCACATTCAGAGTTCTCACATCATCGTTATTGTTTTTTAGAACCTGTGTTCAGCTTTGTATTGTTACCAATGAACAAAGCATGTGAACTGAACTCATACTAGACTTTAAGAACAAATGCTAGCTTAAAATTCCAGGTGTCTTGGAGGGCATAAAGGCCTTCTCAAGGTTTTAACCTTTTTTTTTTCAGGAAATTAGTATAATATCAAATAAGTGAAAATATGGAAGGTACAAACTGTTTTTCATGTTCACAAGAATTTGGTCGGTTGATAATGGGCTTAAATTTCATCAGGGAAAATTTTAGTTAGACATCAGGAAAAATAGATTTAACCATGTTCATTTAGTTGAACATTAGAAGAGGAGGCCTGTGGACAGTCTACTATTTGAATATTTTACAATATGAATAGGCAAGCCTCTGTCAGGAATTGTTGGAGTAAATTGAATGCTGCTGTCAGGCAGAGGGATGGATTTGATTGTCTGTCTGAATCCCTCTTTATTGTCTGTGCCTCATTTTCAGTTGAAGGTGCCCACTGTTCAGATTTGTGTAATCCTTGACATGGACATGTGTCCATAAAGGATATTTTGCCCTCAGTTCTTACATGCTGTTTGATGTTGAGCGTGAGCTGTTTCATTCTAAAGCAGCACAAGGCCAAGTACCAGCTGATATTCTCAAGGTAACATGACCCCAAGAAAATGTTTACCCCAGCTGACCCTCTACTATTCAGTAATGCATATTCTCCCACAGATACTGTCAGACGCTATTTTCTAGTCAGATACTCTCTGATGGTTGGATGGTAACAAGAGCAAGGGCTGATGTGGATATCTGGAACAAAGGATTGAATTTATCAGCAAGCTAACCAAGGTAAGAAAGTATTTTGTCTGCTGATATTGCCTAACAACCTGAAGATTCATCCAGCCCTTCAGGGGTTGGCATGATGATGCCTTTGATGGGAGGTGGAGGTATATTATTGGTTAAATATTCCATTTTTTCTTCTTAGTTTACCAGCATTTTTCTAGCATTGTTCAGGTTTATTCAGCAGAAAATTTCCTGAAACCATGTTGTCATTTCAGCAATGATGGTACTTGCAGCAGGTGAGTGTCAGTGGCATGTTGTGAAATCTATCTGAACCCTCTGTGCACTCTTTTCATTTACAGTGGAATTACTGAAAGGTGAATGAATTACTCTGGGTAGATACCTCTACAGCCTGCAAATAAGAGAAAAAGGGAAGAAGCAGTTCTTCCAAGAACAGCTTGTGATTATTGTAAGATGGAGCTGTCAGATCACCTTCCTCTGGTTTTAAAACCAGACACTGCAAAGGCCCTTGAGATGTGCAGCTCTACAGGAACAGATCTTACCCACATCTGCAGGAGACATCAAAATATCCATGTACAGCACAGAGGTTACATCACGTGCGGCTGGAGCTTGGAGCTTACTTAGCTGCTCATTTGAGATAAGGATTATGGGCCTGTGAACTGAGCTGAAATTTGCTTCAGGGTCAGATTTGTAGGAGGTTTTGAGTCAAATATTGGTTTGTTTGGGACTACTCAACTCTCAGTAGATTAGACAGAAAAATTCCCCTGAAGGAGATTGCAGGGGGTCCTCCAGAAATTGTTGAATGAGGGATTGTGGCACTCTGCTCTCAGCCCTTGTTCTGATGTCATATAGAAGCAGTTCTGACAGTAAATGAATATTGTTAAATATTGTAAACTTGAGCTGACAAGCCAAAGGCAGCCATAATCACTGCTACCCCAACACCCTCTGTGTCCGCAAGTATCTCCCAACACTGGGTGTGTTTTAGCAGCACTGGCAGGATCAGCATTTGACCTTTGCACCTCTTCAGTCACTGATCCTAATTGCTGATCACAGCATGTGAAGAAGCAATTAAATATGAAAAAGGTAATTTGAGGCCTCAGTCCTGTATGACACTGAGTGAGCGTGCCTGTACATTCCTATGACTCAGCTGGACATAGGTCTGGGCCAGCTGAGATCACTCACCATCTTGCAGGATGAAACCATGGAATCAAACAACAACACTTCTAATCAATAGCAGAGACAGAAAAAGTGGACTTATTATGAGTACTGATTGAAAAACCAGATTAAGAATAATTGAGGACAACATCAGAGAGATGAGGAAACTTTTATACCTTTGGAACTGCTGCTCTAGCACACTTTTTTTTACAGTTTTCTGCCAGGAAAAAAAATCTATTGGCTTTTGGTGTCAGTTTTAGCAGACCACAGAGTGCTCTGATAACTGCTGTTGTAAAGAGGGATGTGACAAATCCACATTTGAGATACAGTGAGTGCCAAATACGGTGTTTCTCTCTGACTCACAAGTATGGATGTGTGTCAGTGCAAGGCAGAGCTTGAGAGCAGTTACAGTGGCTACAATGGGAGTGGGAGAGATGAGAAATTAATGCTGTCACTAAAAAGCAGGTCACAGCTCAGAGAAGAACAGAGAAGCAACACTGCAAGTGTCATTATTTTAGTCTTAAGACACCTTTTCTTTTATCATTTAATAGCATTTACAGAAAGATGTTTAGGTTACACTTTCAGGATTCCTTTCCTTACAAGTTTTTATACACTTATTTTTTTGATATCTGATAGCTATATTAGAGTCACCTTTGTAAAAATTACTTGTGATGTCCAGAGGAGATAACTAAAATTGCAGCTGGGAAGTAACAGCAGGAGTAATGAGCTCTTGAAACCAATCTTCATCATTTTCATGTGAATAACTTGACAGTAACAGATCAGGAAAATAAAAATCAGGAAATAGAAAGAAGGTGATGTAAAACATAAGTGTAAAAGAAAACACTCATAATAGCAGGAATAGAATTGGTGGGCCAAACCAGGTAAAGTGATACCAAGAAATTCTCCTGCATTTAGTTCTTCCCTTTGTTGCAGATAATGAAGTGGTCATCACAGAAAGGAATATAATGAATTCTGGAAAAGAAGACTGCAATGTTAGCTGTTGAGTTTGGTGACATTTTTTGAAAAACTGTCTAGAAGAAATAAGAAAGAATTGGATGAGAATGAGAACTTTAAGTAAAACAAAAGATGTTGGACATATTCCATAGTGTCAGCTGCCATTCCCCTGCCATGTGAATTCAGAGAGGGTGGCTCCTTTTGGCCTCTGAGGCATCACTCAACAATAAAACCATGAAGGTTCCAGCCATATTTCATCTGGCCTTTCTCTGATGGTGACCAGCAGGAGCTATAGGGAGGAGTACAAGAACAAGTAGTATTTTCCCCACATCACTTTATAAAAACACAGGCTTCACCTGCAGGTTGTGAGTACAGTGTTTTGGCATTGCTATGAGAGAGAGTGCTTGTGATGATGCTGTGGCATTAACAGACTGAGTCCTCTAAACACATTTTCCATGTAAAGCAATAGAACACTCACTCTGTCAATACAAATTTGGATGATTATGGCATCTTATGAAAGGGTTTGCTGTTATTCAAGTTTTGGTGATTTTTCACAAAAAGAGTAGTATATCAGTATATTTATGTGCACAGAAGGGAAAACCACAAAACTCTAGACCAGAAATGGATTTATTTATAAGTTATGAAACCCAAAGTTATCCTTAAATACAAATAGAAATAGAAACAAACCGAAAGCTTGTACAAAGGTAACATAAGAATGAATAAGTGAACAAGGTCATGCTGGAATCATGTGAATAGAACTCGTGATTTTCTGTGATCACTAACTTGCATTTAAAGTGAAACTAGGGCCTTACCCCTGTGATTTACAATGCACAGGGAATCTGGAAGTTTTGCCCACACTGAAAATCCATTGTTTATTGTGAATCCTATGGGCTTGCTATTACAAATCTATGTCCATGTAAAACAGGGTAAAATACTAATTGCTAATGTTTTTCATTCAGCTGGCTTTTCCAGCAATGTTTCAGCAACCATGGTTCAGCAGCCTGTGTGCCATATGTGAACACGTCTGAGTTATGAATATGCTGAATTTCTTTCCAAAGAAAATTTATTCTCCAGGGACTTTGAGCTCAGCATGGGTGAAAAAGTAAGCATGAAGATCAGAAGGCTTTTCCTTAATTCTGGATTGATTCAGATGCTTTAATATAATATTGTTAAGTTTCTTCAGCTCTTCTATGTTCTTCTTTTCAGATAGTAGTCTGCTTGATATTTGGTCCACCTCATTTCTAGTTTGAACTTGAAAAGGAGAATGTACCACATTAAATTGGCAACATTTAAGTCAATAGCATGACTACTCTCACTTGTATTCCTGTGAGACTTTGTAAGGAATTATGATGACTAAAAATATTAAACATGAAAACAACTACAAAACCTAATAATAAGAAGTTATACATCTGGTGGGCTTACCTGCTCACTGCATTCTTTTTTGCTTATTTGCTAGATTCTTCTTTTAGTTTAGTGCAGAGTAATAAAATTATATATGGATCAGATAATTTTTGCAGTTTTCAGAAACATATCCATTAGCGTCAACAGGGAAATTTCTCATTTTGGGGCTCAAGACCCAATTTGTGGCATGTATGTGCATCTATTTTATTTTAAATAAAATAAAAATTCTTGCAAATACTGGTATTTCGAGGCCAGCCTCCTCTGGCATGCCAATATGCACTCTTGAAGCTATTTTTATTTTGGCCTTCTGAAGTTAAAAAATTTACCCATGGACTTTGAAGCTTAAGTGCAATAGTAGCAAGGCTAAATGAACCTATGCCTGTGGTTTGCAAACATCTCAGATTATAGAACACACTACATCTTTATGTATCTAATAAAACCTTGTAACATAAACTGAAACACCACTGGAAATCAGTTTCAAAAACCCAGGCCTCCACCAACCTGAGTGGAAGCAAACTGCTTTAATTTTTTAAGAATTTTTTTTCACTTTAGTTTATAATTTTTCCACTAGAGCAACCCAGTACTAATTTTTCTATACCAAGGCTCTACTTTTAGCAGCTTCATGTTAAATAAATCTGAAATTCAAGTAGGAGGTATTTCAATTAGGCTTTTACAAACATGTTACTTAAAATCTGCTTTATGTTCTTTACTTGTCTGATATTCCTTTGAGAGCCTGTAAAAAAATTTAGTCAAGGGTTAAGATTTCCTGGCCTAAAAGAAAAATCAGGATTTTTGCTATGTTTCAGCAAATTCCCTACTACAGGATATAAGAAATCTTGATTTCATATGGGTTCCAACTCTTTCAAAATAGTCTTGTAAATTGAAATAATGCACCTCAGATTCTATTCAATATTATTAGCTCAGAAAACCCCAAGATGAGAAGGGTTCCATTAACCAGCCATGTCTTCAGATAAACCTGCCTGATCAGCCCTAAAAAACTGGAACAGTTTTTTAGGGCTGATCTATAGACCCAATGCTCCATGCAAATCTTAATAAATGTCTAATTCTTTTTCTTATGCTTAAGACTTTCTTAGTTCCAAATCAATTTCCAGGCAGTACTTTGATGACAAAGGGTCAGGTCTCCCTTCAGGTAGCCTGATTTAAGTGTTAGCCAGGGTAGAATTCCAGTTTCAGTGGAATGACCCCAATACTGAGTTTTATCTGGAAAGCAATGGGAGGCACATTGCCAAAGTATCTCACTGCCTTACAATTACCTTTACATTTTAATTTCATTTCCAGCCAGCATTTTTAGCAAGACAGTATAATGCTGCTGAGACAAAATTCTTCACAGCTGTTGAAGCTCACAAATCCTTAGCACTAAGAATAAAATTGTGCCTTTCAGCCCTGAGAGCGTGTTGTTTTCCTGTGCTTCTGCCCCAGGACCACGACCCAGTGCCCAGAACCAGCCAAAGCCTTTGACCATGCAAACAGGAGCAGCATGTGACAGGGTAGCGTGACACATTTCAGCAAAGTTATTTTCCCAATTGGCCCTACATTTTCAAGAACTACTCTTTGGTTTACTTACATATTAAGAATATTACAAATGAAACAAGTGCCAAACTGACGGTCAGAGTAAGAACAAAGGTGACGAAGAACAAACGCTGGTTTCCTGCGTTGCTCCCTGCCATACTTTCTCCAGCACCACCAGTGTTGTTTTCCTGGTCTGTTAAGAGATGGCAAACCATTTAGTGATACAGCTTTTTAAGGTTGGTTAGGATAAGCATAACAAAATGGTTCTGGCATCACGAAATGATGCAGAATACATCATATATTTGGCCAACAGGTTTTATTCTGTGATATTTCATGAAAGGGGAAGAAATTAGCTTTAACTCAGCTTGAATTTGGAAATGTAAAAAATTATCCATCTGTTACAGCTGTTAGAATACATTCAACAAAAATGTTTCCGTGTTGAAATACAGTGTTTTGTTGAAGTTGACCTGTTTTACAGTTCAGAGTTTTACAGCTGTTTTACATGCACAAAGGTTGCAATGAAGTTTTCATTGGGCAGATTTGTAAGGGCTTGATTGTATTTAACCTTTTCAAAAGGGAAGCAAGCGAAATTCATATTGAAAACCAAGGTACAGATTCATCATACACATTCATCCTCTAGATATGCTTCTTTTTCTGTTTAATGAGAAGCATCCCTGGGATTATTAATCTCCTGAAGTAAACGCCTCAGTTAAGCCCCTAATGTTGGATAGAATGAATTTAGGTCTTGACTGTTTTATCTTAAAACAAATGTTTCCAATGTTCTTCTTCATCTTTAGGATCTGTTGGTTTCATTCCAGTAAAGAATGAGGCACCAATCCTCCCAATTGTCAGGAATGGAACAGACTCTCACATAGACTTCAGATGTTGTTCTTAGAGCACAGGAAGGATGAGGGGAAAAAGAAAGGCACTTTCAGTGCTCACCTTGAATCAGCTCAACAAGCCAGTTCATTGCTTTTTAAAGAATGTGTTGCATATATAGGGAAATTCAGTAGTTTCTCTCATAGAAACAGTTGCAATCAATGGGAGGTGGCAGTAAGCCCCAAAGATAACAAGTCAAGTGAACACCATGAGAAAATTCATGTGAATGTAAAAAATTTACACTTGAGCCATATTTGTTGAATCTTAAGTTTGTACACCACTGTAATAACTTACAAAGATTTGGGTTTATTTTCTATTTTGGAGGGAGGGGAAAGCTAATGAAATTTCACTTTGGTGTCAGTCTCATACATATCAAAATTACATGCAAATTACTGTAATTTATCCTTCTGTAATTGCTCTCTTGCCATTCTGAAAGGGAGAGTAGTGTGTGCATCTGTGCAAACTGTATTTCTAGGTCACGTTCCTGTTTTAGCTGGTGGAAATCTCTGAGGTCTTTGCAACTGAGCCTGTAGTGATAAAGCTGAGGAAAGGCTGCATATGCCATTACAGGACTTTAATAATTACCCTACCTAGGGCTGAGAAATTCACTGAGCTGGTCGTTTTCTGGGAATATTTCTGTTTTTCTTTATTTTGTGTTTAACACACTCCTGTCTGTGAGTAAGCTGCAATATTTTCATGTTTCTCCTTTGAGGTTCTATTCTTATTTGGTTAGCATTCATAACTACTGCACCATATAATAAGTGTCTGCACCAATATTGTTTTCTAATCTGAATAATACGGATGGGCAGGGCCTGATTCTGCTGCCTGCCAAGCATCCTAAGTTATCAATAGTGGTCTCAAAAGTGGTCTGAGCTTGCTCTGCCTAATGAATACTTCTTATTATTTCATCAGGCTGAACGTGCCAGGCTGCAGTGTTGTGAGGAATTGGTGAGCACACATTCTTGTCAAACTGCAAGCAGTGGGAACATTTTATCACCTAAAACATGAAATTACTGCATGGCTCCTACCAAAGCAACTAAACAGCATATTCATTTTAAACAGCTTTGGATATGTCTCTGATTTTCTGGCAAGAGAACCAGAGTTTTATGCTGCTGGGTAAGTTAGCTGACAGGATGAGATATCTACAGACTTTCCAAGCTTAAAAGATACATTAGAAGAATAATCCTAGAAGGAACCAAAGGATCTTACAAATTTATTAATAAAATATTTATTAAGCTACCATTTTTTACTGCTGAAATGTAGGGAGGGGCACGCATGTGATTATTCCAGAGAATCACATATGTTTCCACAGAACCTTGTACATTTACCCTAAAAGTAAATAATACTGTCCAATAAAATTGCAAAAGAAAGCAAAACAGTCAAACTAGAAGGAGTTTCTCAAAATTAAAATTTATATATGCCATTGTCTCATTTTCCATGTGTAGAAGTGACAATATCAAGTTAATTTGTTTATGAGAAATTAGTACTTTATGTCTAAAATATTTGCATTAAATGCGGGAACCAGCACCACTCAGCTAGTTGGATTAGGAAAATTTAGGGGACTTGAGAAAATATTAAAGACCCATAATTAGAAGCATGATTAAATTATGGCCACATTTTAACATGGCTGCTGATCTATAAATTTCTTCACTCAAATTTGCCATTACAATAAGGGAAATAAAAGCAGACTCAAATATTTTTATGTGGAATGTTGCTGAAGAGCTCCAGGTTTTAAGATATTTTCATGTCACAAAGAAGTCAAATTGTAGCTATCACTGGGTGAAAATATTCTTGTTGCTGCAAGAAATCAAAGGCAAAAAGCCTTATCAAACCAGTAGAAATGTGAGAGCCATAACTGAAACTGTGAGTAAAGAAAGTTTAGAAAATAAAATGCTTAAAGGTTTCACAGGATATTTCAGGTAACTGGTTTGAGTTCTTAGGAGATGAATCTTAAAGGAATGAGCAGAAATTCTCAGGTGCTTCTATTGCCATGTATGAATTTTAGTGCTTGGGAAGAGCTATGATGCTATTTATATAGTAGGTGTATATTGGGCTTCACTAGACACATTATTCTGCAAGAGATCACCTCATAAATCCCAACTGAAATAGAAGATAAGATCAGGTTTGAAAGCAAATCCCTATCTAAATGCAAGGATTTTCAGGAACCTAAAGCGGAAATACTCAGCTAAATCATTGTCTGATCTGTCTAAATTATGCCATTTTCAATCTTTTCCTTTTCCTACATTTTTCAGTACAGAGCTTGGCATGCCTATTGGCCTATTAGGCTGTTGACATCAGTGAGACACAATATGGATTGTATGTACAGAAATCCACAGATCACCTATCATACATACCTAGTGAATGCTGGGACTCAGCTGGACAAACATTTAACTTGTTTAGGTTGTTTAGGGAATCAACTACATAAAGTTTTCCTTCTTCATGAGTATCAGGCAGGTTAAATTCCAAGGAAGGCCTCTCCATTGTCTCTAAAAGAAACAATAATTTAAAAGGTAAATTAACACATGGCTGTGGGAAATAACTTGTAAGAGTTGGTATCCTGTTCTAAGGAAATACTGAGCAGCCTAAACAATCCCTAAAATACAGAGACTTGAAGGACTAGCACACTTACTAGATCTTGAAGGCAGGGACAACTCAATACATAGCACTTATTTATTCTTGGAAATCTTTGATGATTAAAACATTTCAGTTTTGCATTGTATTTGTGCACACATGTGTGTGTATGGGGAAAGAGAGAAAGAGAAAAGTCAATTTGACTGGCTCCAGCATTGATTTGAATGGTACCTATTTAGTGTATTATCCTTTGATTTGGTGAGTACGTGGTAAGAGGAGGTGTGAGATCCTGACCCCAGGGAAAGCCAAACCTTCACTAACACTTCCAGGACAGATGTCACTCAGGTCCTCTTCTACCAGCATCAAGTAATTGAGACATAAAACAGGGAGAGCAGGTATGAATGTAGGAGATAAGCAACAAGAATATGTGTCTGTTTATACACTTTAGAATATCACTGTGAAGAAAATTTATATACCTTAGATATTCTCTGTGAACAAATATAGTCTACTTCACACTTTTGGACAAATTTTAAAAGCTTTTTCTTCAGACTGGTAGGCCTTGCTTTAAAAAAGGCACTGGATGAAGTTCAATTAGTAAAAGCAATTTCTCTGGAGAGTCTGGGTGCATGAACTCAGTGAATGATTCTTAACATAAATACAGTTTCGAAAGAAGATTATATATAGAAAAAAGGCAATATCTAGGGAGGCGGCTTCTATGTATTGCATATTATTCCTTATCAGTCTTTTGCTTTCTTTACACTACTGTGATTGTAAAAATGTCTTCCAGAAACAATCTACACTTCTAGCCATAAGGAGATGCAGGCATTCTAAGTAGCCATGTTTGTCTACAATTGTCACTGCAAACTCCCTCTGTAATTACTAAAGAAAAATATATTCCTCCAGATAATATCCCTCTTATTCTAAGATATTCCTTTCTCACCTTAGAATCACAGCCTAAATGTAGATTTTTCTTGCTAGTGAATGTAAGCAGGGTCCCCCCACAGATTGGTTTAAATTTGGATTAGAATGCATCTTACCCATTTAGTATTTTATAAAGCTCCCAAGTTCAATTTTATCTGCCAACATAAATCAGCACTTTGTGGGATTCAAACCTCTCTTGATGACACGTGTTAAGCACCTAAGGGGGATTTCTCAATCCTAGATGGGTTAACTTTCCTCTTGACATGCTTCTGAGCCTTTTCTTCCTCTCCAAGGAACACAGAACACAGTGTGACCAGATTCCTAGCAAAATACTTACATCAAAACCTAATTGTTTGCAGAAAACCCTCGCTCCTTCCCTCCTCAAACCAAATGCAGAAGATCACTATAATTCCCCCAAATCTGAGCACACTGCAAAGTAGACGTTCCATGAGCCTCAGTAAGTCTCAAGACTAAGCACTGAAAGCAATCCTGAAAACAGGGCTTATTCTCCTGCTAGTAGAGACTGACAGGACTATAAGGATACTTCCATATTTCTTTTTAAAAGCCCATAAGAAAAGTTTACAACTTACGTTTTTCTCTGTTCAGAAGTGTTTCTTCAAAGTGCAAAGAAAATGTAGAAAAGCTGGCATGAGAGGGGTTAACCTTACCTAGTATATGATCTTTGGGTAGATCTTTGAAAGCAGTAACTTCAGGACAGATGGCTGTGCCCACGGTCCTTCCTCTAGAGATGGCATGGCACCAGGCAGCAGAGTCTGAGCCACGTCCCCACCAGAGCTGGCTCTGCCCTGCTGTGTCCCCACAGGCACATCCTCAGCCAACACTGTCATTATGGAGCCCTGTGTTTGAGCAGTGTGCCAAAAGTCACCACTGCACGCACAAAGGCTGCTGGTTATTTTTAGATTCTGAAGAGCAGTTGTTTCTCTCTTTTGATTAATACCTCCCTGCAGCTTTAGGGAAGACTCTTCTTAACAGCTTGAGGTGTAATAAATGCGACTACCTTTGATTCATTAGTATTATGAATTCTATTTTTCTGCACTTATTATTTAAGTATTTGCACATGTAAACACAGTGAAGATTACCATTATTAATTAAAGATTATATTACATTTGTTGGATTCCATTGATGTGTCAAAAGAAAAAGGATACAAATATTAGTGCAACTGGACAAAAGTGTTGATTATATTCCCAACAAATCAATCTAAACATTGGGACCTTTGGATTCATTGTATCTTGTACTTTGACCTTGCCTGAAGACTTTTTTCCCCAAAACAACTTTTAAATTTCTTCCTAAGTTGTTGTGGTAAAAAAAAAACTTGGAACGAAAACACACTGAGAATTCTTCACACAAAAAAAAAAGGAAATAAAATCTGAAAGGTTAAAAAATATGAGAATGAAACATTACTTACAACATAATTACATTCAGGTAATGTGCCAGTATGGAAGAAATCAGCCAGTGAAAATCATGTGAAGAAAACTTGTTCTGCAGTTCCTCTCTCTACTTTTAGTCCCATAGGAACCTGTCAAGTCCTGCAGTACCCATAAAGATAGCTGTGAAACAGACTGCCCCTCTCAGTCTATATTTAGAGTTCAGCTTGGCCAAATATGCTCACCTCTCAATATTGATCTGCTAAACAGAAAGCAGCACATACACAGCTCATTTTTATTATATTGGAATTGATAATATCCCACCATGGAGAATGAAGGTTTTTACTGATGATCAGTATTTCACCAATGTTTTGGTTAGTGCCAAACCTCTTGGCTTTAGTGCTTGTCTAAACTGCATTTGCTATGCAGAAGAGTCATATCTACAACACTGTAGCTATGAGTAACCACTTTGCTATGCAGAAGAGTCATATCTACAGTATTGCAGTCATGAGTATTTTAAAGTCATAGACCAGAAAAACCAGGGTCTTTCCCCCTTCTCCCATACACTTCATGAATTCAAGTGAGACAGTATTATGTGGTAGACTAATTTGTCTGGCATCCTTGGCTGTTCAAAGATTAAATGCTGATGAACTGGTGGTGAGTAGTGCTCCTTTGCTGACAGTACATATGATCACTTTTTTCTTGCTGACATTGCAAATGGCAGTGTTACAGCACATCATACTGACAGGCAGCTAACAGGCAGAGGGACTGCAGCTCAACACCACAAATCCTTTCTGAAGCTGCCCCCATGTCTAAAATTTTGAACTCTTTAAACTGCCTACAAACATATTTCTCTCTCAGGAAACAAAAGAGAATAAATCACCCGACTCGTATTTCCCACCCTAAGCTGACAAGTTCTATTGCTCAGAATCGCTCCCTTTCTGCAGGAGTCTCCTGAAGTCCTCCCTCCAAATAAGGATGTGCAAGCCAGGAGAAAAAAAAAAAAAATCCGTGTGGCATCTATGCCCAAAAACTCCTGACACCAAAATACTTGTAAGACAAGGACCCAGACTTCTCCAGCTGAAAAGGTCTGCAAACCCAAGGGATGTCTGCAGTGCTGCAGAAGAGCCAGCTCTGCAAACAGCACTGGAAGGCACATGCGTGGCAGCTGCAGGGCACCAAGGAAAAGGGCAACCTCCTGCTTGGCCCCCTGACAGGAGGTGCTGCACAAACGCTGGACAGGAAGCCACCAAAAGTGCCTGGCAAAGGTCACCAAATGTGACTACGCAGCAGCTGCAGGAGACACCAACAGGCTCAAGAGAATGGTTTTGCTCAAAAGGAATGTCTTTGGCCAGGCAAGCACAGGCACACAGCTTCACCTCATTCAAGAATCAGTTTTTGCTCTGCTTGGATGACACATGTTCCATCATCAGTTTTCAGTTCAAGGTTTTGTGTAGTCCAAGTGATCAGTTTTGCAAGCCAAACAAGTTCTTATATAGTGGATTTTTGGGGAAAAAAACCAGGTTCAAGTAGAAGGTATAGTATTCATTGACCTTCTTGAATAGGTTCAGCTGTAATCAGAAACTGGGAGGGTAAAAAAAAAAAAAAAAAAAAACCACAACCACTCCACCCCAAACTCAACTTTCCCTTATCAGAGCAGGCCACAGTTTCCAGAGGGCAGTGTTATTTTCAATGCAATGTTTACTTCATCTGGTGACAAATATTATAAGAATGTTTATTTAAACAAGCACTTTTACAGATCTTCAGGTTCAGAAGCTCCAGCTAGCCAGATTTTAGTGCCTTTATTATGTAACACCCCCCACTATTCCTAAGTCAGTTCTCAGCTACTGGCAGATTTCAATCCTATAGAACCAGAAATTTAGGTTAGAAGAGTAGTTTTCAACATGATGAACACGGGGAAGCTGGAATGGTTCCTCTAAAATAAAGGACAATATGTTTTGCAGCACCAAAACTAGAAAACATTTGACCATTAGAGAAGCAATGGCAAATCAAGATTAGGTGGTTGTGCAGAGCACACGCAAGTATAAGACCCCTTTGAAATATAGTAAGTGTGACTTGCACAGAGCATCTACTAACACACTGAGAATACCCAAGCACATGTTTGAACCAGCAAATAAACAAACCCATCCCTTTCAACCTTTAGGTTTTGCCAATGTTACAGTGTTTCATTAATGGAGTAATTGCTTTTACACAGAGAGCAGGCAGTGAGAAACATTTTTATTCCAAAAATTAAATATTCAATTTCAGAACACAAGAATCTTACTTTTATTTTACATGGAGGCAAGTATTTGTCATTCACTACTTGACAGTCAGTGGAAGTTACTGAACTTCATAGTCTCTGTCAGGATAAAGTTATACTTACATAGGGATTTCTTGCCTGTCTACCACTAGAGAGTTTTAAAAAGTTACTAAAATAATTTCACACAAACATGGTCATCTTCTCATATTCTTACTAGAGCACTTAGTCAATGACTTTACCTTTATATAAAGAATCCAATCTGACACACAGCATTTGACTAGTTATCCACCCCATTTAATGTATCAGTTACAACATAATTGACTTTGGAGCTAGTGGGGGGCTAATGCAGAGCATTACAATATATCCCTGCACCAATGTTATATCAATCTATATACAATGTATATGAAACTAAGCAACAACATGCATTACATTTACAGACTATGTAACAAACCCGTGCACAACTGCAAACTGACTACAGAAGTTAAAAAATTCATTTAAAGGTTACAAATTTATTTGAATTATGAAAATTGAATCCCATTGAAAAGGGAATCTAAAAAAATTCCCCCACATCTGCTCTTTTATCACGACATTTACTTCTAGCCTTCGTCCGAGCCTTGAATGCTGCAGAGTTGTACAAGTGCTAAAAAACAAAAAAAGAAAAAAGAATTACATACTGTCATAAGGTTTATGCCTTTAAGAGACTTTTCATGTTACAAAACAAATGAAAATATTCTTTTATGAATCTTTGAAGTTAACTGGTAGGCCTTCTGAAATTTGTAATATGTTACCTTTGCACCAAAGGCTCATCTGTGTGTGTATACATATATATAGACAGATATATTTAAAAGAAACTTGGCCTGTGTAAGAAGGCTGAACTAGGAGTAGTTCTGGAAGCCAGTCAGTCTTGAACATCAAGCAGGTATCATGTAGGTTACATTTACCCTCAGATTAAAGTTGACTGCACCGTTCCCCAAACGATATGCAGGTTAAATGCATTCACTATCAACAGAACAAGGCTAACCTCCTAGAGCCCATATCACATTGCTGAGTTTGGGACACTGTCTTTATAAAAACTCAAGTTTCTACAGCTTTCTGTAGGTCCCTCCCCAAAAAATATGTATCTCTCAGAAGAGACCAAGTTTCACATATGTGGAGCATGAATCTAGTACTCATCAGCAACCACATCAACCTCGAGACCCCTTGGAGAAAACACAGAAGCAGACACATACCCAGGGGAAAATGTAAGGGTCCATAGATGCATAAAAGTAAGGCTGGGCTTCATTCAGGACAATATGAGCCACTCTTAGAACTACAGTGTAACAATGACAGCTTCTGAAGTGCAGGAGTAATTAGAGTAGGAAGTAAAGAAAATTCATTTCAGTGCAATAACCTACCCTTTCAAAACGGGATATCTTCATTGTTTTAAGAGTTGCAGCATCCAGCATTACTGGTGGACCGAGCTCAAACACATTCCGAAGAAAGTCATTTGACTAAACGAGAAACACACCAAATGATTAGCTTCCCTTCTAATTATCAAGTCTCTAAAGTTGACTACTGTAAAATATTAAGTATTCCAGTAAGAAATACTAAGATTTCTGTCAAATTGCTGCTATCTTTTGCAATTAAGTCAAGAACACTTACTCCTTCAACCAGAGAAAAGCTAAAACAGCCACCTTGAAAAGACAGACAGCTCCTCCTGCCTCCTTTGATATTTTAGTCCTAGAAAATGAGACACTCCTCTGTTCTACACAAAACCAGGCAGCTGAACAGACCTGTATGGTTTCACAACACACAATTTTTAAAGTATCTGTCTGTGAAAGTAGTACTTGAAAAAATTGAAAAACCTGCTAGATGTCTGAGCTGCCTCGGTCACACACAAATTCATTAACACAGGACTGAAGATTTTAACCCCATGATTATCACAGCAATTTGGGAGCATATATTCCTAAACGACAGCTCCTGCTTCTGTTACATATGTAAACAGATGACTAGTAAACAAGCAGTTCCCAGAACAGAGATAAAGATTTACGCCTTCTCTTCTGGAATGCTGTCACCATTGGGCTGCAAGCTGTGTTCATTATTTTTGACTAAAACTTTCCCTTTCTTTTATAGGTTTGAACAGAAAGGGTGGAGGCATGCAGTTTTATAGCAGCCAGACAACTGTACCACTCTGCTGAAAGAGAGCATAAGGATTCAGGAAAAACCCTGAAGCAAAAAACACATTCAGCCTAAATCTCTTACTTCTTGGAGAATTCGATTACTACGTTAGCACACCTAAGCTACAACTCAGAAGCAGCTTATCCAGGCAGCTGTAGCTCACTGTAATTAATTTTTTAAGTGCTGTCTTTAACACCTCAAATACAAGGCTCATCACTAAGTTCTACTCAGGATTTTGTAATTCAGACTAAATTCCATCAAAGAAGCCAGCCACAGAGGAACACAGTCTGAGCAAGTGTCAGAGATCAGCTCACCTGCAAATGGTACTGCATCCCCGAGCCCAGAACCTCCTTGAAGGTCTCATAAGTTTGTTTTTTAACCCAGCAGTCAATATACATGCGCTCAGGCCCAAACTTCACCATCTCTGTAGGGAAGTCACGCTCCTATGCAAAAGTCAACGGAAACAACATCTATAATTTTAATTTAAACAGTCTTTTGTAATAGGAATTTTATGTACTAGGAATTTTATTTCATATACATCTTGGTGAACTTTATTCTGACTGATAAATTTGGCACATCAAAACCTTCCAAGTAATACAGTGTACATATGCTAAAGATTGTATTTGTTCATAAAGCAGATGCACACCTACAGTCAAATCTCATGTAGAACTTTAAGCTAATATTCTTCATGATTACAAAGTTTTTAAAAAACAAACATTGAACTTTCAGCTTTAAAATTACTTTAGGAATTGGACTTATCGCCAGGAAAACCAGTTCCAAGTACAGAAGTCACCTTGACGTCAGAATATAAGCTTCATTTAGTCTCTACCTTACAGGTATTTGGGACAATGGAATGGGACAATGGAATGGAACAAGTGCTAATAGGTGACTCAGATCCTTCTACAGGCAGAATCCCAGAGGTGACTTCAAATTATGCCAATCCTTCTCCTTAGCTTCCACAATGTTTAACTATTCCCAGTCTTTTATCAACATTCCTAAAAAAAGAAGTTCTAGTCCACATATGTGATCTGACTACCAATTCTCACTTGAAATAGCTTTTTTCTGTTTCTTTCACTGAAACAGTAATTCTGTTTAATAATAAAATTGTTTTCACTGAATTGCACACTATATATTTTGAAGGTCTAGATTGTAACTAAGACAAAAGAATCACCTCAACAGCCCGAAGAACGTCTCTGAAGACAGATCTCTGCTTTCTTTTATCCACTTTGGCCCGGTGCTTGTTTCCATCAGTAGCCAGAGCTCTTAGCTTCTCTGTTAGAAGGTCCATATCTTCATAAAAGAAATCCTAGGTTACCAGAAAAAAAAAGGTTTTTAGATTTTAGTTTATTTTATGGCCTTAACCTTTTTCCCCACAGCTAAGAAAATGGATCTCTTTAAATTTTGGGCGTGTAGATCTCTACAACCTCTTACTTTATTTAAAAAGACACAGAGCGCTTCTGCAGTTCCGTCTGCAGCATTGAAACCAGCAAGAACAAAGTCACAGCACCCAGTTTACCAGCAAGGGCACTAACAAAGTCTGTTTGGTCAGCCATGTGACCCATACAGCTCCATCAGTGTGCATATACACCTGCCAATCCGTTCTACTCTAACTCCAGTAATTCCAAGGGACTCAAACTGCTAAACAGATCTGCTGAACCACTCCTGCCAACAAGCTCAGGGTACTTTCATGTTGTTATCACAAAATTCCTGCTGCTGGAGGCAAACTGTGAGACACCACTAGACTGAGAGTATGGAATATTTAGCTATAAGTCTTGTATGAAATGGGAAATTAGGAAGCTTTTTTTTAATGCTTAACAAAACACTTGAAGTATACTGTAATAAACAGCTTTGTGTTATTCACTTTAATTAATTAATATGTGCTTTACATATATAGAAATATTTTCTCCACTGCACTTAATTCAGCAGTAGTTCACCTGGACTAGTAAGAATGCATGCAAACTTACGTAAAAACAAGTTTTTGTGGCTTGTAGGTTTTTTTTTTTATCTGAATGTTTTGTCATATCAAGTGACTAGAGTGAGCTTACTGCAAGCTTTCTGAAAGGAACTGGTCAAGGGCAAATACATCAAGTATTTTTAATCTGCACTGATTGTTAAGGATTCAGTGAGAATAATCTGTAATGATTAAAGGGGCATTTCCTCAATGCAACAGCAGATATTGTAGTGAAGTCTCATTAGTCAACATATTTTAAGATTCTAATTACTTGCAGTCAGCTTGACCAATAAAGGATCAAGTTTTGCTTTCCATTTACTTTTTTTCCTTTCAAAGTTGACTTCCATAGCCAAGAGACTCAAATCCACACTGCTTGCATTATACAGAAGCCTTAACATTGTTTCATATTATGCTGTGCTAGTGTGTCATGATTCCTGACTTAAGTGGAGTTATCCTTTCACTTTAGGCAGCATTCTGGCAAAGCGCAGCAGCCTTGATTGAGTTGGGAGCCCTTCAGGCAACTCTCCCAAACTGTGCCATGCGTAAGCAGAGGGAGGCTGTTTCCTTCAGTGCTGTCAAGAAAAAAGTCTGACAATTAATAAGGCATATTGAAGAACATAAATGCAACTTTAGCTGTGGAAAGCTAATATTGAGCAGTTTGCACCTAACCAAAGTCAAAAGCAAACTCCAAGAAATCTCACCAAATGAAGTATTACTGATATCTGTGTGAAATTTGTGCCAATTCTTTAAAAACCTCCCCCTTAAAATGACTGCCTAGTTCTTAACTCACTAAAATAGTCATGCTGCAAAACCATCATGCAATACCAGTTATTCTTCTCAAGTTACCTACGTAAAAATACTGAAAAAACAATACTTAAAGTGAACGTGTTTTCTACCTGATGATAGATTTTGGCTGAGACTAGAATTGTGCAGGCTGTGAATTACTCAAACTTGTCTGCATAAGCATCTGATGAGTGATCCCACTACAGCAAACAATACTGTTTCATTCTGGAATCTCTCTAGAGGTGTCTTTTTAAAATTTAATTTTAAAAGCAGGTGTTGGAATTAGATTTAAATCTTGCATTCCATATTTCTAGCTGCTATTAAGTAGCATTTGATGCATTTTGTTATATTGGCCCTGTTTTGCAATATAGAAATGAAGTGTAAAAAATGATAGCTATGAATTATTGCTGTACCCACTGAGACTAGGGCAGACTCACTAGAAGGAACATAAACCACGGAATTATTTGCTACTTGTTGAGATCCAGGGTGGAGTGCAACACAGGTTTAAGTAATTTGTCTCATCATTATCCCAATGAAAGAAGGTTTAGCTGCAGACATCTACTTACAGCATCTGTTTCACGTGCCAGTTCAAACAGAAGTGCTAGTGTTTCTCCAGCAGCTATTCTCATGTTGAGATCATCACAAGACAGCAGGCTTGGAAGTTTATGCAAGTGCCTAAGGAGTAAATCATAGTCCATTAAGACCTAAATTTTACTGACACTGTTTCATTGCATACAGAGTCATTACAAATTCTGCTTTCCAAGAAAGATACTCACATTTCAATTTTCTTCTTCACTTCATTCATTGGACAAATGGTCAACAACAATGTCCATGCCAAAAGAGCACTGACGTGAAGCACAGTATTATGGGTACTTGACACACCATTAGTGTCTCTATCCCGCTGATAGGCCTTCATGAAGATGTTCTCCAGGCATTCCATAGTAGAGTACAGCTCCTGTACAAGTGAAAAATACCATGGAAGTGGTTTAGGAGTCACACATTTTCATCCTGTCAGTTTATTACATTTGAAAGGTATCAATCATCCTCACCGTAATGTCATCGGTCACGATGAAACAGCAAATCCCTAAGCAGGTTGCACACTGGACACAAAAGAAAAAAACGTGTCAGTATTTGACAATAATATTACAGTTTCAAAGTTGGAACCTTTGAAATTTAACATCTGGAGCAACAGAAACTTGAGATAAAAACCTGAACAGTCTACAAGTCCCCAATCCTTAATTCATCTTCTTTGTAATACTTAGCTGCCAATTCCCATCTACTCTCAGGATGATTTTACAGCATTTGCTACTCACAAGCCTTCACTTTCCATGTATTATTATTTTTAAATAGCTTAGAAAGCCCTTGAAAAAGCTCCATGTGGCATTGTTTTCACCCAACGATTTTAAATCTCACTAGGATTTACAAGCAGAAACTCTGCTGATAATTATATGTTATTTATTAACAGCTGTGGGAAATAGTTTCTCCTTCTGACCTCTATTTCAATTAAAAAGCATGGAAACTCTGCCCTTGAAAAGCCTTTCCTGGAACTTTTCAACTTCTCCTGCAGATCTGTTTCCTATGCCCTATATTCTAGTCCAGTTTCTCTTACAAAGAATAAAGAGGAAACCATTTGAAAGTAATGTTTGCACCAACCACACAGGACTCAAAGCTACATTTGAACAGGACAAACTTTAGTAGCTTTTGTTTGTAGAAATAACTATTGTTGAACTAATACTACCTCCTTTTTGCAGCTGACAGTATTTGTTGTGCCATAGCTTGACTAGGAGTAGCCAGCCACATAATGATGAAGGAAAGCTGGAAAATGTTAGCTGAATCTCTGAAGTTTAAGCAAAAGTAAAACTTCTGGCAAGTGCTTTGGACAATCTTTCCTCACTATTTCATGTATACGGCTGATGTATAGATGAGATGACCAGGCAAAAGTAACTTAAACATACATTTGGTAGAATGGCTGTATTGTTTATGTAGTTTCCAGATGTGCTATATGTGATTTTACCAAAAATAAATGTAAATGCTTAAGTAACGTTCCTGTGCTGTTTAAGAATAAAATTAAATTTCAAGAATAAAATAAAATTAATACAGGAAGGACATATCACTCTGTAGGAAAATGTTTTCTAGGACCCCAACATCAGTCCCCAGAAGTAAGAAAGCTGCAATACAGTGAGTTCAGACACTTGACAAAGCAGTACATGTAACAGCTGAAGAAGAGAATCATGTTCCACTTTCAGGTGGAACTTTTAAGCCAGTGAAAACTGCTATGCATCACTGAGGGTGTATGTCAACATTCTGAGCACACACTAGTGTGGTAACCTTTCGTCCTGGATTACACAAGAGTGAGCTGGCCAGAAGCAGCCCTCTGTCCCTGGCTGGCAAATAAACATGTCATACTTACAGCCTGTCTGGCCTGGATACTGGCTGTTCCATCACAGACAATCTTCTTCAGAACTGGACCAAGGGTCTTAAAAATCTCCTCGCTTTCGATTCCTGACCCCATCTGCACACACAGAAGACAAGCCAGCCCAGCAGCTGCACACTGTTCATCGCTCTTACCTAGGGATTAATTAACACAGTGATGAGCAATCACCTCTTGCCCTGCCTGCTTCCTTTAATCTTTTAAAGATAATAGTCTGAAAGCATGTAAGTGGAAATTCAGAAACCAAGAGATAGAAGATAATTTCAGTTAATTTTCTAGGACAGTTAAAGTGTGACACCTGCATTTACAAAGTAATGTTACCTAAATTATTAAGCACTCTGTAAAGTTCTAGAGAACATTCACAACCTTAATTTCTTTTAAACAATGTGCTATTTCATAGGGATTATTGCTTTCTAATAGCTTACATGTTAATTACCTTTCTTTATGCAGCGCTCAATGCTATCAGTTAGGGTCATTCTCCTCTCCATGATAAATTCATATAGTATTTTAGAAGAAAATGCACTTTTCAGACTTTCAAGGGCAGCTTGTCTTGTCTTTGCACTGTTAGAAGAGAAAAGGAAGACCTGAAATCAGCACATATCAGCTAAACCCCACCCTTGCTTTATGGTGATTTATATTTGCCTACACCCAGTAGTAAGAGTAATCCACAGAAGTACTATGAAGAAATGAAATGCTCTGAATTGCCTTCTTACTCACGGACAGCAAAATTTTGTTTGGAGACATAGTTCACAGCAGTATTGCTGGACAGAAAGAAAGTCACTGTACTTCAATATATTAGGAAAGGAAAGTCTAACCCATCCTAAAAAATCAGTATAACAAAAAAGGGTTTTTTTAGATCCAGAAGTCCTCCCCAGAATAAAAATCTCAGCAATTTATAGAAGATTTGATGTGTATTTTCCTTATTAAATCAAGCAAGAAAACAATGTATGAATGTGTTTCTTCAAAGCAGACTATACCTCTTGTCCAATGTAAGATCAATAAATCCCTTCAACTTGTATTCCAAGTCTTCTTGAGTAGCTTCTTCGTCAACTTCGGGCCCTAATCCAGAAGAAATAATTTAGTCGCACTGATACACATTTCATTAGCAGACAGTAGTTCCAACAATGCTTTTAACATTAATAAGGAAGCAGTCTAATATAGACAACACCTTCAGAATTGTTCAGTATCACAGCAGCGTAACGGTATTAAACCTACTACATCAGACTATGCCCTAAAATACTCCCATAAAAACTGGCCTATTGATACATTTGTGCTGCTCCTAGATCTGCTGCTTACACATGCCAAGAATGAATGAGGGAGCGAATCAAGTCTTACATAAATTTTCTCCATCTGATGACCATCAGCCAATCCTGTCAACACACTGCCATCCAGTCCACTACATCTAGCCCTGGAGTACTGTAAGGTGCTCACAGCTGACGCAGGGAGTCAAAGCAGCCTGTGCCACACAGCATCAATTCAGACACCTCTGCAACAGGAGCTCAGTTAAGAGCAGCATGTACCCAAAGATGGCTCTCTGCTTACCCCCCTGCTTCAGGCTTTCAGGTCCCCTCCTCTCAACAAATGGTATTACAGTAGTCCAGGTTGCAAAGATGGTAAAGGAGACAAAGCACAAATCTAGCTCAAAACAGGTAAATGTGACTCTTCCCATCTTAAACTCTTCTGCAGTTCTTACTGCTTCAACTACCTCTTATGAAAATCCATGTCATACAACTCATCTTAAAATTTTTATTGTCTCTATAGCAGCACTCTACATCTTAGTGTCTCTATATCTATATTCTATTCTAGTAGAATAGAGCCTGATAGTTTCACAAGGCTCATGGAACCTGGAGTATATATTCATATATATATATATAAACCAAACAAACAAAATGGCCACTGGATTAGCCATCACAGTATTAATATAATGTCATTATTTCATTATTGCTACTTACAGTCTTCTACTTAAAACTACTCAATCAGCTCAGGTTTTATGTTTTTAAAAGATGAACAGATATAAATAAAAGAATTTACCATCCTCAGTGAAGCTAGCAGGATCACTGAAGCCACTGCAGTGGCTCATGGTTTCAATTGAAGCATCTTCATCACTAAAAGGCTGCACGTTTCTGGGCTGACCACCTTAAGAAAAGATGAATACAATAGTTTGGTCAGTTCTCTCATACAAAAAAGGAACATCTGAGCACCAAAAGTAGAACTGATCCCTCTCAGAGCAGATTTGCTTTCCCTGACCCAGCCACAGAAAGAACATTTCCATCTGCTGGTTCCTTTACTCCCACCTACTCTGAAGACTTTGTCAGCTCTGTTCTGGAAGATCATTTGTGAGCAGCAAGGAAGGGCTCACCTAGTACTGGTCCAATTCCAACCCTAGAAATTGGATGTATTCCTACTGGAAACTTCTACAACTTCATGTTAATGCAGTTTTCTGTGACTATGTTTTAAAAATGCATTAATTTAACTGTTAGAATGAGTTCTCTAAAAAAGCTGCCATGCAGTCTTTATTTTTTAATTTTGAGGAACTTCAAGACAGTGTAAGTCAAACCTTTGGGCAAACATATATTACCCAGTCCAATGCAGGATATATAGGATTAGGTGGAGTATGTGCAGGATTAGCTATGTCTAACCCTTTTATTACTGAATTACAAGTACCTCAAATGCTTCAAAGGGGGATAGAAGTTTTTCCCTCTCAGGACAAAGAAGGCCTTGGTGCAGCAGCTTTCAGACTTTTTGATGAAAGTAGTCTTTTTACCACTGTTCACCTCTCTTTTCATATCTGTTACTTCTCCAACAGTAGGGGAGAAGTAACTCCAGAAGTAACAGGCCAGGCATACTTCTCCAACAGTTCCCAAAGCATCATTTACACAACCCTAAATTCTGTTCTTTCAGCAATTTTTTTCTTCCTAAATTATTTAGAAGGCTGCACACAGGGCTTACCAGCTTCAAGCAGGCTCCCTGACTACCAAGACCCCAAAAAACTATTTTTATCTAGGCAGAATCACCTTTCAGCTGGATCAGCGCCCAAATGTTTTCCAATTAAGTTAGTCACACTCCGGAAGTTTTGCTACTTTTAGCTGTATCCACTTGTATCATTAACCACAACCCAAAAAAACCCCACCAGACAATGCACGAGCGAACAAACTTGGAGGCCCATAGCTCTCACATGGCCACCCACCTTCGTGCTGCTATCAAACAGGAATTCAACAGAAGGGGCAAGAACAACAAGCCCCTCACAAACTAAAATAAGAGCAGTTGCAGAAACACCCTATAAATTGCTCACCTCCTGAAAATTGGCATTAGAAACAAACGCTGCACACAGCTACACTAGCTTGAAGGGCAATTTCTCACCAACCCACAAAACCTCCGTTCTACCCCAAGCATGAACACGTCAGACACGCACATTCTGCATTTGTTTATTTTATAATATCCTATTTTAGGCTAGAAAAAGGATTTTTTCCTATAATGACACAGCAGCCTTTCGGGCACGACACGGCGGCACCCAGGCGCAGCAGCTGCCGGTGGCGCAGCCGGCGGACCCACGGCCGAGCCGCCGCTGCCCCGGGCCGCTCCCGCCGCCGCCAGCGCGGCCGCGCCCGCCGGCCCCGGCTCCCCGGCGCATGCGCGCAGCGGCGTGAGGTGGCGGTTTCAGGGACGGCTCCTGTCACCCGCCCGGCCCCGGCCCGGCCAGAGAGAGCCCCGCGGCCGCGCCCGCCCGTCCTGCTGCCCACCCACCGCCGCGGGGAGGCGGGGCACAGCCGGACAGCGCGGCCCTGTGTCCGCGGCCACGGGAAACGCTGTCTGCACCGCGCACCCCTTCCCGCCGGCCCGGCCGCACTCACCGGCTCCGCGCTGGTGGTTGCTCCCCCGCTTCTTAGGCTTGGGCATGGTCGCAGCGGCGCTCGGCTCGGCTCCCGCGGCCCCTCTCCGGGTCTCGGTCTCCCTGCTCCCCCCCGCCCGGGAATCAGCGACAATCAGCCGATAGAAGAGCAGGAGCGCTTTTTACTCCAACGCCTCTGCGAGGCTGACTTCTCGGGCCGGGGCAGCGGGGGTGATTGGCGAGAGCAGGCGGAGGGCGAACTGGCGGCAAAGGCAGAAATCCCCGTGGAGGCCCGTGAGCGGAGTCGATGCATCTTTCTCCTCTCAGACACCCGGGGCTAAAGGCGCGGAGGGGGCGCCGGAGCCGCTTTTATAGTCCCACCGTGCTGCGGGGGCGGAGCTCCGCGCCGTTGCAGCCAATGGCCGGGCGTTGCGACGGTGGGCCGCTGACGCAGCGGCGCGAGCTCGTGACGCGCGAGCGCCGCTGCCCAGTGGCGGGGCTGGGACGTCAGCGGCGCCTCGCGCGTGGCGCCGCGGTGCACGCCGGGAGCGGCGGCCCCGGCGTCAGCCCAGGGGCGGTGCTGGGAGCGCGTGAGGCCGCGCGGGGCGGGGGACAAAGCGTGAGCGCTGGGGTCGGTCGCTGCCTTGGTGTCCCTCCGTGTCTGTCCCTCCGTGCCCCTCCGTGCGGGCGGGCTCCGCTTCATGTGCGCCGCTGGCTGTGGGAAGGGCAGGCTCGGCTGGGCCGTGTGCAGCTCTGTGGGTGTGCGGGGCCGCCGCCGGCGCTGCTCGCCGTTTAGGCGGGGAATGCTGGAAGGGTTCACAGAATCACACAACAGTTTGGTTTGGAAGGGACCTCTGGTGATCCTCCAGTCCAACCCCCTGCCAAGGCAGGGTCACCTGGAACAGGTGGCCCAGGAACATGTCCAGGGGGGTTTGAATCCACAGTCTCCCTCCCTGGGCAGCCTGTGCCAGTGCTCTGCCACTGTAAAGTTCTTCCTCGTGTTGAGGAGGAACTTCTTGTGTGTCGGTGCATGGTCACTGCTCATCGTCCTGTCACTAGGCACCTCTGGAAAGAGTTTGACATAATGCTCTTGGCACCCACCTTTGAGATACTGACATGTGTTAGTGCGATCCCCTCACAGTGGTCTCTAGACTAAACAGGCCCAGCTGCTACAGTCTCTCCTCATAAAAGAGATGCTCCACACCCCAAATGGTCTCTGTGGGCCTCCGCTGGACCCTCTGCAGTAGCTCCTCGTCTTTCTTGTACTGAGGAGTCCAGAACCACGGTGTGGTTTCTCACTTAAAAACAGATATGCTGGATAGATGCCTTATTCCTTCATAGCAGGTCTTCTTCCAATGCAGAGAAGAGTTTTGTCAATTATATCTTCCAATGTAGAGAGTTACGCTTTTTAATCCAAAATTAATTTTTTTATGTTCTTTGCTGAACATCAAATTAATTAATTAATTAATTAATCGGAATATAATGGCCTTGCTGTCCACCAAACAGAGATTGGTTTGTGTTTCTGAGCTCTGAATGTTTGCAAGTGTTCACTGATAGGACATATCAGATCTGCAGTGTTTGAGGAAGGGAAGGCAGTTTTGCAGAACTTGCTGAAAGGTTACATAAGACACAGTTGTGATTACATTGTTTAAATTCTGTTGTGTACAAAACGTATTTACACTGACTTCCAGAAAGGCACACTTCCATAACAATTGCCTGTATATGCCACATGGAAAACAAAGGAGTTAGTGACCCATTTGTGCATGCTGGGTCAGAAAATGCTGGAAGTGTCTGTTTCTAGTAAATGCTAGCTGGCTGTACCTGAGCCCAATGTTTTCCATCGCTGTGCAGTGTGAGACTCCTGGTGAACAATTCCCTGGGCGTGGGAGGTTCAAATCCCTGGAAAGGCTTAAGTCAGATCTTTTAGCATCCTGTTTAAGAAGAGCAGACACAGACGTCAGTATGCACTGCATCTGTACAGGACAGCACCTTAATGTCTCAAGGGCACTAGTTTTTCTCCCTCAGGATGAAATGTTAGAGCAAAGGACAGCCTTCCAGGTAAGCTGGCAAAGAAGTAGCAATTAAATGCAGAAGGCAAAGCTGCTCTTGGGTACACCACGCATTATTATTAGAACAAGGGAGCAGCACTGGGCACACTACAACACCCAATAGGGGCCAAGCAAGTATGGTGGGAGTATTTGAGCTATGAGATGACAACACCACTTGCCCTGTCCTGGCAATTTCCTCTATGTTGTATGTTCTCGTAATATGTAGATTGATTTGGGGTGCAGACTGACTGGCCTCAACAGAATTGAAATTTCTGCCATTCAGCTTATAGCCCTGTCTCACAACTGCTGTCTGAGGCTGCCAGCAAGGATTTAATTTAATGCTGAAATCCTGGCAGGTGTGACAGTCTGAATAATGTGTCGAACTGTGCATGTCTGTGTAGCAGCTCAGGTCAACACCAGTGCTACCTCACAGTGGAGTTGGAAGAGTTAAGTGTTGTAGCCCTTGTATACTTGAAGATGGTCCTGCCAGGAGAGGTGGAGCTTGTGCCCTGGAAAGAGGAGAGAATGCTGCAGATGAGGTGGGAAAATCAACAGCTAAAATATGAAATGCTGTTGCAGATTTAGACAACTAGAATAAATTACAAAAGGTAATTTGCGACAACTTGCGACTCCTTTGGGTTTGTGGCCATTTTGCATTTGCTTGGGCTATTGAAATATGATGTCTTCGAGTTACTGAGATTCCCTGATTATTTGACTAAGAGTTAAGTGAGGTAACATAAGAGGAGTTGTGTATCACTGCTTAGTTTTGCTGTCTGTCTGTGACAGAACAGACTCTTTGTCTTGATTGCTGACTTCTTGCCCACTCTCCTGATTTATCCTATTGGCAGGAATGCATGGCGCCAGTAGGCTGGCTCAAGGCAGCTTTCTAACAAAAATCTGGCTAAAAGGAGAGTCACATGGTGTCTACAATCCATGTTCCTATTGTCTGGCTTGTGCTAGAGCTGCTGGTGTCAGGAGTGTCACAGTCCCAGTGGCACCAGTGATACCAGTGGTAGGTGAGAGGTGACATCCTTTGGAGAAAAGTGTTTCATGGAGTAGCAAGGCAAGCTGGGAGTGGAGGGTGACAGTAAGGCATGCATGACAGTGGCTTTACTAGCAAGTACCACAGCACCCAAACAAGAATAGCAAAGCAATTCTGGTGGTGGCTAGAAGTTCAGCCAAGAGTACAGATCACCAGTAACCATCCAGTGAACTCAGTGACAAGGAGATCTGAGGTCAAGCCAGAAAAGCCAAGCCAGTGAGTCAGGGTCAGAATGAGGTTCAGTGACAATAACCAGGACCAACCCACCACCAGTCTGGTCATCATTAGACAAGCCCGCAGTGATGGGAGGGATCCTAGATCATCTCAGTTGGGTCAAGGTCTGGATCAGTGTGTGTGGCCAGGCACAGTCATACCTATAACACAGCTGAGGCAAGGACTGAGGGAGAGTGCTTCAATGTAGGCACAGCTCTTGAGCAAAGTAGGTGGCCATCAATTCTTACAGCTCTTTTTCACACAGCACTCTAATCCAAGGTCACTCAGCTGCACCACGACAGAGCTACCTTTGAGCCCAGGCAGCTTAATGCTGACTAAGCCCCCAAGAAAAGGTCTAATTAAGAACTTCACCCCAGCTGAGGGACATACATATGTGACTGACTCAGTTTATGTGGCTTAGTATTTGTGTGCCAGAGTTTATTTTGAAGACATGTAAACCATCATAATTTATGACCAGCTGGAGGCATGGCCAGGCATACTCTCTGTACACTATTAAATGTTGTAAAGAATTCAGAACTGAGGGAATCATATGATTCAAGGGGATCCTTGATTCATATGGGTGTATTTTCCTCCTCTTTTGACGCAATGCTCCTGTTATCTTGGCATACAAAATTCTTTGAATTTCCTTTTTCCTTTCTGCTGGGCCTTAAGACATGACTGCCTTTGAATTCAGAAGAGGATCCCAAGCTCATCCAAACCTGCAAAATGAGCCATGCTAAGGCATTCCGTGAACAAATATTGCAAAATGCCTGTGGTTTTAGTGACCTACTAGGATTGACAGGCCTTCAGAGTGTGTGCCTCAAAGCAGTGCTGTGGTCCTCTCTCTGGAACACTTAATGCTACAAATGCTGTCAGCACTGACATGTAGTCACACTGCTGAAAATAAATTGCCTATGATAAATTACAGCCACAGCCCCCTCAATTCTGGCTACAGTTGCTACAGTGGAAAGCTTGCTTGGGGGCTGACTTGACTCTGCAGGCAGAAGGAACTCATTCACTTCCTTTGCATGGGTAGGGCGCTCAGTCTATTGTCTCAGGAGAAAAAAATAAGACTTAGAAGGGAAAGCTCAGGTCAGGTCTTCACTGGGAAGGTGCTCAGATGAATGCATGTACTTCCAGGTGTACATGCAAGACGTATCTGATCAATTCTCACAGAACTCCTCTTATTTCTGAGATAGGGATTGCAAGTTACGTGAATTTTTAATGGGCAGCAGTAGCCAAGAGGTGCAGGTTTTTTCCTTTTGAATGCTGGAACACATATTGGAGGGCTAAGCAGCTCCTGATATAATGCTTCAGGAGTATTACACTGTAGCAAAAAATGCAAACCACCTGTGTTGGAAGTCCTTTCAGATTTACATTACTTACCTCTTGTCTTGCTTATATTTGGAAGCCTGAGCAGTTGTGGTCCAAGCACATCCAAGAACCCCAAGAATAAAATAAATGTGGCAGCAGGCTCGCTACTAGAGTTACTATTATTAGTTGCTGAGGGAGTTTTGATCTTAGCTGATGGATTAACTTCAGACTCTGAGGGAAGCTCGTGATGTGTATAGGTGGCTGAAGTCCAAAGCTGCAAGATGCAGGCACACAGTTTGTGGTAATTGGGAGTGGGGCTGTAGCAGAGCCTCATCCCCAGTGGGCACAGCTGTGAAAAGCAGGTGAGCAGCACTGACAGCCATGAGCCAGGGAGTGCCCAGGGCATTGACCAACCACCAAAGGGAGCAGAGGGCACACAGGTGCAGTGCATGAACATGAGAGTATAAAATGTTGGGCTAAAGAACAAGTAGGGCATCTGCTTGAAGCCTTCTGAAGTGGTGTTGCTCTGTATGGGCTGATGCTTAGAGCCTTCTGAAATTGTATGGTGTCACTCTGTGTATTGTGCTTGTCTTAACTGCAACATATGCTGTGATGGTAAAGTGGCACAAAATCAGCTCATACTTTTTTCCCTAATTTCAGCAGCCCTGTGTGTATGGACACACTGAAGACATTTTGAAGGGAAAAGAAGGCAGTCAGGAATGAAGTTCAGTTATTTATGGTGAGCAGATAGATTTAGAAAGTCTGCCTGCTGAGACAGAGGCATGACTCTGCAAATCAGGTAAGTGCTTAGTGGTCACAGATTAAATCCTCTCCCCACAGCCTTGGTACTATTCATACTATATGTATGGTGCTAGAGATACATTGCACTCAAATTTACAATCCTTTTTAATTTAACAATTTCTGCAATAGGGTATGTGTAGTCTTTATGAAACACTGGGTATTTATACAGCTGAGCACATCCTCAGTGGCACACTATCCTTTCTTTCCTGGCTGAGGGTTTTTAGCTGCCTACTTAATCCTGATATTTTGTCTCTTTTTATCTAGGTTATACTGATACTTACCTCCATTTTCTGAGGCTCCGTATATATGATTTATTCATGTTAAGCTTTCTGGACCTCAGTAAGAATTTTTCCCAGTAAGTCATGAAGAAACAATACATACTTAGGCTCTCTGGTACATATGCTGTTATTAATTTCATGTCTAAATTTGGTTACCTGAACTTTGACTGTCACTGCCAATAGCGACTGACTGCAAACATTATCCTTAACAGTGTTACAGAGTAACTGTGACCCCATGGAAAAAGAAACATAAGACTGACAAACATAAAGCCCTTGCAAACATTTTGCAATAGCTAATAAGATTTTGTTGGAATAAGGATTACCACAGTTTTTTAACAGAAAACATACATTACTCTATGTTTGTCTCTAGATTATTGTTTCTTGTGGGGCAAGCTGTAAAAAACAAGTGACTTTGAATAATGAATGCAATTGCTATTGTAAAACTGTTGTAAGGTTGCGTATTTCACGACTCTTAAGGCCTTGTGTGTTGTCAGTTTGTGTCTTGCTTCACTTGGTTCTCTGTCTTTTGCAAAACTTTGTTTCCTAATATCAACCACTAAATTCATGCTAAGAATTACCCAGGAAAACCAGCTACCTTCTGCTACTCTGAAATGAAATATATATGTAGTTTTAGATACAGGCTGAGGTTTAAACATAAATTTCAAAATTACTTTCATCCTTCCAAGTTATTTAATATACCAGGGTTGCACAGAATGAGGGGACTGTGACTCAGCTGTTCTGCAGCATGCAATACAATAATCAGGGGTGTGCGTCTTGTTTCTTTTAGCACACATTACTATTGCATTACAATGCTGCTGACCCAACTGGTTAGCCAATATGAGTGTAGGAGAATCTGATATTTCTCTGATTCTGCCACATTGTTAATTGTCAATGTGCAGAGAGCATCATTCCATTGGAAACCAGGAAGAATCAAATAACAGGAGACAATGCTTCAGTCTCATTTCTACCAATGCTCCTGCCCAAATCCTTCTATGCTTTCATTCCCATGTCCTCTTCTCTCTGTTTGCCAGGCCCTTGGCTGTGCTCTCCCACCCTGTTGGCAATACACAGCTGTGATCAATACTCCGTGTTTGTGTTTGCTGGGGCACTTTAACTGCGGGGTCAAGCACTTGTGTGTGGAGCTGGTCCATGGACAATGAGTTTCCATTGCTGCAACAGCCATAAACTGGAAAGATACTAACTTGCCATCAGTTGTACACCCTACTGCACATGCTGCCTATGCCAGTGACACCTGGGAGCATGCTGATAGCATTTCTGTTCCTTCCAAACAGCACCTTGCCATGCATTTGCCCATTACTTAGGAGAGCTGACCTCCCATGCATTGGGCAGAAAGTATTTTGCTCAGTTTGCTGAGTGTAGGTCAGTTGCTCAGCTGTAGTTGTTTTTTGTTTTGGTCTGGTCCCAGGAAACAGATTTTTCTGTCCTTCCCCTTGATGCAGATGGAGAAAGACAAGGCAGCAACACCTTCCAATAATTCCTTTTCAAAACACATGTATTTTTACAAGAAGTCCCTTTTATCCCAGCATAAAGGATTAGTCCTACTTGTATTCAGTGACAAAAAGTCCAAATAAAACAGGATAGCAAAACAGATGAGACAGGAACTTTTTCTATCTGCCAGTCCAAATGTTTGCTCTTTCAGGTATGTCCTCCATAGAACCTCTTAAATGAACACATTCAGCTGCATTTTGATTCTAGGCAAGTATTTTATTCCCCCATCTACATATGGAAAGCTGTTTCCAAAAATCAACCTTCTATTTATCAGAAAAATTTGTGCCTAGCACATATCAGTTTGTCTTGCTGCTGAACCTCACCTTGACCTCTTCTGTGATGTTTACATTTCTGTGAGCAGCTGGTTGCTTTCTGACCCTCTGTTTTTCAGGGTGCTATGCACATTCCCTGGAGCAATATTCTTCCTTTGTAGTTAGAGAATTTAAATAAATCATCTAATTTACAAGCCAAGTCAGAATTTAGGTAGGCTGAATGACTGGAGGTGACCATCTCTTTCCATTGACTACAGGAGACCCTGGTGACTGTGCTCCAATTTTGTGTCTTTTGTGAAGTGCCTGAAGTTGGGCAGCATGAATCTGGGCTTTGGTGCTGTTGTTGTCTCCTGACTCGTCCTGAAGTCTTTCTGCACTGGTTCCCATGGCAATTCTTCTTTTTTGAACATGGATGACCAGTATTCCAAATGAATTCTCCTAAGTGTCATTGATAGCTTTCAAATCTCTGTCAATTGGAAGTACCCTGTCTGAAATAGTTTGCCATTATGTTTATTTCAAACAGGTCTGAAATTTGTATTCTATTTCCTTCCTCCCTCCCCATGATGTAGAGTTCATTATCACCCTAGCTGACACCTGAAATGCTTTTAAATCCTGAAATCTGTGATGTTTCACCATGGGTTATTAATTCTTACTTTATTTCTGTCATCCTGGATTTCATAGTCAAATCTTCCTAGGCAGTATTTAAAAGCTCCTTTAGAAAGGTACCACCTTCCAATTTACATGGCAATTTTAAGTTCCATTAACAACCCCTTGTTTCTGGTGTCCTGGTAATTAGTGGCAGCATTAGGGTGCTTCCCCTGAAGAGCAAGAAATTCCTGTCAGAAGTCCACATTTTTGCATAGTTGCATAGTCACCCACTTGTTGCTTATACATTTGCCATGCTGCTCAAATAGTGAGTATTGAAAGGTGTTGTTTCTTAATCATATTTCTGTTCTTGAAATGGAGGGAAATGTAACAATAAGGCTGTTACCATCTACCATGTAACTGCAGTTCTTTTTTCATTCCATCATTGGCAACTGCTGCTTGTTTGAAAGATTATTTAATTGCTGCATATATGAAAGGTGATTTCTCACTGCAAGTCACACTAAAGCTGTGGGGACCTGCTGAAGCTTATGTTCCACACTCTGAATGATATGCAGACTTGATGCTTCTCTTTGCACTGAAAATTGAATATATGAAGAGTGGTTCATTGTTGGAGTCCGCTGCTGGCTTACAGAGTGCTGATTAAGCAAGATAGGGAGAGACTTGTCAAGGGTCATTTCCAAGGAAGGGAGAGCTGGTCTTTTTCTGTGGTATCAAAAGAGATGGTAGCTACATGGCTTTTGTTCTACCAAAGTCAAAGCATGGAAGTACCAGGCTGTATGCCTTATGGTTACCTCAAGTTCAAAATCCTGGCACCTCCCATATACTTCTGCATTCCTGTCTTTCTCTTCCCCACAGGATGACTCTGTAACTCCCTTCTCATCTCTCTATTCACTGTATCCAAGCTCTCCCTCCCTCCAGGCCTTGTATCCCTCATGCATCTGGGTGCACTTTTCCTTCCTCTAGTGATTCAGTGTCCCTTGTATCCTCTTCCCTCAGGATGGCCACCATGAGTCTCCTTTCTTTCATCCTGCTCCCCTTCTCTTTCACAGAATTATTTGAATATTTGGAACTTAAACTGGGAAGATTGATATATTCTCAATGATTTCATCAATTTATTTTCTCAGAGGTGGGCTATTCCAGCTACTGTTGGAAGTGCTAAAATGCAAACTAGAGGCTCCAACTGCTGCTTTCTGGTTGACTGGTCTCAGAACCAGGCAATTCCTGCCCAAGGATGTCTGTGATATTCTTTCAATACTCTGTAAATTATTGAACGCCAAGTTGTACAATGACCCTATTACAGGCAAACATAAATAAGCAGGCATGACTATGAAGGATTTTTGAGGGCCCTGGCTTCATCTCCCAAAGGTGAGGACTCAAAAGCTGCATTGCCATTTCAAACACTGATGTATAAAATTAAAAGAACCAAATTGCCAATGCTAAGTAGTCACCATTTGCTCAAAGAGGAGCTATACAGAAGAGCTTTTACACCAAGAGGAGGAAAGTATGTATCCAGCAGGAGTTGGAGAGCTCTTTGCAAAAAAGAATGCTCTCAGATGCAAATAGAGAAAAGAGCAGAAATAGGATGCAACCCATATGAAAAACTACTGTGCAGTCTATGGAGTGCAGGGGATGTACAGTGCAAGAATGTTTAGATTTCCCAGTTACCGTCAATGCTGGCCAAAAATAATGACTCATTCAAATGTGCTTAAGAGCTGCATTTTAAAATTAAGAATCTGGACAGACAGGTACTGATATGGAAATGTACACAACAGTTTGTTTAAACAGTGTCTTTCACAACCAGCTACGCAGTGCCACGTGACAAGCCACAATGCTTTTGCCACGTCAGTTGCCTATGCCACATGTCCCAGCTTTGTCACCTTGGTGTGGGTCCATGCTCAGCATGCCCACTGTACTGATGTGCCTATCTGCCACACAGATCTCATCTACTCTGAAGCATTTTTCAGACCTGAGGACACAGAAGAACAAACTCTTAGGGCACCTGATGTCCCCATTCTTTCAATGTTTTTCTATGGCATATGAGCGATTTTTTTATTTAGGTTGCTTAAGAAAAACAAAATTTTATCATGAGAAGTTTTGTGTAAATATCCATCTCCAAGAGAAACTTTTGGAGGATACACGTGTATTTGCTGTCAGAAATACTGAATTTAATTTCAGGTCTATGGGTAAAAAACATACTGTCTTCCTGATTATTCACAGCAAAAGAACCTTAAGACAGAAACAGAAAGAGGAAACTTTGTTTTAAAAAAAAAGAGATAAGAAAATCAGTTTCATATTGAGTATTTGCACACGTGTACTCCACATGGGTGAGATCTTCTGCCTCCAGCAGCTTGCTTCCTCATATAAGAGAGAAAAAGACTGCACACAGAGCCTGCTGGACCCTCATCACACACTGAGGAACATGGATGTGGCATCTCCCAAACAGACAATGTGCCTGCAGACTCAGAGATTGCCTTGTGGTCTCCACACCATCACCTCTGATGAGTGTCCCTGCAGGCAGCAGCATGGAGGGATTGTACCCCCATCCCTGAGGGGGTTCAAAATGCCCAGTGCCATGAATAGTGTAGCAGAGACACAGTGGAAATATCCAGAGATGAGTGCCTTGTGAGCTGCCTGGTTGAGGTGGTAATCACAGTGAGTAGGGCCAGCAACATTCCTCTGCCTTGAGGTCAGCACCCTAAACCCGTCAGACTGATGCCAACAGCTCACCACACCTGCCAGTAATGTCATTAAAACCCACATCCTCATCTCCAAAAGATCAGCACTAAAGCCCTGTTCAGATCTGGACTCCCTTTTGGCAGCCCTACTCCCAGCCATCAGGCACGTCCATGGGGATGGGGACAGCCTAAGGCCAGGCTGGGACATCAGCCTGCCTGTGTGACAGGGTCAGGATCAGGCCTGGTAAGGGGTGTCCTTACATCTAGCAGCTCTACTCCACTGCTCTCCCTGCTATTTCTAGGACAGAGACAACGGGGTCAGGACTGAAAAAAGTATGGACAAGGCTATAATGGGAAAGATAAGATATTGCAAGATAAAATACAGTACAATGTAGTGCTGTATTGTGTAAGAGATTACTGCTGTGGTTATGAAAGTTGATCAAGTGACAAGGCAGGACAAGGTCATGCTGTCAGGCTGTTTTCCATTTGTGTCATTTGTGTTGGGTTTTTCATGTGTTTTTTTTGGGTTGGTGCTAGTAGTGTTGTTGTTGTTGTTGTTAGATTTCACTACTGAATTTAGAGAAACCTCCCTTTTCCTGGTGACAGCCTATCACTATTCCAGTCTGTATAATAAATCTGCTTCTGAATACAGGCATCTCAGAAGGCATCTCATTTTTAAAGGAGGCTCACAGAAATGCTCTGTGTTGCTACTATTAAAGGCAGCCAGCACCTACACTGAAGCAGGGAGAGGGGTGGAGCTCACAAGCCTCTGAGGTCCTTTCCTCCTCCTGCAGGATGAAGCTAATGGAGCAAAAAAGCCAGAGCAGGCCCCTCATGGTCCAGGACCTCCATGCTTCTCTGGGATACCACATCGGTCCAGGCCTTTTTGGTCAGCATTGAGAAAATCTCCTCAGAAGGCAGTTAGGCACTGTTTTCTTCTTCCTGTATCACAGAATTTTTCTATTTATAATTGTACCTAGAATTATTAAATATTTTTAAATCTTACTAGTTTATTTATGTGTTATGTAATTAGGGCTGGAGGAATGAGGCCTATCCTATAGATCAACAACATACCAGTAATGCTACATGTACCTTCCCTTCCATTTTTTAAATAAAAGCATCTAAAACCTGTAGGATAACATGCTGAAAATATAAATCATGTTGCCTTTTGATGCAATTGAGGAGCTAGAAATAAGGAAGAGAAACACAGTATTATAGACCCACGTACAGTGAATACTCACTGTAGCTTGTAGTAAAATTTTTAACACGGGTAGTAATAGGACATAATTGCAATTGAGGTGGTTTAAGAAAGGGTGCTTCTCATACAAACTAACCACAGGAACAATTAGAGGTGCAAAAGTCCACGTTCCTCATGTGCTCTTAGTCACATAGTATATTCAACTATGAACAAACCCAGAGGTTGTGATCTTCTGTTCTGAAAATCAACTAACCTCATAATTACAGGTTTTTATATAACTAAAGGAGGCTTGTTTTGATCTGCATTTCTTTTAGACAGTTTTGCTTTAGATCAGAATAATCACTGACCTTGGTTGCACAGGGGCCATCTCTGAGCAGTATAAGTGAGATTTTCTTGCAATAAAGTGAGACAGAATATCCATCCTGAAGTAGGTAAAGTGTCTAGGAGAGGTGAAGGGTCTGTGGAGCTAAAGCTGAAGGAGAGGCCGCGTTCCAGAGACAGCAAGGAGACAGAGAAAGAAAAACAGAAAAACCACGAGGTCAATCTGCCCCCGACTTAGGAATTCCTTTGATAAAGAAGAATTAGTGCTAAATGTCATGTGGAATGAATATGTATGAACTTAATTTGAAACTGTATGCATATGCATTTGGAAGGGGGGATAAAAAGGGGACTCGGAGTCTCCAGGGGCACGCATGCCCTTTTGGGGAGTCTTGCGTCCGGCGCGCGTCGTAATAAAAGCATACCGGGCTTTACAACTTTTACAAGTTGTGAGGTTTCTTCTTTTCTCCGCAAAACATTTTGGCGAGCCAAGGCAGGAGTTCTCTGTCCCCGCGGGGGCAGGGGGGATAGACGGACCTCCAAGGCGCGCCCCAGGATTTTTTCCTGGTGGGGCTCCGCTTGTCTCAACTTGCCACCTGCGAGGACAGACAACGACCCGCTGGCCTGCGGAGGAGAATACGGTATGTATGGGGCCCCAGGGGGGGGAAGAACAAGGAAAGAACAAGGGAATTAACGACCCAGAGACGTCTGGGATCAGCCGATAGAGCGGCTGTATTAGAGACGGGGTTCGTTCCATCGTCCTGATAGAGCAGGACTGCCAGCGGCTCCGGGGTAAGCTGGCTGCAGCTGATAGAGCGGCTGTATTAGAGACGGGGTTCGTCGCCTCGTCGTCCTGATAGAGCAGGACTGCCAGCGGCTCCGGGGGTAAGCTGGGTGAACCCGTGTATGCGTGTATTAGAATTCAGATTCTGATAGGGCAGAGCTGAATTCGCGTATGTTTCTTCTGTTTGTGCGTGTGTGAGTGGTGTCCGGACACTGTGTTGCTGTATGGTTAATGTGTGTGGCCAGTGCACTGTGTTTGTGATCGTGCAGGTGATATGTGTATGGTGTATAAAAGAGAGTAAATCTACAGTGCCCTACAGTGCGGGGATGGGTCAGTACTCCCCGTGTTTGAAGCAGCCGAGTGAGGCCAGAGGCGCCGGCTGCAGCAGGCTGCGGGGGCAGGGAGAGAAGTGCCCCGCAGAGAAGCGAGTGGAGTAATGTCAGTGATGGTATTTATCGTGTTTGAATGTAGTGATTTGTGTAGATTTGGTACATTTTAACCGTGAGTATGAGCTCAGAGAGTTCCTTTGCCTTGGATGTTTGGACTTGATCTCTAGACTGTGTGCTGTTATTTTGATTGTGTCCAGGAAAAATTGATTTGAGTAAATGCCGAATTATGGTGTGCTGTGTTGTGTTGAGAAAAGTGAGCACTTTGAGAAATATGCCCTTTCCCAGTGATTTTGTGTGGTGATTTTCTTCCGCTGCATTGTGGTAATTTGATTCTCAGACTGTATAGTGGTGTTTGTGGAGATTTTAAGATTTTGTTGCAACAAGAGTAGCATTTTACATAGGAGAGCTATAGTACGGTGATTTATGTTTAACTTCGATAAAGTGAGTTAAAGGAATTCCAAGAATTCTCCCCCTCACAGCAATTCAAGCCTTGGCTCTAGTGAATTTGAGATAAGGCGGGGGGGGGGGGGGGGAGTGCGTGTGTCTGTGTCTGCAGGTATATCAGAGTTTTGGCTGTGACTAGCACAGCCCTTTTGCAAAGCAGCAAAACAAGTGTAAGTAGACACAGTGCTTAATTAGATTGTGCAAGAAGAGAACTAGAAAAGACTGATATTTTGTAAAACAGAGTTTATATAGAAGGGATGAATGAGATGAATTAGTTAATGAGACTTATGAGATTTATGAGACTTCGGTTGGTACTGCAGTAAGTCTTTACTGGAAACAATCTGCTGAAAGGATTTAAAGTTCTCTGTAATAAACAGAATAGCCAGCCTTTGTGGGCAATTTTGGGGAGCCTTTGGTACATCAAGAGGCTAGCAGGCTGTGTGAGGTGACAGTGGCTGCGCCCTGGGCACAGGGACAGCTCTGGCTGCCCCGTCTCCCCAGGGAACACGGGAATGGCCTGTGGGCAAAAGCTGGATGTGCAGGTATTATTGCAGTGCGGTGTTTATGAGAAACACAGGTATTGCTGTTTTGCTGTTCCAATAAGTGTCAGGGTACACGCCCCGAGTGTAAATTAAAGGTTTCTGGTCAAGCGGATTCAGAACCTAAGGTCTTAGAGCTTGTGTGTGGGAATCACATCTGATACCTGCCACCTGGAGCTGTGTGTATAGGAGGAAAACTGAGAAACTACTGTGAAGGTCTGTAAAAAGGTTTGAATGGAAGCGGGATAAGGCAAGGAGAAATAAATAATAAGAACTGACCAGAGCAAACAGGTTCCTAAATTAGCCCCTTTTGGGAGGGGCTCATTGGGAGGAGGTTGCCAGTAAGAGCAGCTCAGAAAATAAAAAGATTTATAGTGCTTCATTGCTGTTAGTACTGTTTTATAATAGGAAGATAAATGGGATAGTTTTTGTATGCTGAAATGTCTTTTGTTTTAAGAAATCACCCAGAATGACAAAGAGACTGTGAGATCAGACTGCTCTCTGGTCTTGGCCCCTGAAAAGGAAAACAAGGCAAAGAGAAAGCAAATCAAACATGTTGTTCAGCATGCAGCATAAGATAGCAACGTATGAAATCAGGCAAGGATTATCACGCTGAAATGCGAAGCAATCACAGTTCGCAAAATGAGTACATATGATTTGTAAAGGCTTCCTCCCAAGGTAAGGGAGGAGGGGTAAAGGTAACCTTCCCAAAAGGGAAGAATTTTTGTCAGCACAAGGGTCATGTGTTCAGTTTTAAATAAAGCTTTAGTACCTGTGGAGAATGTTTATGTTGTAGTGTGGGGAATGAACAACTGGCCAGTCTGAAAAGGCATACTTTTTGAAACCTTTAAAGTAACATGTGTACTATGTGTACCTAAAAGCTTTTGTACAATTCGCTCAATTTGCTAAATATTCTCAAATGAGAAAGGTTACTCTGGAGGCAAATAATATAAAGATGTTAGGCTTAATATTAACAGACACTGAAATTAAGAAAGACATTAGTAAGGAGATATTAGAATAAGTAAATAAGTGTTTTCAAGGGTATGGGCCTCTGCTGCACCAGGGAGAGTGAAAGATGCTCCCCCATGGGATGCTCCCCCATCAAGCTTAATGAAAGAACACAACCAGTGAGAACTGAGTAGTACCCTCAAAAGGAAGGTAAGGAAGGAATCAGTCCAATAACTGGTAGTACTGGATTAAGGGCTGTCAATAAGATAACACAGAATTTGTACCCTGTGGTAGCAAATCCATAGACCTTACTAACTTGTTTAACACCTGAGCTAACCTGGTTCACTGTTTTAGGCCTAAGAGATGCCTTCTTTTGCCTCCCTATCCATGAAGCCAGCCAGAACATTTTTACATTCAAACACAAGCTCACACAGTCCATGTGCCTGAAGGCTTCAAAATTCTCCACTCCGATTGGAGAACAGCTTGCAAGGACCCAGAGTCCCAGGAAGCTCCACAAGAGGAAAGGAGGCTGTTGCAGTACATAGATGATCTTCTAGTAGCCACTCGGACGAGGGAAGCGAGAGAAGCCTGGACGGTAAGCCTTTTGAATTTCCTAGGACTCCAAGGATGCAGAGTCTCAAAGAAAAAGGCACAGGTAGTGAAACAGAAGGTAATCTACCTGGAGTAAGAAGTGAGTGCTGAGCAGCAGACTTTAAGGCAGGGAAGCCCTATGCCAAACCCTGAACCCCAGACAAACAACGAAAGAACTCCAAACCTTCTTAAGCATGGCAGTGTAGTGCCAGCTGTGGGTTCATAATTATGGATTGTTCTCCAGACCCCTCTATGCTCTTATTGCCAATGGGAACTGAGATCTCCAGTGGACAAGAGACACCACACGGGCCTTTCTCCAGCTAGAGAGTCCCCTCATGTCGGCTCCAGCTTTGAAACTTCCAGATGTAAGTAAAGCATTCTTTCTATTTTTCCATGCAAGGAATTGCTCTGGGAATATTGGCTCAAGACTTGGGTCCATACCGGAGGGCAGTTGCTTACCTCTCTAAGCAACTAGATGCAACAGCCAAAGGATGGCCAGGTTGCCTCAGAGCTGTAGCAGCAGTTGTGCTGAACATTCAAGAGGCACACAAGTTTATCCTGGGACAAAAATGACTGTGCTAGTGTCCCACACAGTGTCTGTAGTACTGGAAGTAAAGGGTGGCCACTGGCTTTTCACCAGAGAGGTTTCTGAAATACCAGGCCATCATGGTAGAGCAAGATGATGGAGAGATAGTGGTGACTAATATTGTCAACCCAGCTTCTTTTCTCAGTGGAATCAAGGAGAAGCAGTACACCACGATTGCCTAGAGACCACTGAAGCTACCTACTCCAGCCACCCAGACTTAAAGGACACTCCTCCGGACGATGCAGAGACCTGGTTCACTGACAAGAAAGCGACATTGCAAAGTTCACAGTGACTACCTGCAGAGAGGTAATAGAGTGTGGACCCTTACCAACAGGTACCTCTGCACAGGATGCTGAGATAAATGCATGGACCCATGCCTTAGAAACAGCAAAAGGCATTCAGAGTTGTGCATGCACATGGAGCCATCTGGAAGGAGAGGGGACTGCTGACCTCACAGGGAAAGAAGAGACAATCCAGCTGCTGGAAGCAGTTCGGCTACCTGAAAAAGCATATTAAGGCACACCAGAGAGTGAGCTTAAAATTGGAGGAAAGAAATGAGCTGGCGGATGGAGAGGCAAAGAAAGCAGCAAAGGGTGAGGTACAGATTTTCCTCGAAGGTAAGCCATAATACAATAATACTAATCAAAAGAGACGTACAACTGCAAGGGGTGGGCTACCATTGAAAGAGAGCTAGTAATCCCCTCCCATTTTCGTGGTTACTAGTGAAGGAAGGGCACTAGAAAACACACTAGGGCCTAATTACTTAAAGCCTTTTATAGAGTGTGGCTCCTTTCTCAAAATGACCGAGGCTGCGAGTGATACAGAGTGCACTGGAATGAAGTGTTGACTTTGAAGTAGTAATTCCCACAGGCTTTCTAGAACACACATCTGATTGAAAGGACTGTTGTATCATTGTCAGGAATCTATATGCCACTATCACTCAGGTGAGCTGATAATGTGATCCTTGCCTCCAGACTAACCTCAAAATACCCCCGGGCCAAAACTTGGTCAGACTGGGAGAGGCCATGGGCCTGTATAGCAGTGGCAAATCAACTTTTCAGAACTCCCAAGGAAAGGGGGGTATCAGTATTTACTGGTATTAATAGATACATTTTCAGGGTGGCCAGAAACATTCCCCACCAGAACTGTCAAAGCTCAAGAGGTGACCAGATCATTTTTACAAGAGATAATACCACGCTTCAGAGTTCCAGCCACAATATCCTCAGATAAAGAATCACCTTTCATTTCCAAAATAGTGCAACAGATTAGTAGCCATCTGGGCATAGATTAAGAACTTCACACCCCATACTGCCCCAATCAAGCGGCCAGGGGGAGAGAATGAATCATTTGATTAAGCAGCAAATCATAAGACTGGGGCAAGAAGCTCTTCCACTAGCACTATTGCAAATTCAAACTAAACCTTTTGAGCTAAAGGAATGCTGAATCCTTTTGGAATGCCTTATAGAAGACAATAGAATACAAGGGGAATGTCCAGAATGTCCACTTACATGGTGGCATTAAGCAAACAGCTCAGAGTAATTGAGAAACGTGTGGCTGGAACTCGGAGCAGGGAGTTGGATAGCCTGGGGTTGATGTATATGTTAAGTCTCTTACAGAGAAGACTTCAGAACCACAGTGGGAGAGACCACTGCAAGTACCTCTCACCACCTTCACTGCAATCAAAATCAAGGAGCAGAATGCTGGATCCATCACTCTCGGGTGAAGAAGGCCCAGAAGCCCCTTCAGGAGTGACACCAGGAGACAATGAACTGAGACTAAAACTTATTCGGGCAAAATGAGTATATTGCGGTCGGGAGTAGCTCATACTTTAGTGTACAGAATTGTTTTGTATGGAATTATAACTGAAGTTTTAGAACTAGAGAGTACCTCTACCCAAAGCAATGCTGAATGGCCTTGGTCCCTGGCATTTAATCAGTATACTGGATCCATAGGAAAACCTTCTGAGATAAAGAAGGTTTATATTAAACATATCTACTGTAGTAATCCACGAGAATCAAGTATGTGAGGAGTAAGAATAGCAAGAACAGGAGCTGTGAACACTTCAAGGAATCTGAAGCGAAGAAATCAAAGTAAAGTGCTTAGTCATCAAAAGGATGGCTTATGAGAGACCAGATGTAATTAGTGTCTGAACCTCTCCTGGTGTATATGAACACCAGGAAGTCTGTGATAACCTAAGTGAATCAGACAGTTGGTGTAATTTCACCCTGATACAGCCTGTAGGCAATGAATTTAGGCTCTTCTCTCAAGATTTCCCCTCCATTATCTTCTGCCCTGAACACAGTCCACAGCTTGATCTTAGCTAAGGGCAAGGTGGGTGACCAGGAGAGACATTCCTGCTTGCCACACATCTGGGAAATCAGGTGCTTTGGAGGGAGAGAGAGAAGTTAGATTCCCTGAAGTCTCTACATTTCAGAACAAACATCTGTCTCAAGTATGACCTAAACCTCTGTCAGATACACTTGTGAAGTGTGTCTGAATTTGCAGTATGAGCCCAGCACATCCCTCTGGCAGGGAAGGATGATCATGGACAGAAAGCAGTTCCTGTTCCCCATAACAAACATCTAACTGGCATATTAGGGACAAGATTAGGAGTTTTAAATAGAATTGATTCAGAAATACTGATGAATAAACTGGCTGCTGCAGCAGGTAGCCTAACAAAATTGAAGCAGCCTTTATAGTAATCTCTACTGGCATTAGGAACTAGCCAGTGACAGATTTCAAAAGTACTGCCAAAGTAAAGAAGTATGAAGAGGCCGGGGACCAAGACCACAAATTGATAGTAGAAGCACTTAGTATAGTTCAAGATAATGTGTCTTTAGCTTTCAGTTGTATACAAGCACAGTTATGGATACAAGCAACAGCAGCTCTGATCATATAGGAAAGGGGTGAAGGTAATTTTCCAGCTGAAATTCAGAAAATTGAATGAGATAATGCAATTGATTTTGAAAGGAAGTTTTAATCCTGGTGGATTATGGTGAATTTCACCTATGATCCTATTTCTAATGTGGCCACTGCCTTTGTGCTTACCATATGTAATGCCACTGTTTATGTTATCCATCCTATCATTGCCCTAAGATTAAACCATGAAGAAACAACACTCTATCCTTCAGAACATAGAGTGTGGGCACAAAAAGATGAATGAAAAGTGGCAGGTAGTAAACTTAGAATCCTGCATTACTAGAGAACAAATGGGATTCATTTGTGAAAGCAATACTGCTAATGCCCAGGATGTGTTTGGACACTGAACAGAGTATTTGTCACTTTGAAATTCATCCAGTCACTGACCAGAAAACTGTGCTCGTATATACTGGAAAAGGGCGTATGTTTGAGAACTGCTTGTGCTGCTGTACAAATTAATAGCAATGATGTTATTCTGTCTAGTAGAAACCATTCTAATCTCTGTATTTGTATTTGTAATTTTGTTAAGATTATTGGGTGTGATTTTTCGTATTTGGTACCAGTAACATCCCACCAGCTGATTACAGCCAATTACACAATGTATCACAGACTACCACCTACCCCTATCGGGGTGAACCTTACATTGGTAAAACAATTAATTAAGCACCAAGACCTATTAGAAGTCTTGAAAGAAATCCGAGAAAGTGGAAAGAAAACCTTAATTACTGTCCAACATGGTACAAAAGAAATAACCAGAGTTCTACAAAGAATAAAATACGGATAATCACTGGTGAGATGTGATCTTTGGGTGATCACCAACTGCAAATGGAACCTTTGATAAGTTGTGCCACCCTATTCTAGTTTTACTAATATTAGTTGGGATAAGCTTAGGATTATCTATTACATTGTTAATTTGGAACTGGAGAATGCTACAACGAATAGCTGTACTAACCTCTTTGTCAAATGTACATGGTAAAGCGCTAAAAGACACTTATTGTCGTGGAAATTTTCCTTAAGTAAAAGAATTTACTTATTTCCTAGGAAAGGGGGGAATGAGACAGAATATCCATCCTGAAGTAGGTAAAGTGTCTAGGAGAGGTGAAGGGTCTGTGGAGCTAAAGCTGAAGGAGAGGCCGCGTTCCAGAGACAGCAAGGAGACAGAGAAAGAAAAACAGAAAAACCACGAGGTCAATCTGCCCCCGACTTAGGAATTCCTTTGATAAAGAAGAATTAGTGCTAAATGTCATGTGGAATGAATATGTATGAACTTAATTTGAAACTGTATGCATATGCATTTGGAAGGGGGGATAAAAAGGGGACTCGGAGTCTCCAGGGGCACGCATGCCCTTTTGGGGAGTCTTGCGTCCGGCGCGCGTCGTAATAAAAGCATACCGGGCTTTACAACTTTTACAAGTTGTGAGGTTTCTTCTTTTCTCCGCAAAACAAAAGCTCCCTTCACCCTGAGGGTTGTGGATTTTTAATTTACAGAAGGCAAAATTGCTTGGGAGACTCTACCATGATTGAAGTGGCTTGTAGTTACAAAAACCATGTATTCCTCCTGGCAATATTGTCGTTTTTTAACTCAAGCAAGCCCCATAAAACCTTAGAATATAATTTGTTTCCAGTAGTCACAACTAATTTCTCACTAATGGAAAGAGTGTGATGCAGGACAGATTGATTTCCATAAACATGATTTATTGTGTTATCTGTCTCATTAAAACAAGCAAGTAGCCAAAGCTTGAAGTGTTACAGACTTTTCTGTGAGGATGCATTGATGATTAAAGCACGTTTGTTCAGGATGGGACTTCCTTTTCATTCACAAAGGCAGCAAGTCGACTTACAGCCCAAATTTGACAGGAAACATGACAAGGAGCTTTGTGTTTTCTCACCACTTCAATTCTTTTTCAGGAGAGCACATAACTAGCAACATTTGCCTCTTGGCACATGGGGACATGTGACCATGGTTGTTCTAACTGTGCTGAAAGGCATGGGCCAGGGCAGAACTGGGACTCTGCCACAGTCCCCAGCTCCACTACTCCTTCTGCTCAGTGGCACACAAACATTACCCCCTGGTGGGGAAACTCATTTTACCCATATGTTCTTAATTTGGGGCAATAAATAAATAATATGCTTGGAACAAAAGCTTGTAGCTGAGGCTGAGACAGTTTTGCATTTATCATGCATGATGAATCCTGGCTGTAACACAGCCATCCATGCCAGTAAATTTAGCAGCTGTATTACCCTGAAGACTGGTCTGTATTTAGAAGGGTAAATAAGATTCTTTTTTTCCTCAGTGGTTGCTGACAAAGTTTGTAACAGGTCTAATAATGCTTGTGTCCTGTGGGAAATATGTATGGTAATTTGCCTGTGTAAACTCTCATTTCTCCTAAGTAGATGTCCTGTCTGGCTCTGCATGTCCCTTCACTGTTTTATAAGAACAGTTAAATAAGCAGCTTGCTCCCTGTGCCTCTTCTCACCAAACCAGAGACATGGGGCAAAGTCCAGCAGCTCCAAACGCCATCTCTGACCTTTGTGATGTTTTTGCAGACTCTCCCCAGCCCTGTGCTGCTCTAGACTCAAATGCTTTCTCTGCTGTGCCATGAAGAGCAGATGAATTAAAGCTACGTCAGACGTTTTTGCTCATGGTAGCCTGGGAAAGTCCTGCCTTCCAATGGTTTTATCTACTGACGTCTATCTGTGGCCTTTGGAACTTACGTGGTGAAAAAATGACCTTCAGATCCTGGGAAGGGATTCCATAGTTCCTTTCACGTTTCATAGCTCTTTTTAAAATATCTTTCGGTGTCTACAACTGTGAAGATTTCTTTGCTTGGTTTTTCGAAACAATTTTTAAACGTTGCTTGATAATCATGCTGTTGTTGTCGCTCAGCACGGGAGATCATTTCTGAATGGAGGGTACTAAGTGGTTTCCATTGCTGCCATCTCCTGGCACAGTTAATGAACTCCACACAGCAATAACAAAGGCACATTAGCAGGGAAGAGAAATTAAACAAACTAAAATAGCATATAAATTTTCCTGAAGGCAGCTGGTAGATGCCAGGAAAGCATCTTAAAAGATAATACACACCAGAAGGACCACTGCCAGATGGAAATTTCAATGCTCTCTGGAACTGCCTTTCTTGTTGTTGTAGTACCAATGTAACATCCATGATGATATTAGAAAACATATGGAAAAAATTATATTTCTCTGTGGTTTGGTAGGCATTTGACACAATGACTCTGCAATCAATTTTATGGCTTTGCTGAAGTAATTTCTCTGCTGTTTGAAGAGCTCTTTCAGAGTAGGAAATAAAGAACATTTTGGAGTTTAAGTAGGTGAATGCTTAATGTTTTAACAATGGAAATTATGCATGAAAGTTCAAGGAGAGGTGCAAGGTTAGAAATATCTTTAATTAACACTTCTGGAATAGATCAGCCGACAGTGTCCCTATAATTGCTGTTGTTTGGTAACTGTGGCAAATGAAAGAAAAATTAATAAATCTCCTGGAGTTTAGTAAAGGCAAAATAAGAAATTCAGTGAGCAATAAATACATAAATAAATATCTGTAGGTGCTGTTTTTGCTGCATACTCAACACATTTCACTGCAAAAATAAATAGGCTGTGCTGTGCTTTGCAAAGAGAGCAACTCCATGAGGTGCACAGCTGAATCCAGCAGGAATCCATCATACCAATAGAAAATACAGTGAATTTCTGCCCTTCTTTTGTGAACAAAAGCACAGAATTCTGTCTGTATTCCCTTCATTCAGGCCGTATTTCAGATTTTTTAGAGTTTTGTCATTGCTTTGGCTTGCTTGCAAGTTCAAATACATTTTTAATGATTTAAAAATGCAAAAAACCACTCAATATTTCCCGACATCACACCTATACAGTTCAACTGCAAGCTTCACTAATCCTCAGACATTCATTATGGGAGAGATGGAGCACTTGATAGCTTTTTGATCTCTTCCACAATCGTTAGTCCATTCATCAGCCAGCCAGCTGGCTGCATCAGCTCCCTTTGGAGCCCCTTTCCCTGACTAAGCAGTGCTGCCATAAAACTGCATTGTATCCCTGTTCTCTGCCCTTCCTCCACAGATGTTACTGTTTCAATGGGTATACACAGTCCCTCAGCAAGCTAAAATACTGCTCTGCCAAGTTCCTCTTGGCCAAGATACTTCCTGATGCTGATTTTTTTTTCTTTTTTTTTTTTTTTTTTTTTTGTTTTTAAGAGCTTCTGCAAACCATGTACCTTTCCCACTCCAAGGACAGAATATCTTTGATTTACCCTGGCTGGCAGCCTGCCAATATGGCATCCAGGTTTCTGGAGTTAAGAATGGTTTCCATATGATCAGACAAAATTATTTTAGGATCAAAAAAGTTTTGGCAATGCACAGCACTCTTTGGAGCATAGTCATTTATACTCAACAAATATTTTCATCTATAAATGAATGTAAACCTCAGAAATGTAAAACTTAACCTTTTAGCAGAGCTATTTTCTTTGCATTGTGGAGTAAAGTAATAATCCTAAATAAAATGTTCTGTAGGAACCCCTACCCCATGCTATGAACTAAGTAATTTTACCTGTAAATCTCTATGTTTTTAATCCTACTATCAATTGCCATGTGAAATACAACTGGCTCTCATGAAACTACGCAAGAATAAGCATGACCAGAATTTGGACTTTGTATATGATATCACTGCTATTCAGAATAAGATAACCAAGGATGCACTTCTCTTTGCTCTACTTATGGCCTTCCTAGTTCATGTGTCACAAAAAGAAGGTGTGGACAAGAATAAGAATTAACATTAGAGACAGGTGTGACCTAATGAAGAATTCATGGGGAGGCACAGGATGGGCAGGGACTGCGCAGGAAGTGCACTGTTACAGCCATGGTGGTGCGCGGGTGCCTGGTGTGATTCAAGGCTGCTTGCAGCAGTGAACATCAGATTTATTGCCTTCTCAAAGAGCAGGTGAGAATGAAGGTGCACAGAAAATATAAAATATTTATTGTTTATTTGTTTTTTCATAACCACTATATATGGCAGATATACCTGTGAGAAAACTGCCCCTATCTTTGTCAGAGGCAGATGCCTGGGTACATTTGCAGGGGGAACACAGCCTGAACAAAACATTTCAGTGAGCTCTGTGTGTGCATGTGGAACAGGAGGAATGCTGGAAGCACACACATTCAAGTGTAGTGGCGCTGCAAGTAAGAGTCAGAGCACATTCCAAAATGTTTCCACTGCACTTACACTGCTTAGTAATTTTAGCATTGACCCAAGGATGGAAATGGGAAATAGGCTCAGTGAGCAACAGGCTCACCCTTCCCTGGAGGTATTTTGTACTGCTGGGACAAGTGTTGTTTTGCTGTTGACTCTGTTATACCTCTCCCCCATCTAAAGAAGGGACCAGGGTTGCTGTGTTTTCCAGCCCAGCAGTTTTCCCAGGCACGCAGTTTCATCAACATACAAGAGTTAATTTCAAGTGTTGGTTCTATGCACAGAGTTCCCACAGATCATTTCAAATGGTCCTCCCACCCATCCTGGTCACCTGCTCACCTTCTCTGCACTCGCCCTCATGTAACACTGGCCAGATTTCTGCTGTATCTCTTACTCTTTCCCTCATTTCTGTACATCATGTTTTCACTAATGCCTCACTGGTGGTGGTGCTTTATCTTCCTCTCTTGCCTCTCTATTTTTGGCAGCCCAAGAGGCAACATATGCTCTGTGGGGTTCAGAGCTCCGCGGGTGCTGCCCTTTGTGCCAGCGAGCTCATGCTGTTCCCGCAGCGGAGCTGTGCCTCCTGCAGTGCAGGAGGGCTGAGCTGCCCTTTCCTCTCCTCCTCCAGGGCACTTCCTCAGCCTCTCTACCAGTCACCTGCATTTTTTGATCCTTGTAGGAACTAAATATCTTTGAGACTCCTACTTCTTTGGCAGATTTGGTAAAAATAGCAGGATGGCTTCAGGAGTCTGCACAGTGGGGAGGCAGATAGAAGGAGAGGCAGTCACTGCAATTATACTACTACAATTCCTTAGAAAATAGAGCTATAAAATAATTACTTTGAAAAATGGATCATAAGGAACTGGACTCAGTACCCTCTCCTTTTGTCTGCGTACCACACTTCTTGTCTCTCATCCTGAATTTGTAACACAAGATCCACCGGCCAAGAAACATATTTTTGCTCTCTGTTTTCTCTATTACACTAAAAAAATAAAAGCAGTAGCAGATAGAAATACACAGGACTTGGCTGGTTTTTTTTCTATATGGCAATTTCTTTTTACAACTGTTTTAAAAGCCCCAGCACATGGAGCCAATGAACTGAGAGCTGCAATATGATGAAGATGCTGCAAGATGCCCCTTGATCTCTTCCCCAGCCGCTTCCCCCTCCCCCATACATTGCTGGTTTGGTTTGGTTTTGGTTGGGGTTTTTTTGCTGCAGTGACCTTCTGTCACTCAGCATGCCAGGTCTCCATTCCAAATCTGTTGTCATGGAGATTTGGGCCAGCACTCCTGGGGGACAGTGTGCCTCTCTCAGCCATCCCAGTGACAAGTCCTGAGCAAACCTGGAGCATGGTCCCCAGCAATATCTGCCTGCAACACGAAGCCTGCTGGCACCACCAGGGAAGCTCCTGGTGAGTGTAATGCAAGGAGACAAACCCTGAATTGTTAAAAACACAGGGTTTTTCCAGATTTCCCTGCAAATCTGCAAGCTAATCACAGGAGGTCACCCTCTGGCTGGCTGCACTGCTGCAGCATTGTTATACTGAAATAATAAAGCAAGAAGGGCTGTGTTCATAACAATATCATCTCTAGGGGGGCTTGAAGAAGATGAAGTGGCTGAAACTTTGCCTTGATATTCTCATTGTCAAGGGACTGGGGATGAGTGACATCATAAAATAATGAGTCAGCTTAGAGTTAAATTTTCTTTCTTTTCAGTTTGAACAGTAGGATAAGCAATTGATAGTCTTACATGTTACAAGTGGGACAGAAAGACAGGGATTAGCTGACACGGGAAGAAAAGACAGTCTTAAATGTCTCATCAAGATGAATATATGAAGAACACTGAAAACAGATAAGCCTCTTCTCAGTGGTTTGAAATATGGCAATATTTATGACTGCTCTGCAGCAAATTTGCCTGTCTCAGGTAGCTTGTCAAATGGAAATTAAAATTTCTCTTTTTCAAAAGTAGTAGGCTAGAGCTATGATGCTGGATCACCATTTCCACGCTTCTGTTCCTGTGTTGAAGGTCTTGCCTGCTCCTTGCATGTTAAACCATTCCTTAAATCCACAGAACTCATTATGTTCTGCCTGTAATCCAGCCCCGAGGCGACAGAGGATATTGCTGCTTGCACCTGCTAAAGCAGAAGTGAACTGGAGCTGGGGAGTTTCCCAGAAGCTTTGTTTCTGTTTTTATGCACTTTGTATACCTGCTGTTACCCTTAGATTGAGCCCAATAACTGTGATGTTGGCGAGAGGACAGATACAGATATCACACCAGAAAGGCCAAGGGCTCAGCCATCTAACTGCACGGTATTATTGGTGCTGGCCCTTGTAAAGTTACCCATCAAGACTCTCTGAATGCCAAGACTGCCCCAGGGGTAGCTGGAAGCCCCCAAACAAAGTCCCATCTCCAGTCCCATCTCCTGTGTGTGAGCCCAGCAGAGTGGCAACGCTCTGCCTCAAGCTAGCTCGTAGTAAGGCAAGATGTAAAGTCCTGTCTCTGACTATTAATTAGAGAGGGTGGGAGGAGCTGATGTGTTCTTTGTTCAGTGTGGACAAGGGGGACTCAAGGGACTTTCCGGGTGTGCTGCCCCTTCCAGCCCTGGCTGGCAGGTGGATGCCACGGCAGGCAGTGCCCCAGTGAGCATGGCCTGGTGGCACAGAGACACATGGCCAAGGGCTGCAAAAGCACGGGGAACACCACAGCAAATCCTGCTGACTGCTCTGGGCTGGGCCTGGCAATGAGAGCTGCTTTTGCTTTCTGCCTCCAGCTGCGAGGCCAGCTGGAGTGCAGGCAGGAGGAGGAGGTTCCTGCTGTAGCTCCTGGGGTATTGCCTGGGAGGAAAACTCCTTATTTCTGTCACTTTGCAAGTCTAATCATCCAAGCACCTTGCCCTTGGAGAGGTGAAGAGATGTAGGTTTGAATCAGGCTGGTGTGGGAGCTCAGCAGCCCCAGGGGCTGCCCAGAGACCCTGGTGTTCTGTGGCCACCCCTCTGCCTGCTCTCCTGCTGTCCCCAATCTGTCTGCCTGTCAGTCTCCACTGGCAGCACACAGCCAGCCCTGCAGTGTCCAGCAGCTGTCAGCCCATTCTGTTAGGGCAGGTGGGCTCCTGAGAGGCTTTATTTCTGTGACTGCAGCCTGCCTTGCTTCCCTGCGTGGCTGTGGTGCACATGTGAACCTCACCGCAGCTCGCTCTACCTCACACTGAATTTGCTTTCCCCCTGTGCAAGGTGGGGAGGTTCTGAAGGCTGCTCTAACACCGTGACCTTCTCGCTGTCAGGGTACCAGTTGTCAGTTTCTCTGGGTCTGGATTGAAGGCACTTGAGACAGTAGTTCATGTTCAGACTCAGTTGTTTATTATTTCTTATCAGTAAAACAGTCTCACTATTTTGAGTGTGGAAGCTTTTTATTAGAAGGCACAAAATGGCTCACAATCTCTTGTTACAAAGTCTTTTAAGACTAAACTATCCAATTCAGAACTGACACCTAGATTATTTTCCCTTTGAACCCAATAACTGATCCCAAAGAGCCCGCAATGCAGACTTTTCTGCCCAATTACAAGATGCCACCCAAACCCACGAAGAAGGAAGAAGAAGCATAAAGAAGAAACCCAGGATGACACCCTGTGCCCTCCATCTTGCTTCCATCCACAACATACTAAAAATCCCAAAACCTCAATTTCTCAACAAGTGATACACCTACACTATAATCTATAGTGTATAGATTATAACCCATAATCTATTTCACACTTTTGTGAAATAGATTATAGATTATAATCTATTTCACACTCTCTATAATCTATTTCACACTTTTGTGGATTCTAATCTATCTTGAAGTCTAGGAAACTTTCTCCATGAATGAGGGTCAAAGTCAGTGCTCCCCTGGGGGTCAGGGCACCCCAGAGCAGACAGAGAAATACTCCCAGTGCTCTGTTTCCACACTTGCTGCATTGCCTTTCTTTGCGTACCACTTGCAGTGCTCCTAGGATAGTTGCTCTCAGTGGGTGTCTGAAGCCACAGCTGGGGTGGGTATGTGGCTCTCACCTCCCTCCTTGCCTCTTGCCTGGCGTGGTGGCAGCTCTCTCTTTCACTGTGTGACAAATGGCTGCTGGGAGGAAGCTGTCTCCTGCTGGGGGCTACACACAAGTGCAAGAGAAAATGAGAGCAAGAAAATGCTGAGGTTTCTCATAGAAATTAGTAATTAAACATGCAGCCTTTGAGGCATGGCTCCTGCCTGTATGCATGTGTTGAGCTCTGTCAGCCTTTGGAGAATAGCAGATCACAGCTGCTGACACAAACACTCTTCCTGGCTGGTTTAAACTCTGTAAAGATGCCCAGAGCAAGGGCTGCTTTGCATTCAAAGGTGAGGAGAGGAACACCTGGGTCTGTGCTGGTAGGAACCCTGCCTGAAATGCAGGACCCAAGAAAAGTCACAGGAGATCATGTCAAGTCATGTGCTTAAGTGACAAGTAAGTACTTGGATGCTCAGGCAGGTACAGCTTGTATTGCACCCTAGTTTAAATTGCAAGGAAGTAATGAGACAAAGAGTCACTGAAACCTGTGTCTTAAACAGAAAAAGCCCAATCCTATCTGCACAAAATTTCTGATATTATTGCAATACATTGGATATAAAATTCTACTGTCAACAACTATTAAAAAACTCTGAACATCCTATAACCCATTCCCTTAAGGTGCTAGTCCAGAAGCTACTGTAACCAGCTGCTTGTCTTTGGTGCTTATTTCTATCCTATTTAGCCTTAGGGTAAGTCATTCAGGACAAGACTGATTAAAGGAAAGGCCAGGCAGCACCAGGGGCTCTCTGCACGTTGGAGGATGGGCAGTAGCATGGGAACAAGCAAGGACAGAACAACCACTGGCTGATCTCTGCATTCACTGGGAAGTCCCCTCCAAGAAGGTGGTGGCACAACACAGGCAACCTGTAGGAACAGATGAAGAATGAACTGTTAAGACCTATGACATATGGGAAGTTACAGTCTTGTGTGAACACTGAGTCAGTGGATCAACTGGATTTTGCAGCCTGCTTGGGCAAAGGCTGCCCGATGAGTGTGCACTGTTTCCTGGCTCAGCTATGAAACACTGCTAATGGCATAGAAACATATGACCAAATAATCAGCAGGGTGCATGGGCAAGGCTTCTCTGCAGAGGAGTGTCCTCACCAAGGATCTGCCTCTGAACCTCTCTGCCTGGCTTGATTTATAAGACGTGATGTCCCTGATCCTGCTGTCTACTTCATGATGGCATTGTGACTGCACATACACTGCCTCCTACAGCCTGCCAGACCCTTGGCTCTCGTGTCCTTTGCCTTGGCCCCCTTCCAGGATGCTTGCTCTTCCTCCTCTGCTGGGAGGCCACCTTGATATTATCTTTCTGAGCTAGAATGAGTTCAGTAGCCATGTACTCAGGAAATAAGGCTGAATCAGGCACATCCTTCCTCACCTTTTCTGGAATTTGAGTTTCGGCACCAAGTTCCCAAAATGTTGTTCTCCTGAATGGACTCTTTTGTAGACATCTGAACCACATGAGCCACACTTTTGAGTCACTCTTCTAGTGATGTAAAACACCCTTCTTCCTTCTTTATAAGTAACATGAAAACCTGCTTTTCTTTTCCTTGCTTGTTGATTATTTTTTGTTGCTTCCATGCACTGCCTAGTGAGTGAGAACACTTCAATCACAGCTGCTTTTCTAACACAACTTTTTCTTCTCACTTTTGTAGGTCACACTCTCTGTGCCAGAATGATTTTCTTTTTTTATCTCACCTGTCTCTACGTTCCATTTGGAACCAGCTTGCCTGAAATAAAGATTTAATATAAAAGAAATTGCCTCACATTGTACTGAGAATGCAGCTGGGCTTTCATAACACCACAGACCAACAGGGTGCAGTACCACACTGCACGCTGTGCCTTGCAGACACAGCACATACCTTGGCTTATTATATGGGCAGAAAGTAATTTTCCAGTTACAAAACATGAAATTCACTTGGTTCTCCCCAGCTTAACAGCTATTCTCAAGCACATGCTAGCATTCTTAACTAAATGAATCTGAGTTGGGCATACGTAAGAGTGGGCAGATGAAAAAAATGGCTTCTTTTGTGAAAGGTACCCACATACTTTTTCCTGTTCAGTGAAAACCCTCACAGCAGCAATTACCCACAGTGTGTTTTCCTGGCTATACAGCCTCAGCAAATAGGCATGAGTCTTGACACACTCATGCTGACTGCAAAGGGGATTTAAAGTGATCTCTTATAAATACTTAATACAGGGTAAATGGAGTATAAAGAAAAAGAATTGCTAAGCAGGAGAAGGAGAATGGTGTCTTACTTATGCATGGCACTTGAAGTCAGCCTGACTGCTTTTACTCTACCACAATACACTAATTTCACTCATGGCTTGCCATTTCAATCTTGCAGCTCAGCTAATACCACTGCCTGAAAATTAGAGGAGCTGCAAACCCATGTTTGCCATTTGCATCACAACATTCTGGGGAGCAGGCACTTGGGCTGCTGTGAAATGGCAAGGTTCCACTGAAAACCAGAGAAAACCTCTCTGGTAAGACACTGCTCTCTGTTTATGGTCATGCCATAACCTGCTTGGCATGACCAGATTCTTTAGTTTTCAGTCTGGAGGTATTTTAGATTCCCTTGACAATGAGAACAAAGAGCCAACAAGCTTGTGTGTGAGCTATCTAGAAACTAAATCCCATGATATTTTATTTTTTTTTTCCATCTTCCAAATTCTGAAGGCTAAAGCTACCTATAAATCCCCTGCAAGTATATGCAGTAATACCATGTATTTGGGGGTTTCACTTTCACTCATCATTTCTGGGGCAAGCAGAGAGCCCTCCAGCAGCAGGAGCAGCAAGGAGCAGCAGGAGCTGGCACACACTGACTCGGAGCAGAGCTCCTGGCCACAGCGCCTGTGTGGAGGAGATCTTCCTCCACTGTCACACCAGCTGCTGGTGCATTTGGGTTGTGCACACGTGCTGAAGTTCAGCCCTCCCCTTGCACAGCCCACTTGTGTCTCTGCTCACACCTGCACAGAGGCTTGGGAAACCAGCCTGGGTGCAGCCACACGGGTACCACCACAGCCAAAGCAAGCTGCAGGAACCGAGTCCTGAGCAAACTGTCCTGAGTCAGTGCCTTCCATCCTGTGTGTGGCAGAGCCTGAAATCCATCTCTTTTGTGTGGAGGCAGCTCTAGCTAAATGACTGCTCTGCAATGAGTACTTATTGCCACTTTTAAACAACCACAAGAAACCAACGTTCCTCAGATATTGCCTTCATTTTTAGGTTGGGCCAAGATTTTTTGAAAACCTGATAATGAATAAAGAAAATGGTGATTCCTACTAGCATTCTCAGATATTTGCAAATAACATTATCTCCCCAAAATTGTTTTGTTCTGTTTCCTTCCTGGCTTCCGTTCGCCAGCATTGGTAACAAGCAGAAGACAAAGGATGAGGAAGTGAGAGTTCAGTTGTTCAGATATGAGATCATCCCCAAGGAGAAACAGCCTTTATTTTTGTAATCTCCTTCCTTTTCTCCTCTAACTTATCTTCAGCTTCCCATTTTTTCAGTCACAGTGCACTGCCTGAAGCAGAAAGAAGCCTTTTAGTAGAGTAACTGTTGTGTCCTTCCATCTCTTGGAGTTCCTGACCTTTCCCACCATTTTTTGCCCTACTGTTAACATAGACTACAGTCAGCAAAACTTGCTGTGGGACCAAAAGGGGAAATAAAAGCACTTTAGGAAAAAAAGAAAAAAACCAAACAACTGTTAGGCACTTCCATATTGGCAGTATCAGAAAGTTTTAAAATAAAATTTTAGAGTGTAGGTACAGGTAGCAGTGAGCATTGTCTAGGCAGATACCAAAGGGGAAAAGGAGTGGGGAAACCAAAACCTACTGGAAAAATTACCCATGGGGAGTTCTGATGATTCAAAAAGCTAAGACAAACAAAAGCCAAGCCTGTTACTCATATCCCTCTCCCCTGCTGAGCAAACCTACAGGATTTGGCAGAGAATCTGCGCAAAGATGTGGGCAACACTATGGTGGTTGTTGGAAGGAGAAGTGCACAGAACTCTCCTGAGAGCACCAGTGACATCTTTGATGCTGAGGAAGTATTTAATTGAGGAAGATTGTCAGAATACCAAAGTAGGATTAAAAGGTTCTGAAAAACTTTTGAAAGCCTTTGTACTGTTTCTAAAAAAAATATTGTGCCTTTTTTCCTTCTGTGCTGTCAAACCAACCCTTCAAAACTCATAGTCATGGAGTAGAGGTGGATTAAAAAGCTACTTAAAATCTATTCTGTTTTCTGTTAACTTTTGCTTAATTTATGTCTTACTCAGGTACACCCATGTTATGTTTTTATGCCTTTGATCCCTAACAAATAGTGTAAAGTCACCCTCACAAAAAAGGAGATTTTAATTGCAAAAACGTGCCATATTGAGACATGAACAGAATATTTTCAAAACTTGTTAAGGGAATGGAAGTTCCTGTTGCTTTGTCCTTTAATATAACGTATTCCTGCCTACCCTTGTGTCAGCTCCCTTTTTGCCAGTGGTGAGAGGGAGGCCAGCAGCAGGGCTGAGCTCACACCGTGCTTTGCTGTACCCATGCAAGCGAGTGTTTCCCCATCCCCTGGCTTTTAACCCAGCACACAGAACAGTACCCCAGAAAGACTCTGCCTTGCAACTTGGTCATTTCTCCATAACAGTGCTCTGAATTTCACCATGAGACACAGATGATGGCAAATATCAGTTTTAAGGTGCAGTTACATTTTCTTCATTACCTGTGGGTTTTTTTGTGCCTTGCAACCAGACACCAGCTTTTGTAAACAGGGGGCAGCCCTGGCTTACTGTACCCCCAGCAAGCCCTGCAGCATCCTAGTTGCTGATGACAAACCACTCTGATCTCCTCTTTTTGCAGAATTCTTCTCAAAACTTGTAAAAATATGATGGGGACTTTCAGGCCATCAGTGGAAGAGAGTGACTGCAGCAGCAATACAAATGATTAGGGAGGGTAGGCAAAAAACTGGCGAGGTACCAAAAGGTACCAAGCTGAAATATTATTTCTTCTTCTTCTTCTTCTTCTTCTTCTTCTTCTTCTTCTTCTTCTTCTTCTTCTTCTTCTACTTCTTCTACTTCTACTTCTACTTCTACTTCTTCTACTTCTCTCTGATGTAAACTTGGCTCCTATCTAGACAGTGTCTGCAGCACTGACATCTCCAGCCTGAAGGATTGTAATGCAGAAACAATAATTCATAAAACACTGTGCTGTATTTGCTAAATCTTGCCTGTGTCAAGGTATGTCACTCAGGCTACATACTAAGTAACCTGGATAAAATGTGGAAGCAGTGTCTTGGAAAGATATTTCCATTGGAAATAAAATACATGAAACTAGGATGAGCTTGTCACAGCAGAGAGATGAATTCTGCAGTATTCTGGATTTCCTGCATGAATCATTTTGTGTGTCTGTGTGTTCCTCTTTGGATGATGATGCGGCAGAACAGAAGGAATGAGTTGCACATATTTAAAGCTGGTTTGAATTCTACTCTGGGTTTCCATCAGCATTACAGTTTGTGCAGTTTAGTTATTCAAGTGACAGTGGTTTACATGGAGGATTAGATTTTTTTCTCTAATCTTAAGCTTTCTCAAATGGCCTGTCCAGCATAAGGTAGTTGTGTCAGCAGAGAAATAGACAGATTATGGTCTTTTGATTTATTCTGATGGTAATTTTAGTGGTTATTAAATGCTGCAGACATGAAAATCATGATCTGTTGTTTGTGTGATCCTGTCCATGACCAGGGTTAAATTACCTCATTTTCCAAAACAACTGGACCACCTGAAAGGGCAAAACACACAGGAACTAGATTGTTAAAGATACCATAGCAGATTATTAGGTCTGTCTTGTAATTGTTCACCCAAAGGGAAAATTATTTGGAACCACCTCTGCAGACACACTGACTTGTTTTAAACCAGTTATTCCTGGCTTCTGAACTTGTACCAAGGAACAGAGATGAGACCAGCCTCTCCCTTGTTGCAGCCTGAGAAGGTTTGGTTTAACACACCTAAATCTGAGCTGTCTCTGAGTCTCTGTAGTTATGACGTACTTATTTTATTTGACTGTCTATGTGTTTTTGCTGCCAAATTCCCAGAGATCTCCATGACACAGAGAAGTTTGCAGCAGCCTCAGTCCTGGTGCCTTGGTCAGGTTTCCTCATGCACTGCCTTGTGTGTGCAGCCTTCATCCTGAGATTCAGCTTTGAACTGAGGAAGCTGATGGGGCAGTGGTCTCTGCTTGGCCATGAAGGACCATGTTCTCCTCCTCATCTCCACTAAGCTCTTCCCCAGACATGACTTTCTGTGATTATTCTGTTGGGAAATCTTGGTTTTGCACCTACCACTCATGGCAGTTGCAGTACCTTCCACTTTCCATGCAGTTTTTAACTCCTGAAAATGTGCTACAAAATACATACTAATTCCAAAGAAAGACACTTCTTTTGGTGTATAGTCTACTAAAGATGTATAGTCTTTTTTTAACATTAGATAGCTGAAAACACAAGCATCTTAGCACACAGCCATGGCTGCAGACAACCAGATTGAGATGGGGCATTTTCCACTGTGCTAGCTGGGAAGTGCCAGACTCTTATTCTGGAGAAAACAAAGGAAAGCTCAAAGCTAGGCTTGGCTTTGGTACAGCCCTGGAAAAGGCCTTTGTGCTGTGTGTGGAAAAGCCCCTGACAGGGACTGGAGATTGGTGCTACAAGGAGGATGAGCTGATGCAGGGAGCTGCTGGGACAGGTGGCAGCAGCGGGTGGGTCTGTCTGGGCTGGCCAGTGGCACAGTGTGATGCTCTCCAGAGGGGGAGCTAGCTTAAGAAAGATTTTGATTTCCTTTTCTTTTCCTGGCATGGATGTACAGCCTGAGACACGGCAAAGTTACTTAAAAAAAACAACAAAAAACCAAAAAACCAAAAAACCAACAAACAAAAGTGCTTCCTTCTAACACTAATGTGGGCACTTGGCTGTTTTGGGCTGTTACTTGAAGCATGAATGGGCAAGGCTAGGCTGTATAACACAGCTTTACATCACCATGTTTTTCCAACAGTTTACCTGATCAATATTTCAGATTCAAGTAACTGCCTGTGGAGAATCTATTTTAGGCTTATCTATTTCAACCAGCTCAGCAAGTGTTTCAGAGCTTACTTAGGCATTATCAAGCTGGGATCCTATTTTTTAAGGAAAAAGGAAAAATGTCTTTCCATTTTTTTAATGAAATTAGGTCCCAATTGCCACATAGGTTTCAAAGTAATTGCCTACTCTTGCAGATATAGATGATGCCCTAACAATACCTCCAACACTCAAAGAAACCTGGAACTGGCAAACCCACTGCTGGCAGCAGGGACTGAGGTTGTAAGGGGTTTGACTATGTGTGAAGATCCAAAAGCAAATGAAGTTAGAGGCCTGAACTCTGGATCCTTGAGCTACAAATGTGGGGGTTTGTGTTTATTTTTTTGCTGGTGCTCCCATGGCTCTGCTTCCCGTGAAGCAAGAATGCAATGTTCAAAGGACAAAAAAAATCTTCAAGAGGCAGAGGTAGACAGTGGACTCAAACCTGAAAGGGAAATGTCATAGAAAAGAAGAAGCTGGCATGGAGCCTGTTTCCAACAGAAGGGTTTCACAAGCAGTCAGCCAGGCTGCCCCTTGCCTCACTTGTTTTCCTGACTTACTTCTAGCCTTGTAGAGCCTGATTTGCAAAACAGCAGTCTGCAAAAGGCTGTGCAGAGCCCCTAACTTGCATGTCTGATAGCTGGAAATGCCAGATTTTCAGGGCATTCACAGTAATTGAGGATTTAACTGAGCCCTGCTGTTGTACATGAACTTTTGAGTGCAGCCCTGGGCAGTTATCAGGGCTTTTCCTCATGTCTGGGGATCATTTAGTGTCTCCAACCATAGCAGACTGCTCAATGGGATTAGTATATGAATGATTCTTAAAAAGGGCTTGACAAGTTAGGGTTTAACCTCTACCTCCCTGTCTGTAGGCAGAGATCAGAGGCAGTATTTCTGGAATGGCCCTTTCACACCCTCTTACTGTGAGTGAAGATTTAAAGCAAGGATGTTTAGTCAGCACAAACTTCTAGCAGACCTTGCCTTGGCCCTTCCCTAACACAGACATCTTTAAATGGCCGTGCCAGTTTTAATATGCACAATTTTTGTAGCATGCAGGCACCATGAAACAATTGGCACAGCTTGAGGGTTGTCTGCAAGGCATAATAGCATATCCAAAAACTCTTATGTGGAGGTGACGTGGTGTTTCTCTACTGAATTGCCTCATGCTAGAGATATACTCCCATGTGTTTTGAGTTGGAAAGGTTTCCAAACTAAACTCAAAGGAGACTCTGGTTCAAGTCAGCAAAAAATGTTTGACTAAAGACCCTAAAAATATAGCCATGGTTTCACAGCTGTCCTTGCAGAATAGCACAATTATTGTAAAGTAGCAAGGACTTTTCCTCCTCAGATAATGGAAGATTCACATAAGACCCCATGTGTTTCAATGACAGATAGAAATTGCAGATGGAAGATTAGAAGTGATTCCTCATTCCCACTGGGTAACTATGGGTTTTCATTCAAATTCCTCAGCTCCTGTTGAGCAATACCTCTATTTGGAAGAGGCTATTCAGTATCTAGTTAGTAACAACTCCAGAGTACTATCCCATGTGAATGCAAATGAATGTGTATTGGAAATACGAAAAGGTTTTCAGGATAATATCGTAAAATAATCACTGCAAGCAGACACACAGTGAGCAAAGATAGAGAGCAGGTTCCACCTGATCCTGAAGGCGTGCCTGGGACTCTCACATCATGGTGCACAGTGTCTTTCCCTCTTGCCCAATGTTTATTACCATATACCTATGGTGTATATTGCTCTACTGTCACTATATTTAAGTATTTTAGCATATTTAATTCAAAGAGCTGAAGAAATGCAGTGTAATGCTTAGAAATGCTTTTCATCCTCACAGCCAGCACCACTGCCTCAGCCCTTAGGTGGACCCAAGCACTAGTGCTGGAAACTTTGGGAACAGTTCTTGCCTCCCTCTCCAATTAACAGCCTTAATGACAAGTGCCTTATTGACTTCCAAGGAATTCTGGAGAACTTTTCCTCCAAGGGCATAGCTTTGCACTTGTCTCCTGCATTTAAGGGTTACACCTTCATGTCAGTTACAAAATTTGCTCTGCAAGAAAACATTCTTGGCAAATTGTTCCAATGCAGGAAGTACAGTCATACTGAAAAATGACTGTCCACTACAGTGGACGGGGAACTGAAGTCCAGCATCTTTCTGTAAACTGTTCAGAAAAGACCACAATGTTACCTAGGCTGCTTTTGCCCTTCTGTTTGCAGTTTTATCTAATACAACTGCACTTCTGTCTTCCCTTCCCCCCCACCAGTTTTTCACTAAAAAAACCCAAGTGCTAACACAGAAGTTTTGGGTAGCAAACTTCTGAGGCTGGAATAAACTGCCTTTCTAATACAAAGGCACAAGTATAATGAGACATTTTCAATTCCTTTCAATTTCCCAGAAGAGCAAATGCAGCTGCTTGGCCTTGTATGCTCCTCTTAGATTGCCTGACCTGCGTTAAATTGCATTGCACTCAAGCAAGTTGGAGAGAGACTGTCTGACATGTGTCCTCACAAAAATGAGCTGGAGCCGAGTGTTCTATGAGGCTGTTGAAGGAAAAACAACTACCAGCAGATAATGTATGTGCTTGATTTGCTACTCTGAGTACAAATACAAATATTTGCTAAAAGCATTCTCAAACCCTCAAACTGATTTCCTGTAAGAAAACCTTTTGGAAAGTCAGAGAGACTACAATTTATTCCCAGGAAATTATTCACAAAATATAAAAATGCTAGACACTAAGGGGAGCAGGGCTGAGGGCACAAGCTCCAAATGCCTCCTCCAGTAAGCCTACACTTGTGGTGAACCCCTACATACTCTGCACGTGTTGCCTGCAGAAACCATTGGGATGGGGGTAGTTCAGACTCCACATCTTACCTCCTGGATGTTAGCAGATCACTGAAAAGCAGTGAATATGCACATGTTCAACATTCTGAAATTAATCTCCTGGAAGCCAGGAGATGCCTCCAGACCAACTGTCAGATATTACAAACTTTCAGCTCCTGATATAAACTTTCAACTCCTGAATGCAATTTAACTCCCCTTGAGCAAACAAGTGAGAGGCAATCAATAATGCACAGAAAAGAATGAATAAAAGATCATCAGATGTATCATTGGTTCAAAATAATTTGAGCTCTTCTTTAGTATTACTGGGCTGAAGTGCTTGCAGAATGATCTGAGTTCAGTGACCCAGATTGCTATCTCTGAACATTTACTTCATTAAAAAAAGCAATGCAGCAGGAGTGGAGAGATGAAGCACTGCACAGCTGGCTTTCAGCCCCACAGCTCTTCCTGCCCTTTCACCTCTGCCATTTACCCATTGTAGTCTATAGGAAACTTTTATACCACTGAAAGTATTTTCACACAAAACCCACTAATTCTCATTAACCAGAAAGTGGGACACACTTAGTCCTTTCATTTCTTCTGAGAGTTCTGTCTGTGATTTCCAGGCAGGTGCTCCAGTGGCAGCTTCCAAAATGACCGGGAAAAGCAAATACGTATCCTTCATGTGTGACTCTGTGCATGTCACAAATTTCTAAGCTGTCGGTGCCTCCTGAACAAACAGGGTTGAATATTCCTGCTCTGTACTATTCCTGTCAGCCCAGGAAGCTGGCATTTCAAGTTTTCTACTTCAGTGACAGTGGTTTTGCCCATCTCAGGTAGAACTTGCCTTGCATGCTAAGCAATATTAGCTGTCAAAACATCACATCTGATTTTTTCATCGGAAGTTGGTAGCATGTTGCATAGAGGCAGATGTTTCTACATTTCTCTCAATGTGTTAAGTGACAGTAATGGATGCAGAGCCTAAAGCCTCAACTTTCTAAAGGTGAGGCAGTTTGCAATCTGTCACTGGTGACAAAACCAATTTCAAGTAAAAACAGCAAAGCTACACAGAAAAGGACAGGAGGGACCTCTGCAGCTTGTTAATCCAATAATGGCAAACTTGTGGCAGTTGTGTGCTTTTTACTTTTGCAACAACTACCTGCAGGACCTGGAGAATTTAAACAGCACTGAAACACAAAAGCTGCCTTGACCCCCAGACTGAGGCTTATTAACTCACTGTGCAGTGGCCCAGAGAGCCAAAGCAGGTGAGCCCTGGTCACCGCGCTGTGCCGCAGCGTCTCTGCACTGCACACTCTTCTTCCACTCTGCTCATCTGGGGGGCTCTGGGGCCCTTATGAACAGCTCAGATGCTGTGTAACAACCCTTAGGTACCTGGCCTTGCCACAAAATACAGAACTCCAGCTGCTACCTGCATTCCCTGCCCAGTCCATCGCAACAAGCACACTAAAATAAAGCCCAAAGCAGTCAGCAAAGGGAGCCAGCAGAAAAGATGTTTGCATCTGCTAGCATATAGTTACTTGTATCAGGGCTGCAGAAATTCCATCTAGGTGAGATATGGAGCTCACAGTCTTCCCTGGAGGTTGTTTTCATCTGGTTTTAAATTATTGAAATACGTTCATTTCTTGCTTTCATGCTGTGGGAGGAAATGCTATGTAAGAACCTAGTTAGTACAGATGCACAGGGAGTGGGGACTTGGTCTGGCACCTTCCTCTGCCTAAAAATGTTTAAAGTGGTTTTTTCACAGGCAGCCTTATCTTATTCTCAAGTCTCATGGATGTTTTGCCACAAAAGAGATGTAAGATGAATTTGGCACCAAAACAGGCACAGATCTAAACCCCCATGCTGAGGGCAGTTGGTCTGGAGGGACAATTCCTGCTTCAGAGAATAGCATAAAATCCAGACAAACAGTCACTGGAGTAAAACCCCATAATTTGAACCTTGCTTACCTCAGTTTTAAAGCACCCAAAACCTTACTTGTATATAACCATGAAATTCAGAGATTTCACTGAAAGTAATCTGTGCATATGTGTGAACTTCCATATCAGCAGTCATTGGGCAAAAAAAATATCAGTAAGTAGTGCGTTAGTTGTGTTTTTATCTGGCATATTAGCTATTGCCCTCAAGAGTAAGGAGGGATTAAAGAAATCTGGAGCCTGACAGTGAACCATCTGCCTGCAACCCCCTACACCACCTGATAGGCAGGGATAAAAATGTGTGCTCTGCCTCAAAACAGAGAAGGGTTAATATAAACAGTGTGCTCTTGGAAGAAGAAATCAGGAGGGTTTCTCATTCTTCTGGCTGTCCTTGGATGATGAGGAACTCATTACCTTCCCCCACCACAGGAAAAGCTGTATTTTGGACAAGGGAAGTTGCCAGCTGGCTGCAGAACAGGACAGAAGTGGTGTCACTCACCTGCTGGAGATGGGAGGGGAGAAAACTAGTGTCTTTCCCTTCCTTGGTGTCTTTGCAAGCACTTGTGTGGCTCTTTGTCATATAAACAGGCACTGCTCCCTAGAAAAATATCTTGTAGTGTGACATATTGCAGTTCCTGGCGGCAGCAGTCTGCAAAGGGAGTGAATACATTGGGAGGCTGAATGTGAAAGACACTCCTGGCAACTCCCACTGAAACCACGGGAAACCAAAGGCCCTCAAAATCTTCCAAGATTTGACACATCAGGACTAATAGGAGGGTGGGAAGGGAAGGAGAATTTCTAGGAAGGATTCATGAGGTCTGGGAGGTTTTAATTCTGGTGGTCTGTCTATTCCTTGGTATTCAAGTGTAAACAAGCTACATCTACTTCCTAAATAGGCCTTCTAATAATTTCTGTGTGATAAATATTCTCAATGTCTCCCATTCCTGAGAATTAAAGTTAAAATTCAGAAAACAAAAAATTAATTTCAGATTTTTGCAAGATTTCTGATTATTCTGGAAAAAAATGCATTTATTGGCATACCTTTCACATTTTTGGAAATGCTGCATCTCAAGCTGTACCACTACTACATGGCTTCTGCCTTTTCTTAAATTTACATTTCCAGGCTCTAAGCCTCCCGTCTTCCACATTATGTGAAACAAAAATAAAGTAAATGAAAAATAATTAATAGAAAAATTAATAAAATGAAAGGAGCTAAAGTGTATTTTAATTCAGTCACTGAAAATGAGATTTAATGGACCCCTTTTTAAACAGATGGCTGCCTTATCACCATGTGTCTCATCAAGGACCACTTCAATTTCTATCAAAATTCAGAGGGACAAGTAGTGTTTACCCTAAATACCTGGACAAAAAATTCAAGTCTGTTGAATGGACACAGCCTTCTGAAAGGAAGACATAAAATACTATTTGATTCTTTGAAATTAGAAAAAAACCCTAAAATCCAGATTTCTTTTTCTATTTGTAGTATGTGCTCTTACCAGAGCATCAATTTACAGGCTGCACAGCAGATGACACCAGTCATCTGTTTATATTATGCTCCAATATTATGTCCAATAGATTAGTACATATTTTATCATTATTGATTTAATAAAAGCCCTTTTGCAAGACAAGTAGTGTTAACTACTTCTTTTTACAAAGACTATCCCATGTACATGCAGAAAACTTGTTCTTGCCTTTTACTTCATGACTAGAGAACTCCAAAACATTTAACTCATCTACCTTCCCTCTGCAAAGCCCTTAGTCTGTATAGGAGGCATTCTGCACATGTATGAAAATCTACTAAATCCTTAGCTTGGAATAATATTGGAATAAGATTTAGTCTAGCTTTCAGATGCAAGACTGCAAGGTAAACCTGACTGAGGAGTGGGAGGTGGCCAGTGGTAATGGGAGGGATGGTGGCAGAGGAAGAGATGAGGAATAAGCAGTAGAAACAAGAGAGGGCAGGCTCTCGAACTGTACTATTTTTAATCAGCACAAAGCCCCCAAAATGTAGTACATAAACACTGTCACATATATTAAGGAATGTCTGTTTTGTTTTTTCCAACCAGAAACAAAACTAAACACCAGGAAATCTTTGCTTGGCAGGATGCCAATATTCATTTTAGGTATTGATTGGAATCCTATCTAACTGGTTTCAAATCAGTCATTAGGGGCATTTAAACAACTCTCCCAGTGTCACCCAGATAGAGAGAATTGTGTTCAAAGGTACATTTGTGGAAGAAAAAAGCACTTTTATTTTTATCCAAATTTATGCAAACAAAACTGATTTATTTTTAGTTATAAAGATCCTTAATTCCCCTTCTCTTCTTATTATTATTTTAGAGAGTGAATTTATCAGGGATTTAAAAATAAAACATGATTCAACTAAAGGGTTACACGTTAATCACTAAAATAGTTACTTTGTCTGCATCTTCATGAGCAAGAGTTTGGCAAAAGATGTAAAATCCAATTCAAGAAGCAACTGAAAACTTCTTCCTGGTGGAAGAAGTCAAATTGAGCACAGATTAGTAGGAGAAAACTTTCTACAGAAAGGAAAAAAACTGCACTCAAAAGAACAGAACATTGAATGCTCATGAAAAAAAGGAATAATTTTACATGCAACCACTGCTGCATCTATTTCTACAGCAGCTGATTTTAATGACTTCTGCATGGAAGCAGTAATTCCTGCTCGGGCTATAAGTTACGTCTTGCATGTGACAATTGTTATCTAACCAAGTCTGACATACCTGGCAGAGTAGACAAAGGCATAATTTGATAATTTGACAAACAGATGCTTCAGTTGTTACATTGTTACTAAACCTCAGAAATCATCCAGACTTAACAAAACCTCCTGGGGAAACAAAGTATTTTTCATGTTGCCAATGTGAAATGCAGCTTTTCCCCAGGGATCTTTGATTCTCTTTGGCCTCTGTATACATCTAAGCAAAACGCAAATAATGCAAGGCCCTTTAACACAGCATCAAGTCATGAGCAAAGCCAGGGAATTTGCTGCTGTTCATTGGCAGTAGACAGTAGATGATGCCAAGGCCTATGTCCACTGTCTGCTCTAAACCTGAATTTAAGAATGGACACTGGTAACCTTGTTTACTTCCCCTCAAAGTTCAGTGTCCCACCTCAGATTTAGGTCAAACACTGTTAAATGGAAGAAGGAGAGAGAGAGAGATTGTAACAAACAACTCAGTCACTGGTAGAGATCTGACTGGAATTGGGAAGCAAAGATGACACTGAGAAAGGATAACAGCAGAGACACTTTTCAGAGCCTTAGTCTGGTGTTTCTCACATCAGGTACCATTTAGGCAGCTAAGAGAAGATGCTGACAGCTCTCACAGTATGCCAGGCAAATGCAGACAGAAACAGAAAACAGTGTCTTAAATGGAGGCCAACAACCATTAACTCCTTAACTCAGATTAAATCTGCACAGACTTGTCAGACTAAACTGAGTGTGGAGAAGCATCAAAGACATAATTAAGATATTTGTAAAAAGGGCAGGAAGGAGTACCAGTCACCTGGACACAAGCATTTTTCTTCCTTTAACCCAGGTCCTTCTAAACATTGCTTTAGACACAGAAAAGTGAGTGTGTATAAGAAGTCCAGGTCTCGGCTAGGAAGAATTATTGTAAGAAATGTTCATTGGAGTTAAACTAGTGCAGATTTTTTCATACCAATTAGAAGTACTCATTCTCATGATCTGACTCTCTCAAGAGTATTTGCCAACCCGAACTCTGTTCACTCCAAGAATTAAGGCATTATTACTTTTGTTGCAATGCCTCCAAAAATACTCTTTTTTTTAGAAGCCCATATTTGCCCCTAATAACTGTATGCAGTCATTACTGTGTCCTCTATTTATGACAAAAAATAGCTGCAGTTTTAAAACAGATAAGAGGACAAGAATGCCTAGGGAAAATTGTGGGTATTATACGAACAAATAAGTATGCTCCAGCAAAATGACAAGCATCATTGTGCTAAATGAAAATGCTTGATTTTTACCCTAGAATCCATAACTAACCCTCTCTGTGAACCTACAAAAGACTTAAACCTTTGTTGCCTGTTCATAACTGAAGTAACAAGTTCAACCCTAATCTGATTCCTCATGTTCCTGATATTTCAAGTGAACAGTTATACACTGCTTATGAATTCTTTCTAAATCCCTTTTTCTCTTCACTCAAAACAGACAACCAGTCTATGTTATGCATACAATTTCTCTTTAGATAGTCTCTTGAATCTACACTGAAACGTTGCTTTTTCAAATTTCTCTTAGAACGAAAACAGCAGTCATTTCATACTGCTGACATTGTTTTCATTTGGTAGGGATTTGAATGACTCAGCACCACATTCCTTATGATTAGGAAATGTTTTGCCATTTCACTTTATTATATATCAGTAAAATTTTATGCTCCCCTTAATGTGCCCTCCTGAGATGGGCTTGCCATAAAACTCATTATGTGCTGTTGCCATAGTTCTTTTGCTGATTTTTTCCACTGCTCAACACACATCACTAATGTAAGCCCCATTAATTCTTATTCCCTCAGCTAAGAATCTGACTAAAAAGCAAAGACTGACATAAATTTCTAAGTTAGGAAGAAAATAACTGCTTGGAGAAAATTAGGGGGCAAAAAAAGCAGCAACAGCCATTGCAATTGCTGTATGAAATTAAGAATTTTACAAATGCAAGAAGTACAGATTGTAGCTTATTTAAGATGGTCAGGACATTTTAGTTCAAAAATATTGGGCTTGCTCCTCCCAGAGTTTTGTACCAATGCAAACATATGACTATGACTGTCCCCTTTTTCTGTCTGTATTCTCAGCACCTGCTGCACTTCTTCTATCCCATTTCCTCTTGACAGAGTCAGATACTGCTTCTGTCTCTGTTATGTGACTGATCTGTCTTACTCAGTGCATTTTCAGAATCCTGTTGGTCTAATTTATTTCCACAGCACCACGGCCTAAGCAAAAATATGAAAGACAAAGCAAAGAGAGGTGCTAGAGGGTGATGTGTAATGGCAGGAGAAAACCAGTCCAATGCAAATGAAAAGAAACTGATGCAAATGAGATTGCAGGGTGAGTTAGGGGGACATAGAAGCTTAGCAGAACATGGCTAAAGATTTGCACTTTAGCCCCTGCTCTCAGGGACTGCTTTATAATTCACAATCACCATAAAAAGACAACAACAACAACAACTCTTATTGATAGCAAGGAATTTCAGGTAATGAGGGCTATGCAAAGGCAGGAAAGGGCACTGAGCCAAGACTTCAATTCTTTCAGCCAGTGCTCTAACACTGACCTGAAGAAGAAAAAAGAATGTACTGACACTTTTGAAAGAAGTTACACATATTATGGAAAGAGAAGCCTGAATTCTGGAACTACTTAACATTTTCAGGAATACTTAGTTTGGGTCATCCTAGCAGGACCTATGCTCTGAGCAGCTTTACCCTATCAAGATTGAGATTCTTTCTAGACATGCTGAAGACCTACTGCCCCTTTGAGAACTTGAAAAGGAAATATGGCAGCTTTTCTGGACTTGAGATTTTTAGGATTTAATCTGGATTATGTGTCTGCAATTCCCTAAGTCATTCTTTAACATCTCAGTTGATAACCATACAAGAAATATATTTTAAATAATTTTGATTTTTGATGCAACCAATATTGCAATTATTCCTATAATAATTAGACTTTAGATTTTTGCAATTATTCCTAAAATAATTAGAATTTTCTTGCAGTCAGATATTCATGAGGCAGGCAGAGCTTTACTGATCTTTCTGAGCTAGTTTTGAGAATAGGCACCATATGTCTTAAATACTGACGATTACTAATAGAGATATACAGATTAATTTTTATTTTCCAAAAGTTCTAAGGGAAAAATGAGCAGGATTTTCTTCACACACGAGACCAAGAATTACATTTTCTGTCTGCTCTCTAACAGCAAGAGCACACAGAAGATTTACTCACTGGCTTTACACATTGTCTCAGTTGTTCTCACCTTTCACAAGGTGGCCTTAAAATAGAACTCATATTGTGATTCATTAAGGACAAATTAAAAAAAGATGAAAATTTTCTAAATAACACTAACACAGTAAGGGTATTTGAAGATCCTAGCAGAAAATCAAGCACTCAATTTAAAAATGAAGCTAAAATTTAAAGGAAGATACACCAACAAAGTTAATACTTAAATTTTTATTTAGGATTCCCTTTTTAATATTTATGTTATCATAATGTTATTGTTTATGATATATAATGTTACCAGAATATCCCATGATTATAATATTTGTGAGTTTAACTGTATTCCAACAGTCTTGAAATGGGTTTTTTTCATCTTGCAGAAAAAGCACTAAAGGACAGCCACTGTACTTCCAAGTCAAAATTGTTCCTGATTCTTGTTCTCTTTCCACAGAAGCTGGTTTAAAACACTGCTCTGTTTGAGAGCTTTTAGACTGGATATATCTTCACTTACAACAGGCACTTCTTCACTTTGATCCTCAGCTTTTGCATCTTCACTGTCTGACAGCGTACACAGGAGTGTATCATTTTCATAGGTAGGAAAATAATACCTGAAAGCAACAAAACATGATTACTAGACAGTCACACATTTTGTCTGAGAGGCTGAGACAAGAATTTTAGAAAGGAAATGTGAGCAAGTCTGCTTGTCTGGAATGAGAGTAAACAGCACAGCCAAAAAATCAACTGCACAGTGCAGGTATACACAGCGCAGAGGAGTCATAGAGAAGAGCTGACAACAGATGAGTCCTTCCTCCTGTTTCTTCAACCATATGATATTACAGATCCACATTTGTCCCTCAACAAAGGCTGAACTGAGGTGTTTGAATTAGAACACTCCCTCTGCTCTACCACCTGGTAGAGAGCATCATTCCTGGACCCATACAGCTTACTTAAGAGTCTGAACCAGTGCTTTGTTACACTGCCTCTCTATTTTCCATGGAAAAAACTAAGGGTAAACTACCAATTGGTTTTGATGCTAAAGTTAGTTAGACATCATGCATATATGCACATTAGACATGCAAAAGAAGGGGTTTGACTTGGTTCTAGAACAATTTTGCAACAACAAACTTCTCTAGGATAGTGAGTTGAAAGTGCAGATGCCATGTATAGGAACATTGCATCCTGGATGCAACTAGAAGAGGAGTAACCGATGTTCATTTTATCTTCAGACTGTATAGAGATTTCTAATTCTGAGTAGTTCTGAGAGCATTTATTATTTTATCTGAGCCACTAGAGTTAGGGAGCTCAGGGCACTGTTGTATTTGCAAAACCCAGAACCTTCAACTTACTGTTTCACAGAAATTATCAAGTAAAAGTATAAATGCTGGAAGAAATGTATTTGCCCTTACTGTGGTTGATCCCATGTAGACCTGGCTGGCAGGAATGCAATGTGTTTGGTCTCTTCCATATGACTTATCAATCCTCCTTTGGATTCAAATTTCTCCTGGCAGTTGTAACAACGACAATGATGGATTTCTCTTCTGATGAAATTCACTAGCTTTACTTGCTGATAGAAGTTCAGACCTGGGAGAGATGGTAGTGAACAAGCACTTGGGTAACATAAATCTTAATTTAAAAATGCTTGCTTGGATTAAGCATAAGGATTGACAAGAGTTTACTAAAGACAGCACTGCCTGCATGCTATATGTTAGCAAATTAACGGAATAAGTGTTTATTCCCAGCTGCTGGGAAACCAACCCTTCTTTTAGTGCAAGAACTACAAACACTTTGTTTTCTCTCAGTCTGTCTTTAGGCTTAGTGACAGAGGTTCAGGAGGAGGCAAGTAGGTTGAAGAATCTTGGGAAATGAGAGAGAGACTGACTATAGGCATTGTACCCTGGCTTCCCTGGGCCAGCCCCAGCAGGCAGACAGGATGCACGGTTTGGAGGATCCCCTGCCCTGCCTGAGCACAGTGACTTCAGGGACAGGGGCAGTCCCTTTCAGCAGACCTGTCTCCTCTGTGACTGCCCCACGTCCCCAGGTGTGACAGCTGTGAGCCCCTGCAGTGGAACCCAGCAGGGATGAGGACAATGGTTCACCCAGCACAGAGGTGCCCCTGGGGTTAACTCAGCCTGTGCCCTGCAAAACAGCTGCTCCCATAAGGAAAAACATACAGCTCACTGTCACAGAAGGTTCCCTGTTGGAGGGGATGAAGGCCAAAATGCCAACCAGACTCACTTTTAGGGGAATGCTGCTGCCTCCTTGGGGCTCAGGTTCAATGTGCGATGAGAAACCTTCCTGCCCTTATGGGTAATTATCTGTTAGTATAATTATCTGTTATTTTTCAGGTGGGCAGTAATGAAGTTGAAACAAGAAATCCCAAGTCAATCAAGAGAGACTGCAGGGTCTTGGGAAGCCTAGTTAAGGGATCAGGAATGTAAGCAAGTGTTTCCCTCTGTCCTTCCAGTTGCAAGGAATAATGAGGGAAAACCAGAAAGAGCCAGCAGATCAATACCTGGTTCCAAGCCTGGTGTCACTGGAAGAATTTGGGGTATTTGGATCATGGGTGTGTCAACATGACCCCAGGTCTGCTGGTGACAGATGAGGTACACCTGAATCAGAGGGGGAAAGGGATCCTTGCACAGGAGTTAGCAGGGCTCATTGAGACAGCTTCAAACTAGATTTGAAGGGGGTAAGGGATAAAACCAGGCCTGTTAGAGATGAGCCTGGGTCAGGATGTCAGTGTATTGTGTTTGACAAGGTGAAGTGCTGGGTCCTGCAACTGGTGACACAAGCCATGCAGTGCTACAGGCTGGGGGAAGCAGAAAAGGACCTGGGGGTGCTGGTGACAGCAGCTGAACACGAGCCAGCAGTGCCCAGGGGCCAAGAAGGCCAATGGCACCTGGCCTGTATCAGCAATAGCGTGGAGAGCAGGGCAAGGATTGCCCCCCTGTTTAGCCTGGAGAAAAGGAGGCTCCAGACTGACTTCATCACTCTCTGCAGCTTCCTGAAAGGGCCAGGTAGGGGTCAGTCTCTTCTTCCAGGTAAAAAGTGATTAAAGTTGGATATTAAGAAAAATTTCTTCACCAAAAGGCTTGTGAAGCCTTGGTACAGGCTGCTCAGAGAAGTCCTTGAGCCACCATGCCTAGAGATATTTAATATAAGTGTAGATGTGGCACTCAGGGACATGGTTTAGTGGGGACTTAGCAGTGCTGGGTTAATAGCTGGCCTTAAGGATCTTAAAGGTTTCCACAGCCTAAATGATTCTATTCTATAGCAAAAGGCAAACATTGGCCAAACAAAGCTCCTAGCTTGCAGGCAAGCATTAACAGGTATAACAATAATAACAACAAAACTAATAATAAAAATACTAATACTTCCAAGTCTCCAGCAGCCAGACCTGGAACTCATAGAGCAGGTATTTGTAGAAGCTACTCTGCAAAAGAACCCAAAGGGTCTAAAGAAAATAGCACACATCCTTGGCAGCAGCAACAGTTCCATAAAAATAAAGTGCTCTTGGCTTGCTTTTGTAAGCTGGCAGAAGCAGTTTCCATTATGGAAAAGTTAAATGTCTCTACAAAAATAAAACAGATAAACTTGTTTTCCACTATTCTTATGATGTGGTTTTCTCCACACTAGTGGCAAATGCTGACAATTACAGCCCCTCTTACTCACCATGCTCTGACTTTATTTTAGGAAAGTGAAATCCATGTGATTTCTGGAGGGAAAAAAAAAAGGAAGGAAAAAAACCTCTTATTTCCACTACTTCTACTATTCCAAGTTAAAAACAGCTCAGCTTTTCATGGGCTGACACAGACATATACATGAATACACAGACACAAAAGCATGAAAGCATGAAACAAACCCCAGAAGTCTTGGTTCAGCAGAAACTTTTGCATTCATATTTAATACTGTCAAATAGTTTGTTAAAACTGAAGCACAGATGCTAACCATAAAATACATTAAATCATGAAACCACTATGATATAAAAGATGCTATTCCTTTAGTGCCTGTAGCAGTCTGTACACTCACGAGTAATAGCTAGTCATACTCTTAATGTAAAGCTTGACTTCTCTGCATGTTTTAAAGAATAGATGCTGGAGGTGCATGCAGTCCTTTAGTTCTGTGCTGAAGAGGGCATTTTAATGCAGCAGCTGATTTGCCCTTAATAAAGATGTTACAACCACGATTTTTAATTCCATACTGATGAAAAAGCTGTTATGTAAAGGAACTCTTACCTGCATGTGAAGATAGAGTTTTTCTGTGGTGTCTGCTTGCTGTTCACAAAACAGGCAAACTGCACATACAGGATGCTCTTCCCAGTCAGACCAATCTCTTAGGAATAAAAGCCAAAAAGATTCATTTAGTCTTAGGAAATAGAAGAGACATTTTGAGAAAGGGCAATTCAGATTCTGCTTTCACAACACTAGAAATAAATCCAGAGAAACTGAGCATTTTAAAGGGGTGGAAAAGACAGTGTTGATTCATAGCTGGATACATGATTACAATCGGGTGTAGAGTCTAAAAAAATTAGAAATTTGAGAAAGACTGAGCAGTTGATATTGGGTAATTTCTATGCAGACAGTCATTTAATCCTACTTTAAACTGTCTGCACTAATAAACAGAATCCTAACTTCAATTTCTATCCAGTTTGGCAAGTCATTTAATATTGCCTTCAGTATTTATTTTTCTGAGGTCTTTTAAAATTCCTGTATACCTTTCTAATCTTTCCATACACCAGCCAAAGTAATAACCATCAGGCAGAACTGACTCTAAGTGTTATTTACTTATGAAATATTAATTACTCACTTATGCTACATTTAGACAAGTACACATAGAATACTTCACCAAAACATTTAAATCCTAACGCTGCTGAGAGATAGAACTATTACTGCACCAGGCAGAGTCAAGTAAAATTACCCTCAAGTCACAGAGAGAATCAGGAAGATCAGGGACCTTGATTCCCATAAATTACTCTCTGCTTATTCAATTTGCTATGGCCAAGGAAATCACCTCTGCAGTGATCTGAGGGTCTGGACCACAGAAGAGTGCAGAGGAGGTGGATGTTGCCCTCAATCAGCACTACTGAGAGGCTTCCTTTGAAATCTTTCTTTAATCCTAGTAATTAATTTTTAATCAAATTTTTAATCAAATTTCTTCTTCATACTGACACTTTTGATGCTTACATTTAATTTTTAAATTTGAGCAGAATCTGTTCAACTGTTTTCTGGTGCAAAACTAAACAATAATGCATTTTGTCTACAACATTACAAACTCAGAAGGCTCTTGTTTGAGCTCTAGGGAAACAAAAAACACGCTTGTGGATGAAATATGGAGTTTACAGCTCTCATTGCTGAAAAGTGTTTTTAATGAGGACAATTTGGAGTTGATTTGATTGGCTTAAATGAATTTAAACTGTGTGCTAACTGTGCACAGCATTTTCCCTGCAACTACTTAAAAAAATAATGGTCCTGCAAGTCTGTGTAATGGGTACATAAGTAACTCTTACTCTTCTAGGCTATCGAGTAATTCCCGGTCATCCTCTGACTGCACTTCCTCCCAGGACTTTCCAAATTCCTGGGGGGAAAAAGAAAAGAAAAGACAAAAACATTTCCTGATTCTCATCACGCATTTTCACTGAACTGAATGAACATCTCAGAAGTCCCAATAAATACCTTATTTTGGATCACTTCAGTATTGCTGTGAGTAAAAGGTAGTCATACAACACTGCTTTAGGAAGAATTTTTAAAGTAATAATTATTTTCATCATTTAACAGGGCATTTCCCACACTACTGAGAGGAAGATGATTTGGCACAGAGTTCTCAATAAAACCAGTGGTGCAACGTTGTCACTATATTGCAAAGGTTTCATATTGTTGTCTCCTTATTGCAAGAGTTTCATACCTCCTTGATGTTTCTCATAGGCAGCTCCTCCAAGCACTAACTCTTTATTCTTCCTGCACTAACCAACCAATCCACTCTTTTATAACACTCTTCTTCTTATTGGTGACAGCTGTGGCCTGTTAAAGTCAGGCCTGCTCCTAACCTCTAATAATTAACCCAGCTACAACTCCTTAGGGGGTAAGATTACTTTCTATATTACCTTTATTTTCTTATATTCTATCCCCCTACAGTGCAACATTTCTAAAGGGTTCCTGAGGCAGGTATGTTATCAATACCCCAGGTTTGCCCTCCCACTTGCTCAATCCACCTGCCCACCTTGCCTTTCCAGCAGCAGGTGCTGCTCCATGCAGCTGCCCCACCTGAGGCTCCAGCTGCAGCCTCAGAGCTGTCCTTGCCAAGGCTGTGCCAGTGCAAACAAAAAACATTCCCTGCAACTACTTCAGCTTAGCTGAAGTGCTCCAGAAAGTGCTCTGGTGTCAGCTCAGCCAGAGTGTTCCAGAGAGCAGGAGAGCCAGGGCACAGAGCTCCACTTTGTCTTCCCTCCTCTTCTCAGACATGAACGTAAGCACATCTATTCAAGGTGTTCTGTTCCTCCTTTTGCTTTTTGTGTTGTTTATTTATACCTTAAAGACCTTCAGCAAGAAGTATATCACAATACATTTGTGCAGCCTTCAGCACAATGGGAGCACTCTCAGCAGGACTGAGATATAAATAACAGGCAATAAAAAGCTGAACGGCTCTACTCAAATACCAGCAGTGATCTTTAGCTAGTGTTTTTCTTTCTTGGGATTCTTCTTGTCTTTAAAAATAAACCCAAGCAAACTAACCAGTAATCAGAATAGTATTTTCGAACCTGATGGCTATGGAGGATTCACAAAGATTACAACTGATGATCTTGTCCCATAAAAAAAAAGACAGCGAATAAAAAGATAATACTTTATTTGATTTTATTGAAATGTTCCTACTAATAAATATATTTAATAACATTCTTAGTAACAAGTGATTATTGCCTTTATGGGTGTTTGGAAAAAGAAGGAAAAGATATCCATCATTTAACAATTTAATGAGAATTTTTAAAGTTGTTAGTGTCTATCAGGAAAATGATAAATAATTGCCCCTAGACAGCTCTAAACATAATGTCATCATATATTACAGAAAGAAAATTGTGTAATTAATTCAGTGATACTACATGGTAGTGTGTAAGCTCTCTGAGTGAGAGGGGAGACTCATTAATGTCACCATTACTGTGAGATATCATGAAGTCATTAACACCTCTCACCACATGTTCTCCCAGCTGCACACTCCTTTCCTATGTCTGCTAATGCTAACACCTTAATGAGCACCACTGCAAAATGAAGAGGAATGCTCACCATGTTTCCCCTTACCAGCACAAGAGAGTATGTTCAAAACAGCAGCCTTAAGCTTCACCTTTTAATTGAAGGTGAAAGGGAAAAAACATGCCTGAGCTTTGTTATTGCTGATGTTTTTTATGGTGTTTCTGTGAAGAAGGCAGAGAGGGAGCTTGTAAGATGTCTCTGTTTCCCTCATCTATTTATATTCAGAGGTGAAAAAAAGAAAAGGAAAAAGCTAAAAGCTAACCAGGTCTTGTATCACTGGAAAATTGCATGGTGAATGGATAACTAGGAACACTGTGATGAAAGTGGCAGGAGACTGAATCTGAGCAATTGGGTGGAAAAGAGTTCTTTGAAACATTCCTAAAAATCCTTCAGTTGTTTCTTTTTTTAACACTTTTTCAGTTCTCCAGCTTGATGGGCATCTGGGACCAAGGGTGCCTTTGTTAAGTATTCGATTTTCTTTGCTTTTTCATGCAAGATGCAAGAGCTGCCAGGAATGATCTCTAGAGATTCCCAAGAAATTCTTAACAAAACCAGAGAAAAAATGAGACTTGACATTGCTAATAGTTCAAACACTAGAAAATGCATAATTAAAAAAACCCTGAAGGCCTTGCTATATATTCAAGAAAAAACAACTTTTTCTTTTAAATACTTTCTGTGTGCCTCACAGAGAGGATGATGCTATAGAAAAATGAGAACATGCAAATGTGTGTGGTTTGATTAATTCCTCTTCCAAAATGTAGTCTAAATACACAGAGATGAAATGCCTCACTGGCAAATTACCTTTGCAATAGAGTGCAATTCTACAGGAAGAAAGTCTGTGTGCCTCACTGAGGCAACACATCCCAGCTTGAAAAAAGTGCAGAGATGGGAGAAACTAGAAACAGCAGCTGGTATCTCTAGCAGTGTTCCCTAAAGAGCAGTTCCCAAACTACATGCAAATGGAGATCCAGGCCTGTGCAGCTCACAAACGCCAAACATATGCTGATTTCCCCTGCAAATTTTCCCTTTTTCTCACCTGCCTTGCTGTGATGATCTGAGTTATGTTATGTGGTTTATATTGCTGCAGGACTCGAGATGGTCTGTCAGGAAGAGGAGATGGCCTTACCCCAACGTTAGTTAATCCACATTGGATGAATTTCAATATGAAGCATTCCCCAGTTGGGGGATTTTATTAAATCTTGAATCATCACCAACTTATGAAGAGTTTCCCTTTACTATTTTACAAAATACACACTACAAATCAAAAGAGGTTAAATATAAAAAGTGATTCCCATAATAAAATATTCTTCCCCTGGCCCCCAGATAATAGAGATGGCATAGAGCTTGGCAATAAGGAGAAAACATCTTTTTGTTTTTGAGGAAAATAAAGGCTTTATGAAACAAGCTTTCTAGTAAGTAGCAGGTACCATGTCTCAGCTGTCTAGTTTAGTTATAAGTGTATTAATTCACTGATGCTATACTATATGTAGATACATGCCATTAGTCAATTTGAAAACAGATATCTGGCCTTCCTACAAAGGATACTCCATACCTAAAAGTGCTGCTGGTAACAATCAGGTGAATACAAAAAGGAAGGTCTTGTCAGTCTGGGTTTGCCTCTGTTCCTCTGGGAATAAGAGAGTTTTAATACTGCCTTCTGTTCTTTCATGGCCTCCAGCAGGCACCACATTACAAAGTTCTTCTCTCTCCATTTTTACTTGGCTCTTTGTGCAAGGTGTGCCATGGGGCCACAGGATAATACACACAGAGAAACAAGGAAATTAGGTGTTTGTTTTTTTTTTTTAAGAAAAGAAAATAAGGAATTCTACATCTATATATCATAAATACGTTGTTGCTTAGTTCTTTGCACTCCAGTACCAGTTCATCTATCTGAATTAGCACTTCAAGCCATTCTGCAGGATTGGTATAATCTTCTACACTTACTCAATACAGTCAAAAGACCTCCAAATCCACTGGGGAATCATTTCAGATGTGATATGTAAACCATGTTTGTGTCTTTGAAACTGTATAATCCCCTGGACATTTAGAGCAATGTGAAGCACAGACCTCTAACACTCATTGGAAAAATGAGTAAATCTTGATAGTACACATTAAAAAAATTCTGGTAAGTTGTGAGGTGTTAGGGGAGAGAAAGAAAATCACTACATTCAGCCATTACAAAAAGCAGATCTTATGTAACATCTAGAATTTACTGAATATAGCTGCAGCTTGAAAAAAATCCATCCTATCACATTTAATATAATCTACTGTAGAGCATGTATGTGCTCTACAGAATATCTCCTCCTTGAAATGTAAATGCCAATCTACTGAACTCCTAGTGAAGAAACTGAGGTTGTTCCTTTTAGTCTTCCTGTCTCTGTGCAGAAAAAAAAGGGTTGTAAAAGGCTGTTTGGAAAGCAAACGCTTTCCATTATGTAGGAACATTCAAAAAAATTTCCTGTGTGCAAACATACATTTTATAGTGAACCATCTTATAAGTGTTTAAAGACAGAGTTTTTAGTCTGTTTTTGACCTTGGGTAGTCACCTAGCTCAATTTCCTGATCTAAGATGGAACAGATTAAAATGTAAACAATGAATGCAAATGAGAGACAAAAGATAATTTAAAAAGATGCCAAGTTCGAAAACATAATACTTCATGCAGGACAAGCAGAGAAGATAGAAACTATTAAAATCACTTAAAACAATTATACGAAATTAAAATCTGTTAACTTCCATAGGAGAAGTAAATGCTCAGTTCTGTGGAGGATCTAAGAACATCTACCCTACACAGCTTCACAACTTTTTCCTCACTGTGTAGCAAATACAGGTCAGTTTTCAACATTGTGAAATTTGAATATCTAGGGAAAAAACCTCCAGGTCTCAGATCATTGATCTTTGGAAGAAAAATATAGAATATCACCAAGGGAAATCATTCTGTCTTGGGTAGAAGGGACTTGGCAGAGCATTAAACATATAAATTTTTCTTCTCAGTAATAAAGTAACACCCATGGAGAAAAATCAAAAGGAAAGAGTAGGTAAAACAGTCATGAATACCTATTTATAACCTGGATATTAGCACATGTAGAAGGCACAAAAACTACTTCAGGTGAACCACAGTTATTTCTGGGACAGAACACAGCAGCTTTTGAAGCACCTTCTATATTCATAAGTTGAAGGCAGCAAATGAAAATCTGTTACATACACATGCACACTCTCTCAGAGGTCTGAGATAAAAAAAATATTTAGCAACATACACCTACCTGGAGGCTAAAAACTAACTGTTTTTCTTTCATCTCTGTGTCTTTCATTTTCCTCCTCTTTGCATTTAATTTATCCTCTGAAGAGCACTTCCAGCTTCAGGTTTGTAGAAAATGATCTTGAAGCCAACTTGCCTTAAGTTAGGCCTCCATTTACTTAATTGCTCAATCTTACCTTGCCTTCTGTTTTTAAAGCAGAGACTGAGCACTAATGACATGATGATTAGTGTCTCTTCAAGCTACACTCTTGCATCTCTCAAAATCAAATCTCAACAAAAAATGTTTACTAGTGCTTAGTTTGACAATTATCCAGAATATCACACCATAAATGAGCATACTTCTTAAGAATACTTCACTTGATTTTTGACCTTTATACTAATTGCTAGTTTGGATTTATTAACTTTTAACTAGATAATGTCTGTATCTCTTTAGTCAATTTGCTAATTATTCACAGAACTACTTACCAAGTAATTAATGATATAGAATTTGTCATATTCTTTATTTTTGGCATTGATTCTGCGATGCTGCTTCTTTCTCATGTGATCTTTAAGTGTGTTTTTGTCTCTGAAGACTTTTTCACAGTATAAACACTGCAAGCTAAGATAAAAAGGTAAACAGGTTAAACTGTTAAACATGTTAAACTGAAAATAGTGTAAAATAATAAACTTAAATAAGCTGGAGTTATATATAATAAGATTAACCTAAGCATGTCAGAGCAAACTAAAAGAAACAGAAAGCTTATTTGAAAAAAAAATAATTACACGATAATCTTAGATCACAGTAGAGTCAAACAGAAATAACAATCACAAAAAATGAAAAATATAGATAACAAAAAAATTTACTATTTGCCCCATATGCAAAGGGGGAGAAAAGTCTGATTACCCAAAGTAGGCACAGAAAGGCTGCTGATTGCTCACTGTGTGAGCTCTGTAACTCAGCATGGACTTACACTAACATCCAATCCATCTGTAATTGCTCCTTTGTAATTCAGATTGAAAAGAAACAAACTGTGAACATACTACTTATCTTTTGAAACAATCTAAATTAGCTAAACAGGAAGTTTTTATAGTTGTACCTCAACAGGGAGGGCAAATGAAAGTTTGCCAGGGTGGTCAATGGGTTTTGAAATCCTAAGTAAAATTCTGTAAGTAAATTCATATCCACACACACAGAGAAGTATATATAATTCACAGACAGACATACATACACATAGGTACATGCATATATGTACATAGACAGGAAAGTATAATTTAGGTGTATATACACATTACTTAAGAAGGTGAAAACATTCATTAACAAATGAGAATTTTACCACAGTATGTATTCCAGAGCAATTCAAACAAAACAGAAGAACATGCATTGCCTTAAATCAGCATCATAAAACTGTTTTGCTTCCAGATTCCCCTCAGATGTTTTGTGTGCAGCAGGAATTCAGGATTCTCAGTATCATCCTGCCTTTCAAGACATTTAAGAAGTTTTGAGTTCTCCCTATGCTTGCAGACTTCAAATCAAGATTGCCTTGCTGGGGAATCATAGGTCTGATGCCAGAATACATCTATGAATTTTAACATCTGCTTTGCTCCACCTGCTAACAGCAAAGTGTTTGCTCTACTTGAGAAAGGCATTCCCATGAAGAGTACAGAAGGCTTTCTGTCAGCATACATAATGCAGTCTTATTTGCCTGAAACAAGATTTTTCTCCTCTAGTAATTTATTCTCAGGTACTATTCTACTAGCATAGCTAATATGTTTATTCTCAGCCGTAGGGGGAGTGGCCTTTCACCACTCTGGACACAATTTCAGCATGTGCATTAACTACAGAGAGGATCAGCTTTGAGAAAACTGCCTTGAACTGAAAGCCTCAGGTCCTACTGATAAAGAGTAGGGCTGCAAATTATCAGCGAGCATGGCAATTCAGTGCATTAGGCAACACCAACCATAAAAGAAAAGGCATTAATATGTCTTCTTTTCTGGGAAAAGTTAACATGTATCTATCCCCTTCTGCTCTGGGTTGGCTCTCTAAGCTAAAGGGGAGAGAGCAAACATCCCACAGTGATGGTAGATGGAGCTAAAGAAGACTGGAACAAGAACTCTGTATTCAGCAGTTAAGGAGATGTTTAGCAAAAAGTTTGTCACGATGAGAAAGAACATTAATGCTAACAGTTATGAGAAAAAGGCATGTGCTATTAGTGATGTCAAACTGTGCAACACCTAACTGAAACATGGCACTTGACTTCATACTATTAACTGTTAGGAACTGGCTTTCAATAAGGCAACAAAAAGACTTCTAAGAGGACTCATAATAAACTTACATGTTCTCTTTGCTTCTTCTTAAGTAGTCACAAATGTGGAATTCATTTTTACTATTTCCAAGTTAAAAGAAATACAACCCAAGTTTATTGAAAACAAACAAAACTCTACTTACTTGTCAAGCTTTCCCTGCAATACAGCCAAAAACTCATAGCAGTTCACAATGTTATCTGGCAGCCCAATGTTAAAGGCATGCTCTCTTGCCATATGGTTGAGAAGAACAGATCTACAAAAGACATTCAAATAGAATGTTACATATTTTTGCATATACATAAGAATAATTTAATTACTTATTTAAAACACACCAATGGCTCTAAAACTGTATAAAAGCCAATGTTAAATAAACAGTAATAGTCTTGCTGCCACTGCTAGGAAATAGAGAATGCAATTTTATTGAAACAGGAAGTTTTTCATTTTCAGCTCTGCTGAATGTTCAGTAACATTTCAACTGCTCCATCCACATGCATGAAATATAATCCTTTAAATGAAAATTACAATATAGTTTATTTTGACCGTCACTGTTAGCAAAGCTCATTCATTACTCTATATAAGTAAATCACATTTCAAACAACCCCCTTGAGAAGCATTCCAAAAAGCCCTTTGTCAGACTTCTCTCTGCTGGTTAGCAGAGCAGAAATTCTTGGATGCAATGTGCTTTTACATCAACATTGCTTCACACAGCACCAGCAACATGAACGGCACTCAAAAGTGTACACAAATAAAATAATGGATGTTTAAATAAGATATTCTTCTGACAGAGATATACTGGTAAATTCCTTAGGTGCCCAACCTCTCTATATGCCTCAGCTTCTGCTTTTGAGGACTAAAGAAATATCTGAGTGTTGATACTTGCTTTTACCAGGTCCAGGCATGATTTTCAATCATGCCCACTGCCTGTCAGACGCAGGATGAAGCAGAGGATGAAGCTCCTCCACTGTCACCAGACAGTAGAGAGGGACACTCACAGAACATTGGGATGACCTGCAGGAAAATGACCCCTGGTGCTTCTATCTGTCCAGATTACCAGAACTACCCATGCAAACAGACTTGGCCTCCCCAACTGAAACTGATTTACTCTGAATAAACACAGTTCCTTTGGAGCATGCACTTCAGTGCAATTCTTGCTCACACTTGACTGATGTTGTAAAGCCCTCTGTTCTCACTCTAATTTTCTTCTCCTCTTTTTCATTTGATATCCAAATTCACACTAGTTAGGTGAGTTTTAAACAAGAAAATATACAACTGGATGAAAAGTTTTTTTAACCATCACACTGGCTTACACAGCTGTCCTTGTCACTAAAACAGTTGCAAAAAGAAGTTTCTCTTTAAAATGGTTTGTTCCCAACTCCAGTATACTGTGTAGTAGAAATAATTGCACTGGAATAAATAAAAAAGTTTGAGAAGTAAGACAGAATCTATTTAAAATGACACTTCAATTGAAAGAAATTCGTAAACAATACCTTAAAGTTAATTCTACCTTCTGAGTCCTACCATTATGCATTAACTGGTTCAATGACATTGAAAACATAAACAAAGATGCTGAGTAGGTATCAAAAAATAAAACAAAGGCAAACAGGGCAATAAACAAACCTGTTTCCTGTGAATTCTTGATCACAGAACATACACATACTATGAAAACTTGTGTCATATCTCTCTTGTTGTTGCTGTTCTAGAATTTCTCTCTATGAAAAGGAACAGATATAGTTATTCAGACAAAACCATATTCATAAAATCATTCCAACACATAAGTTTATTATACATATTTATCCTTACTTGTAACAATGAACATATAAAATTGAAATGTGCTGCTGGCACAAACCAGATGTTAGTATGTTTTGAGTGTGGGTTCTCAAAGATATTCCAAGTTTTTCCAAAGGCAATATGTGTCCAGCTAAGCTCCAGTAAAATTATCTTAACTTTATATACATGGCGCATGGAAATAAATACAGTCCATGGTGAGATCTTATGCAACTATTTAAATAATTTTGTATAAAATATATCAGCTTAATGTTTCTACCTGTGATTCAGCTTTACCTCCGGTATCAATGAGCAGGTTTATGGGTAAGCACCTAACACCCTATGGAATGGCAAACTCAATCCTACAGCTACTTGCAGGCAACCTAGAGGGCTTTTTCCTGATAGAGGACACAGCCCTGGCAGTTTCTGTAAGAAGCTGTGGCACACACCACAAGCACTCTTGATGTTGCATTACACTGAACTGGACTAACACCTCCATCCCTTCCAGTGTATATCTACAACCTCCTGAACCTTGTCTCAGCCTCAGATTGTGACAAACTGGGGATCATACAAACAGCTCTTCCTGGGAAGCTGGTACACCTTGCAGTCTTGGTAAAGACTCCTCTTTGGGGTCTTTACTTATTGAGAGAAAGAGAAGCTCCTTCACTTAAAACTACCAGTCAGCTGTATGCATGACAGCAACACAAGGTCAGTGCTGTTGTAGGAAGCATGTATTTTCAAAAAAATAGGTCTGGGATGTTAGTTTTTTTATTTAAAGAAGACACCCAGGCGCCTTATTCTGACACTGCCCCTCCATGTATCCTCAGATTTGCTGCCAGGACTTTCTTGCCTGGTAGTGCTTCACAACTAGGAAATCTTTGTCAAGACCGTGTTTTTCCAAACACCGTATCTGTTTTGTATTTCACAGCCTTGTCAGCTATTTCAGCAAGCTGTGCTCTCTAACCTACTTCAGGCTCATTCCTTGGACTCTCTCAATACATCACAATCACCATTATGTCTCTGCATGACATCCACCTTGGCTAGCTCCCTGCTGCAATACAGCCTGAAATATTCCTAAACTGCAGTTTCAAAACTGCAGAACGAAATGCTTCAGGCAGCACATTTTAAAGACAGCATTTGTCCTTGTTTGGGCTTGCTGTTGGAGACAGCAGCAAGGATTCAAAGGATGCAGAAAAATCACCAAAAGTTGTATAGTTCTGGTCTTTATTCTACGCAACTCACATGAGCCCATTTGCCAGCTCACTCTTAATTGCTGGACTTGTCTGGAGGTAAAAGGCTTTACAAAGCAAAATATCTATTTAACTTGCAAGTCAACACTCAGATTGCAGCAAAGGGAAATGAAAAAATAAACAGACTTTATTGCTGTAACTAAAGAAGTGACTCCATTAGCCCCAACTACAGCTGCAACTCGATTTCACAAAATCCTTCTGTAAAAACCGAGGATACAATTCTGAAATTCAAAACAGTGATAACTGCAAACTATTTTGCACCAAAATAAAAATGCATATTTCTTTCTTTCCTAATTTAATTACTCTGTAAACAAAACCAGCACTTGCTTTGGGTTAAATTCTCCACTCATTCCAGAGTTTGAGGGAATGTCTACTTGCAGAGCAGATGAGATTGCTCACCTGCCAACAGACTCCTCATGCCCTTGGCACTGCAGTGGAGAAAAGGCTTAGTTGGTACAGAACTGCATAGTAAAAACCACCACAAAATCAGAAACAAATGCCCTTTAAAAAACAAAAAAAGTACACTCCAGTTTATAGCAGCCAGGAGGTATTATTTGTAATAAGATGGTTCTATGAAAACATCAGCTGCATGCTCCATCACAACCCCTTTTCCTCCCTGAAAGCCAAACATGATATACACTTGGGAAACAAGTATCATTATGACACTGCATGCCCACATGCTAAATTCAAGGTGTCTTTCACAAACCCAAAAGTTTTGTAGAAAACTGTAAAAGATACAGAGAGGTGCAGTAATGATGCACTGTGAAGAACCACCAAATAGCATTCCTCAACCTCAAATCACTTAATCATTGAGGTTGCAAGGATCTCTTGAGAGCAATGAGTCCAACCCTTGTGCCCAAGCAAGGTCACCTCTACCTGGCTACCCAGGATTGTGTTGAGTTTTCTTTTGACTGTGCGCAGAGGAAGAGTTTACAACCTCTCTGGGTAACTTGCTCTAGTGTTTGACCACCCTCCCAGTAAAAAAAAAAAAAGTGTTTCTTTGTTTTCAGGGGGAATTTCCCGATTTTTAATTCATGCCCATTACCTTTTATCCTGTTGGTGGGCTCAGGTGAGAAGAATCTGACTCCTTTTTAATTCGTCAAGTATTTATACACATCACTAAGTTCTCCTGCGAGCTTTGTCTTCCAGACTTTACAGTCCAAGCTGTCTCAGCCTCTCCTCCTATGCAGGATGTCACAGTCCCTTGAGCATCTTTATGCCCCTGCACCAGAGTTGCTCAAGGCAGTCCATATCTTTCTTGTGCTGGAGAGCCCTGAGCTGGACCCAGCACTGCAGATGTGGTCTCAGCAGTGCTGAGTAGAGGGGAAGGACAATCTCCCTTGACCTGACTGCTACACTCTTCCTAAACCAGCCCAGGATGCTGTTATCCTTCTTCACCATGAGTGTGCACTCCAGCACAGGACTAATGAAAGACAGAATGTAAGGCAGATAAATCAGGAGACAAGTCATGAATGGTTTGGATAATACTAAGGACAAATTCTTCACCATCTCTTCTAACACAAAAACCTGCCAGGTGTGACATGACAGGTTCAAAATGACCAAAGAGAAGGCTGTCTCCCAGTGTGTGGTCAAGCTGCTGCACAGCTCACTCCTGCAAGTAGTGGGGATTCTGGAAGTTGTTGTGGGTTCAGAGTTGGAGGCTCATACTGCTGAATTCAGAAATTTTTGAGCTGCCAATTGCAGGAGACTGAGTATTTTGGGAAAGGATCACCACTAGATCAGAGGACAGCAAATAGCAGAGACACTTAGCTGTCAAGGGTAAGATTCTAATCTAGACAAACCTTTTTTTACTGATCCCAGACAGCTTTGGAAGGGAAGCATCCCAGGCATGACTGCATCAGCTGGTTTTTTGAATCTATGCTAATCCAGTGGGCCTATATAGGAAGGCAGGTTTCAGCTCAGATAACTCTAATTCCATGGAAAATCCCCATTTGAAGAACTACCACCAGAATTTCTCCTTTGCAGGAGCTGGGATCTTATGGAAAGCTGTGTAAGACTTGTACATATTCCTCCAATTCTGGGGATTCACTAGTCATGTACTTTAAGCTGAAGAATATTACTGTTGCCAGCAAGCAGGAATAGCACTCACAGAGTAGCTGAACCAACTGGATTTTGCCTGCCAATCCAAATTTCCTTAGGACTAGAATTTGGGTTTTGTAAGGTTCTCCTTCATTCTGAATGCACATCACTTACTGTGTCTTTATTTGCATGCTGTGTATGTACAAACTTGTAATATAAACATACCAGAAGAAACAGCACAACAAAGGGTTAAAAGGCTTGTATTGACAATTCTGAGGACATGGCTGCCTGCACTAAACTGAGGAATGTAAAGACCCCAAGGCCTGCACTCTCACATCTCACAGTGCAGACACAGGGTATTGTGCATCTCCAGGGGAATTCCCTGCATCCTAACATGAGGAGATGGTCAACAAGGCTGCCATGTACCATTCATTTCTAAATTAGCCCAACAGCAAAACCTGACTCCAGATGTGTATTTCAAACAAGAAACCAGAAAAAACCCCATTGCCCAAAAATCTGGCCCAAGACTCATGGAAGCTGCTCAGCAAGAGTGGAATTGAAGGACCATCCATTCAGAACTGACAATGCCTAAAAGTTCAGCAAGGTCTGCCCACAGTACTAGGTTAGCATCAGGCAAGAAGAACCAGAATGGTTCATGTGGACCCAAGAGCTGGCATTTCATGTCCTTTGGATCTCACAGAAACAATACTGGCCAGACTTCCTCCATTCACACACCACTCACACACCATGGTGGTTATGAGACTGTGAATTAACGAAATCTGGGAGAGGGAGTGAGAATGCACACAAACAGCTTGCTCAAAAGTTTTGTAGGTAAGGATCACCTTCTCTGCTCACCGTATCTCACACCAAGTTCTAGTTTGCTTATTTCCCTAGATGTGTGTTATTACATGAAAGAGAGTGTGTCAATGCATTGCAGATCCTTGCAAGCAGAAAAGTGTTCAGCACACTCAACCTTTTTCAGTGTTCAGGGTGTATTCTCCACTTGTGTGGAACACTGACACACAACCTGTACACTTATCCCAAGGAAAAATCTACAAACAGGGGATTTGTGTATGGTTGGGCAGCAGCTAGAGAAATGAGCTTAAAAAAAAATCAGAATTTTGCCATCTTGCAATAATGCAAGGTTTTCACTTTAAAATGCCTGCTAAGTTATTATATATTATTCTATTCTATTGGAGTGTTTACCTTAAAAAACGAAACAATAATTTCTTACCAGTCTCTTTTGCTGAAGCTGTTCTCGAAGTAATCTGTCTTCTGGTAAAACATCACATAAAAGAAAATAATTGTCCTGTTCCTCTGTTAAGAGATTAGAAAGTGTGAGTAAGGAATGGGAAGTTGCAGCCGCTTTGAATGCTACTGGCAGATAATTTGCTAAGACTTTGGAATACATTAACAATGTAAGAATGTGATTTTTAACCTACAAAAGTCAGTTACTTTAATTTCATAACTTAATGAAACATGTTTAAATATTTGTGCATATTTATATTGGAGTATGAAGGCAAAAGTCCTGCACAGCTTTTCTCCACTACCAGCTTTATTCATTTTTATGATGGTTCCTCTGGATACATAAAACAATTAGCATTTGCATTGGTTATAGATTAAAGTCAGCATGAAAGAAATTTGAAATACCCTTTAATTTTATCTTAACAGTTATTTCCCTAAGTAACTGTCAGTTTTCAGAAGCTATCATTATTTGGTTTATCCTCCTCTTGCTCTGATCTATCACATTACCTTTTACCATCAAATATTTTTCCACCTGTGGATATACACAACTGTTCAGTACCACACATTGAGACTTGCCTAATTTACATTTCTAATTATATATTTTATAGATATTTTATCTTTAGCAACCTTTTTACTATTTATGGTCACATCCAATTGAAGAAGGCAACAAATTTTATTCAAAGGAATTACAATTACTCAGGATGTAGGAAAATACAAAAGAAAATGGGTTAAGATAAGAAAAATTTTCTGGAGAGAGAGGGAGGGGTGAGAAGAGAGAGACAGAAAGAGAGAGAGAAGGAGAAGGCTCATTGATATTTCATAATTCTGCTATTCAGGTGCTTGGTTTGCAGTTTTCAAACTGAGTGGTAAGTGTTTGTGAGAGAAACAGAATGATGATTTTTGGAATGATTTTCATGTTTTCCAGGGCTAATTTTCTTAAAATTACTTTGAATAATTAAAAAATTACTTTCATCCATTTTGCACTCACTTCCCAATTTCTAACCATCTCTGACATTAGCTGAATGCAGTGTTTCTTCTCTTTTAAGGTCTCCATTGAGAATTAAAGATGCAGAAAAGCCCTAAAGTTCTTATCTGTTTTAGGTAAACTGTGTTTTCCTGTTAGAAAAGGAAAGCCAAAGTAATGCATAAGAGCTATTTCTGAGAAAAACCCTTCCTTCACACTGCCAACACTGTCCCAAGGATGGAATGTGCCACCACACCAATGCAGCACAACAATGAACTGTGGTTTCAGACTTGTGCTGGAGCCCAGGAAACTGCACAACTGCGTGGCTCCTGTGAGGATGACATCTCCTGACACAGGGAGCACTGTGGCAGGGCAAAGGGAGGGGGATGTGGCCCTGATGTCCAAGAAGAATTAGCAGCATCAGTGCAGGAGGTGAGCAGGGTGAAGTCAGCAAAGGCAGCTCACTGGGAATGCTTCTCTTCATTTTGGAATGACCATCACTGATGTTTTATGGGTACCAAGGTCTCCCCAGGCACGATGTGAGCAGCTCTCCTTCCAGGCCTTGACTTGCAGCAGGGCCCAGCTCACAGCACATTTATGCCTCTATTGACCTCATCCTCACTCAGCACAGTGCTGAAGCATGTATTGTAATCCTTGGAAAAGGTAAGTTTAGATATGTGCCTAAGAGTTAAACATTACTCCTGTGGTTTTCTGGCCAAGTGTCAGACACACTTGGCTGATCAAAGCAGCAGTATATCATCCAGAAATTATCCCATGATCTGCCCATCAGAGAGTGAGCAAGCAGCATACTTACCTAGTGGAGCTTTTGAATTTGTTCTTATCACACTACAAAAGTCTGTGATAGGCTGTTCTGCAAACCTCCTCTTCCAGTACAGGATGTAGCTTTAAAAATAAGGGGGAGATGATCAATGAAAAAGGAAACACTGAAAAACCTGTAATAAAAAATTGATTAACTCTTGTTTTTCTCATGCTCTAAATTCTTATGTGTTTTTGTTTCTTTAACTCCTGTGTCCCTTTTTTCTTCCTTCACATTAGTTTTCAAATTTATGAAATTAATTCAGTTTCACTTAAACTGGGTTTAACCATGCTGTCAAAGTGAAGAACTCAATAAGCAGATTTGCACCAAGCTTTGCATAAACACTGTGACCTATTCACATCTAAAGACAGAAGTGCCACTCAGATGCATCTTTACTGAAAAGCTATATTATAGAGCATTCTCAAATTCCCAAATATTGTGCTCTGTGTTCTGCAAGATGCAGTCAGGAAGTTGAAACTCAATAAAAAACAACAACTTGACAAAAGTGAGGTTTTGGCAGGTCTCCTGTGGAGTTACAGTGAAAGCTGTAGCTTGGCAGACAACTAGAAAGACAGAAAAATGAAGTCCCTGAACACCTGGGGGTAAGACAGCAGGCAGAATAAGAAAAGACCTAAACATATCTTGAAAGTTTAACCCATCAACTACAGTTTTTTAAAAACCATTCTGTACTATCTTTGTTGGTATTACAGCTGCATCAACAGAACACAACTGAGATGAGATTTCCACTGAACTAGGAAGCTACTGTTGAACCAAGGATAAATTATCACTAAATTTATATGATGAAAGGAACCAAGCAACTCTTGTGCTAATTATTCAGAATTTTACTCTAAAAAATAATCTGAAAATGTTTAAATGCTTGCTTAAATTTATACTCATGTATTATATAAATCACGTGAGAGTTGGTAAGGCAAAGGCTATTCAATGATTTCTTCTTATTTTGTGCCACCAAATTAGGAAAAAGATAATGAAAAAATCAGTTTTCATTATTATGAGAGCATTTTTAAATAGCTGCAGCTTTTAATACTTGTGCAATCTGTAACTACTTTCCACAGCTATCACACCCCACAGTGTCTCACACTGCCCCTACCATTCTCACCTAATATATTTGAGGACTTCAGCTGCAGCAGACAAGGAATGAGCACATCTTTCTCTCTGCTGACTCTGCCATGGAGAGGACTGAGCTGGGGTGCAGCAGACAGCTGAGCACAGTGGAGCCAGCACACGTGGCTGGGGCTCCTTCAGCAGCATCTCAGATGCCAGTGAGTGAGAGGTGAGCCTTTCCTTCTCTCTGCCTGCTCCTGTTTGCAGTGCTCACTGAGAGCTGCTGAACAGAACTGCAGTTCTTCCAGACTAAGCCATCCTTGAGCTTTTAGGACATAAATGTGCAAATGGAGAGATTGCAAGAGCTCATCTAATAAATGTCTCTCCCTTGCTCTGAGAGAAATGAACACAGGTACAAACTCACCTGCCCATAACTGTCTGTGTCACAGAAATTACAGTTAAGGGATTTCATGTCATAAGACTTAACCCAAATAATCAATGACCAGATTAAACCAATGCCTTGCGATACTTCCAGGGAGACAGAATGAGTGATCATGTTGAGTCATGAAGCAGAAGCTTATTCCCCTTATCTCTTTTCCCTCTGCCCTTATGCCAACTTATCTTTATTCTTCAAAGTTAAAAAGAAAAGAAAAAATTTTTCCATTAGCATTGGTCCTTTATGGATTATCCACTTCTTGCAGTTCTGTCAAGAAATGTATTCCTAAGACTGGCTGTAGATCATTGCTAAATATAAAAATAATACTATCTTTACAGAGTTGATCCCTGTATTTTCCTCACCTCAGTTCAACACTTCAGAATATGTTCTCTTTTTTGTGCATAGTATTAGACTATTTTACTAATAGAGCAAATCAGAGAAAGCACACTTCAGAGCAACAATTCCATCATTTCATGTCCTGGGGCCACTTTCTGTAAGAATTGGCTACCTTCCAATTGCATTAGCAGCAAAAATAATCTAAATGGGCCCTTTTTGAAGGGGTGATTTTGAAATACATTTCTATTAATGCAAAATAATTCCCCAAGCACGCTTAGACTGGTGGTCCATGACTGAGCAGCTCTGATTCCTTCACTTACCCAAAGATACTAGTACTATCTCCAAAGAACAGTACATTCTCCTTCTGCCTGCCTTCAGCAGAAAAGCAAACAAAAACTACCATCAGTTTTCAATTTTAAGCAACGTTAAGCTCATACATTTGATTAAGGATTTAATTTATGTGGCTTACATTTCTCTTCCTAAATTATATTGTATTATTTCTTTTTTTTTTTTTATTTTGAGTCTTGATAGAAACAAGGTCTTGATTTTGACTTAGTAACTAGTGACAGAAGATCTACTACAAAACTCATTTTAGTTGAGAATTTATCTGTCTAACACTTAAATACTACAGCAGAAGTATCTACAGACTGGCAGGTACTGTCTAGCCTTCCTCCTGGCCCACACATTACTGTGGAAAGCACAATGCCAGGCAAGCACCTTGTCTCTGAAGTTCCAAGCCAGCTGGGGCCATGCCAGCTACTGGAGAAGTTAAGAGAGAGAAAGCCAAATGTGACCCTGGCGAGATGATCAATGACACAGCTGTAGAAGGAGCCACAGTTGTGTGTAGATCACAGTACTGTACAGCATAGTTAAGGCATAAAAGTGATTTTGATGGGGGAACACTGTCCTTAAAGTAGCACAAACAAATTTCATCCCAGAATGTGAGAGATCCTGTACGGAGCACCTTCTGTGTACAATACACAGCTTTAGGACATTGTACAGGGATAGAAATAGTTCTGCCCTACACAAATAAAACCCCAGATTAGGAAAGCTGATTGTCTGGAATGGGCTTTGCTAAAACCAGCTTTCTAGTTTGCACACAACTTGTTGATTAGTGACAGGACCTGAGAAGACCCTTGGATATATTAAAAAGTGCCAAACACAGGAATTGCCAAGTTTTCTAAAACTGAGCTCCCTAGTCCCAGCAACATCTAGGCACTAGGGAGAGGGAAGGAAATAGGAAAACAACCTTACAGTCCAGCAGCAAAAGGCTTATAAGCAGAAATCGTCCCACAATGTCTTTTAAAAAAGATGATCTCTACTTTTCCAAAGCTTTCAATAACATCTGCACACACACACACACACACACACACACACACACACTCATTTTTAATGACATAACCCTTACCTTCTAAAATCTGCCACCAGTTTCACATCTGCTATGACGAGCTTGTGTTCAATAATCATGTGTTTCAGGAGCTGGTTTTGTTCTGCTAAGACATAGCATTCAGTGCAGAAAATACAAGGCACATAGGGAGAACTTTCTACTGCATCAACACCACCTGGACTTTCTGGCAGAGACAGAGGCTCCAAAATACACTCAGTATCTAAAATAAGAATAAAAAAATTAATTTTGACTAAGTAAATAAATGTACATCTCTTGGAGTACTTTCAGGTAGTACATGTAAAACCTGTTTGAGTCTTGGTTTTGTTGCATGGATCACTTGAAGAGAAGATGCTTGTAAGCAGGCTGACTGCATTGATTCCAAGAGGGACAGTGCAAGGTCAGCACAGGACAGTTCTCAGGTGTCTTTCTCAAATGAAACTCCCAGCTGACACCAAGTCAGTCACACACAAGTGCTCTGCTTACCACTAAAGAAATTTTATGGCGGGAAATCTACTTTTCTTCTTCTCACTATCCAATCTACCTGTTGATATGAATGAAGCCACTCTTTGTGGCTTCCTGATACTCTGAGCCACACTGCTCAGTGTCAGGAAGGATTTAGATTGTATAACACAAACTGTTTTGCATATTAATTTTCCCAATTATATTTTTATTTTTTGCAGAATACTGACTGACTCTTGAAGATATGCATTTGTCTTGCCTTTTTTTTCCCATTAACATCTAAATCCCTGTTCTATGACAAAAGACTGCTTGATCAAGGTTACTGCCACCAGATGCCTGTGCCCACTGGAGCCCTTTCTAACTGTACAGATGCTGAGGAAGGGGCAGCCATGCTCCATGAGGAAAGGTGAATGGCCCTGTTTGTACCACACTGTACCAGCCAGCCACAGGTGCCCCAGGTGACACCACACGGAGGTGACTCACTGCCACATGCTGTCCTGGGGTTACATGTGTGTGCTCCCCATTTAAACAACACTGGCCTAAACTCACAAGCTCTTCCATAAATTAATATAATTCATTAAGACACACTGACCAAGAGAGTTAAACAGTTGGGCCCATTAGCCTAACCAAATTCCAGCTGTCCAGAACAAACCGTGGTGTCCATTTTCCAAATTAATCCTACCTCAGTCTTGGGTTAGGGTTTCTCTTGGAAGCAGATGCCAATTTCAACAGGTATCTTCAATTTTAGATACATTAATTTTGGATAGCAAAAAGCAAACAGAAAAAAGCACCCATGTTCCTGCCCTCTTGAAGTTGAAAACTGAAAACATGGGTGTCCTATATTATGAAGTTAGCTTGAGCAGCAGGAGAATAAACTCTGTGTCTCTGGATTCCGACAGTGCCATGAACACCTCTGTAGAAAAATGAAATTTCAGAGAATGACAGAATGGATGAGATTGGAAGGGAAGTCTGGAGGTCAGCTGGTCAAGGAGGATTCTCACACAGGACCATGCAAATGGCTTTGACTCCACAACCTCCCTGGGCAACCTGTGCCAGGCTCAGACACCCTCACAGTGCAAAACCATCTCCTGCTATTCTGAGAGCACCTCCTGGGCATCCGTTTCTGAAGATACCTGAAGAATTAAGAAAAAGGCCTTCTCTCAAGTCTGTTATTTTGTCACACATGAATTTTAACATACGCATGGTTAAAGGAACCTTAATTTTTACCAGATAACTTTCACCCAACAAAAATCACATATATATGTTATACATTGGCAAGTATACTAAATCTGACAGTCTGGTAACTTGCTTACATGGAAAATTTGAAAAATAATGAAAAAAATCACAGTAATTTAGCTTTCTTCCTAGGAGAATATGTTAATGCATCAGGGCTCTACCCCCCATTCTACCAATACACTGAAATAACCAAAGAAGGGCTGGAGAATCCCATTGAGACGCAGACCTGGGAAGCCCCTGTGAGTTCTGTGACAGATCTGTGTCCAGGCAGAGGAACAGGCACACTGAGCTCCACAGCAGCCACAGCACAGGCAGTGGTTCAGTGGTGGGGCTGCCCCAGGGGACTGAGGGCAAGCTGGAGCTGCTGGGAGCCACAGGTGGTAAAGGGGATAAAAGCACAGGAACACAGCTTTATCAGCTCTATACTGCTCCTGGAACAATATATAATATATGTTCTGCACAACTGTTGAGGCTTCTACTTAGGACTTCTGAATACAGAACTTCCTGGAAAGGCACTGCCTTGACTGAACACTGATGGCTGGGTTACGCTGAATTCAATTTATCACATAAAACCAAGCACTGAGGAAAGATGGCAGCACACAGAGCATGGTGTTACCTGGAGCAATGCAGCTGCTGTGCACAATCTAACATTTTTTTTCTCATAATTTAGTCTACACTTCAGCTCATTCCCTTCCCTTAGAAATTTCTTTATTAAACTGGCATTGCAGAAATTGTTCCATTTTGCCCTATTTTAAGAACAGCAGTGGCTACACCATGTGCTAGAGCAATCCTCATGAAAGGGTCAAATCTCCCAAACAAAATTGGTGGTACCTGCAAGAGTCCAGCTTTGTCCATTCTTACAGTCAGTTCTGTTGCCTGAAGAAGCATTACACCATGTTTACTGAGAAAAGTAGAACTTAATTTCCTTTGCAATTGCTGATGCCAAGTGAACTAAGAAGACATTCTGTCAGCCAGTTCAACTTAACCCAGCAAAGAGCAACACTGCTTTTTGCTAATTTTTGGTACAGCTCTCTTGTAATGACAATTTCCATTAGAAATCAAATAAATAAGCACCTATCTGCCTCAATAAATCAACCTTCAACGGATAGGTGTGTGCAGCAGGAACTGGTACAAAACTTAGACAAGGAGCCTTGTTTAGTAAGGGTACTTGTGAATAGCAAATGCTCGGGCTGGAAAAACAGAACTGCTCAGTCTTTAACTGTAGTCATGAGTTGATGAAAGGAATAAACCGGGGTGAAGGGTTTTTTGCTGCCCAAACAGAGTAGCTAATGCTACAAGAGAATAACTTTAGGCTATCAGAGCAGTTTGGCAAATGCAGAAGCTTATGCAATTTCTTTCGAAGGCACTCAAAAGAAGAGGCAACGGAAAAAGGAATCCATGTAAATATCTTTATACTCATCTGCTACAAAAAACACTGAACAAGAGAATAAATGCACAGAGCTGAACAAATGTACAGCCTTTAGCACAGCACTTACTGGACTAATGTAGCACAAACCTCAAAACAGTACAAATAAATCCAAGCATAATATTGAAATCTCTGCAAAAGCAGCTAATTTTGTTTCTATATTTGGAGCAGAATGGCTACAGGTACTGAATAAAAGCTGTTAACTATAGCACAGCTTAGGGCTAACAGGGAAATAAAAACTCTCAGATGTATTCTCAGACTCCAAGACTCCTACATGCAGAGACATTTGAAAATGAGGGAAAAGTAGCAAGCTTTTCTCTTAGAATCTACTGCAATGAGAATAACTTCACAGAGAAGGATTAAACACCCCTCTGGTGCATGTGCCCTGCCTGACAAGGGTGAGAAGCAATTACCTCGGAATGGTACAAAAATAGGGCAAACAAACAGAAATCACACAAATAGAATAGTCTTCCAGAAGTCTGACTATGGAGACTTTGAGTCAAAGGCTATATGAGCCCCTCAGAAAAGCAGCTTTTATTTGTTTTTCTGTATTGACTTATTCTTGCACTATTTGAAATTCTTGGTCTTTTAACACCTACAAAAACTTGCATCAACTTTTCAAATTTTTGGAATGATTTTATTAAAATTTTCCTTTATTCCTTGATGTCCTGGTCCAACTTGAGGCTAGTTCTACTCTATTCATCATGTAATGTGGTAAGAGGTAGCCTGAAAATGTCCAACAGTGGAAGAAAATATGTTTCCAAATCAGCACAGATTTTTTTCTTTTTTGATCTCTCTTCTATTTACCTTTTATTTCTGGTATTTCACTTGTTTTTAACATCATTGAATTAACCACTGAATTCTCTTCAATGATTCAGGTTTTTAAGTTGTGAATCAGGGGTTAATGCACAAGACAGTGGTCATATTCTTTGTGTGTTCACTCCTGTGTTACTCTGCATTTGTTAACATTGCACAGCACTTTTTTGGGTGCAATTTGCTCAAATAACATGAGATTTCGTGCAATGCTTCAGCTGGCCCTCCTGCTTACCACTTAGGAAAAAAAAGGTGTATTAACAGCAAAATATATCACCTTTGCTTATTGTGTCTGTGAAGAACAGCACAGGACTCATGAGATTCCCTAAGAGAAGAGAGCCTTATAAAACCCATCCATTAAATTTTGGATGAATCATGTTGTTGCCCCTGAGTTTTTCTTCTCTGCCTAATAGAAAAGCAGCATGACTGTTATGCAATGGGACATCCCAAGGCCTCACAGAAAGCCCTCTGAACTCAGAAAATAAGAAAATCCGTTTTTCAGTCACAAAACTGGCAGCTGACACCATGTTGTTCAACCTTTAACGGGACAGATGAAACTATGGTCTTTAACAGCTAATTCAGAGCTAGAAAAGGTAGATTAGTAGAATGAAGAGAACAGAGGAATACAATACCTTATTTGAAAACTAAAACTACGATGTACACCAAGTTCTTCAGGGGAAAATAAAATAAATACTTTGAAGGTATTTGAGAATGAAATGGTATAGAAAACAATTTAATTTACCTTCAAAACTAGAATAAGCACTGTTTTTTTTTTTTAATAAGCACCCACAGGATACCCAGTACAATGGATTTCTGATCCCTGCACTGGGACTGTATACACCATTACAACAGTGGGGAAAAAAAAGTAAATTAAAAAAGGCCACCTGTGATAGAAATTATATGGCTTCATTTTATTTTAATAATTGTTATAATATATACTAGTTAATCTTCACAGCTAGTGAAGCAACAAGATGAAAATGGATTAATTTTCCTTACTGGAACATCTTTACTTTTGAATACAATTATTCTAAGCTCCAAACCAATGTTGGTTTGCACAATTAAGTAAATGTTCCACCCACACAATTACAACACAGCTACAGCAGGGCAGGCAATGCACTTCACCTGCACAATCACACATGCAATTATCACAAAGCAATATGCAAGGCAATGCTATGGCCAACACAACAGATATTATTATCAGGAAGAAAAGGAAGGAAAGATTTGGCTTTTGAATGGGAGCTTTGAAAGGCAAGGTCCCCAGAGTTCGTCCCCAGTGTAACCACTTGGTGCCACCAAGAAGCACAGGGATGTCTCATTATCCTGACTTTCTCCACTTTATCCCATCGCTCCTACCCATCTGCCATTGCCCTTCCGCTTGTGCTGGCTCCCAGGCTTGCAAATCCTCGGATGAGTCACTCCAGCTCTTTACCATTATGAACCATTCCTTCCTTCCTTTTTGCTCAAGAATGTTTAAAATGCTGCCACAAGAGTCCACCAAGGGCAAGAGCCAACTAAGAGGTGCACGGTGAGCAGCAGTAAGGTGAAACAGAACCTCCTCAGCTTTACAGCCTCAGCTGTCTCACACAATTTTAGCATAAGTCTGCCACAGTGTGCGAGTCACAGGACCAGAGGAAAAGGAGGTAAGTCCAAAGACAAGGGGTTTTAACTAAGGAAGAAGAAATAAAACTATTTTAAAACAGATTAATCGATTTATTATTAAATGAAGAATACTTTGAAAATTCAAGGCATTGCAAAGTCTGAGAATTGAAATTATGAAAAAGGAATTAATCCAAATTTGCTTAAGACATATTTATGGGTTTTCTATCCTTTTTTGTAGTCTATGGCACAGCAACAAGGCCTTAGGCTGAGGACTTTACGATGTAAATATCCCACTGTTGGTAACACAAGGATAATGAAACAAAACACGAACATCTGCTGGAATGTTAAGTGTCTTTCTAATTAAATCCAATAGTTGAATGGATCAATTCATTACCAACAAATCTGCTTTATTATCTCATTAATACAGCTGGTTAATATCATGAGGAGATTAGCACAAGAACTTGAAATGATCCTAAAACAAAAATTAACACAACAAAGACATATTGGTGAATACAGGAGTCCAAATAAGGAGCAAAAGACAGATTTTTAGACACATAAAGAACAAAGGGAAGAAGGAATGACAGGAAAACAAAAGACACCTAGCAAACCTGCCACTCCACACTAGCAGCCCAACAGATGCTGAATGGAAAACAAAAAGGCTGAGCACCCTCCCCCAAATTCTCACTGATCACAGGCAAAATCATTTAGTTGCCAAAATGACCAAACCCCACTGGAGAGTACATGGGGAAACTACCTGTATTCCTATAGGTAATTCTGCACAAAAGAGTGCTGCATTTAAAACTCTTTAAGAAACGAGCAGTTTAAAGCTTTGTCTTGGAATCAATTGTTTTTGAGATGGTGCAAGAATATGGAGAAGGATGGGCTTGACACTCGAAATACATACACGACAGCTTCCCTATTTTGCAGCCTTGGCACTGCAGCATCTATTTGTTGGCACAGCAGCATTCCGTAATTTGTGGTCATATTCTTGGAAGCAATTTTACACTGATTACAGGATATTTCCTTTGTTTTCCAGAGCACAAAAGATGGATGACTAATGACTTGCCAAATAAACAGTATTCAAAGCCAAAACTCAGAATAATGAAAATAAAACACCCTGTCATGGTCCTCACCAATACTACATGCAAATATGCTTCCTAATGAAAGAAGAATTGATGTACATAATCATCTCCTACCTCAATATATTAAAGCCCTCAAGTACTTCTATTAAGTTGAATTAAGTCTGAGTTCATGAGGAATTATTTACCTATTACTTCTGCTTGTTAACACACTATGAATGATATTTAGTTAAAATGTCCATGTGCTCTAGGGGAAAACACATCCTGTAGCTTCCCCCAAGATCAATCAGTCCCAGCCCTGCCTGTTTTTTCATTGAATGCAAATGAGCACTTCAAAAGAACACTTAATCCTACGGCTAAAGCTTGTCAGTTTTACAGACACTGTACATATTCTGCAGCATTTGCTGTCTAGGAATATCAGAATTTGATTCCAGTTAAATGACAGCTTTAAGAAAAGCTGTAAGTTACCGAATCCTAATAACTCAGAACAGAGTTTCTGCAGAGCAGGTGTCTGCTGGGAGCTGGAACCAACAGAAATACAACTGTGCTTAATAGCCATATTTAACAGGGCTGCTCTGTCGGGGAGCTCGGGATGTTGCAGTTTCATTAGCATTAACAAGTGTTGCTATGGCACCGCAGCACAGGCACCAGAACACAACTGAATAGCACTGGGAAAGTGATTAATAAAAATGTGAAGTGCTGGAATTTTAATAAAACAAAACCAATGTGCTTGCCAATAAGATCATGTTTAAATAATAGACTAGATTATTGCCCAGTTCAGCAGCAGATACATGCCACTGCTTGTTGTCTTTCTGCTGGAGCCCAGACAAACCCCCACATCCGTAAAGACCAGAGCAAACCTACTCCTCTCACACAGAGAGACACATGCCCACACACACTAATGGAAGTGACCCCAGTAAGTACTCATAACAGTATTTAAGTGCTGATGTTAATATGCAATTTATAAATATTTAACACACTAGAGCAGGTTCAGAGCTGTATAATGCCTCATTCCTGGGTAAATGACAGAGACTTACATTGGGGTAACTAAAATGAGGGTTTTATATTTTGGTCACAAATATGAAAAAATATTTATCTACTTCAGCATTATATCCTGAATAATTTTATTATACTCTTTAGAGCTTCTGTGATTTTTTATGGCTATTGTTAAACAAAATTTCTGTTTACCTTTCCTTGTTTAGTGTGATCATGTGACTTGGTAGACATGGAGAGCTGAGATCCACATGATCTACTAAAATAAGGGATTAGAAGCAATGATTAAACCCTAGACTATTATCTGGAAAGATTAACACAGTAATTATGTAGCCTGAAACTCAGAATGTTGAGTTACAAGGAAGATGAAGAAAATATCCAACAGAAGAATCTGAAATGGAAGGACAAAAGGGACCATCCAGGCTCTTCTTTTGTACTTATCACCCAAATCTATCTAACAAAAATAAGCAGCTTTTTTCTGTTAAACTTGCTATTTAGTAAAAAGGCATACCAGAGATATCATAACAAAGCATAAACAATGCTGTTTAAATGTAAAGTATAAAGATTGAATTTCTTCTATTTTCATATGAAAACTCCTGGGGAAAAAAAGAAGACAAAGAAAAAAAATGCACAATTTTGTACCACAATTAAAAACATGTTAAAAATACATACTGGAAGGCATCACAGGTAAAAAAATGTATATGCAAATGTAGTACTTGTGTATGTTACCACTGCCACTGTTCTGCTTAACCCTCTGCAAAGAGCAGCAAGCTGGAAAAAGGCTCGTCTTACTTTACATATTCCTTGTCTGTGACCTTAGCTCTCCCAGAAAGAAGGGGTCTTACTTCATTGCTATAATTTGTCTTTGCAGTGCCTTTAAAAATACTGTATGAAGCCTAGTAACTTCTATGCCAGCATTGCTATGTAAAGCAGGTTAATTACATTACTCTTCTTTTTATTGTGATCATTTAGTAGTGATCAATAATGCCTTATTACAAGGATTTTCCTTTTCTTGTCACATGTTCTTTTCCTCTAGCAGGATTCAATTTCCAAGCACGTTTATCCTTTTGATGTTAAAAGAATTGCCTCGTGCTCTTTTTAAACAATTACTTTACTCTCTGTAACTACAGGAAAGGCTGTGTGATTTGCCTTAAAAACATAAAGCCTGCTTTAGCAGTTCCTGACACCCCCACGTCATTATGATGGGAATTTCTGCCATGCTCCTAACTAAAACATTTGCATTGCAGTGTTTACAACTTTTTCATTGGTAGACTTTCCTTGAAAAAGGCAACTATGTGAAAAAAACAACTGCAAATAGTGTGAAACTTTTATTTTAAATAGCACTTAAATTTTTTTCAGACTCACACAAATTAGAAGTAACCTCAAAATGCATCCTGAGAGGTCTCGTTTCTGGCATCCTTGTGTGTGTGGGTGTCATACTGACAGAACAGGCTGAAATCTCTCTCAGATATTCTGACTGAGCTTCCTGACACACAGAGAGCCTTCAAGGCTGAACTAAGTGAATTTTATACTTAATGAAGAATCTGTATGAAGAAGAGGCCCTGTGATGTTAGAATCTCTGTGGTCTGTTGCTGCTTTCTCAGTGAACTGCAGCTTTTCCAGATGGAAAGTAGAAAAATAAGTTGTTTCTACTTTTAGAATCAAACCTCCATAAACTGGTATTCAAACTGGAAAAACAGTGGCTCAAAGGGAAAGTTCATTATAGTGTGCAGTGATGTGAATCAACATACTTCAGCCTGATATCATGATTCAGGAAAACAAAGCTTTGATTTTACTTCAAATAATCCACTATTTATACTCTTTGCACATACACTTTTGAAAATTATTTTGAGAGGAAAGTATTTTTAAGTCAGGGCTCAAATAATTATGTCTTATAGATCCCAGAGACATCTCACAGCAAGCTATATAAAATTTCTATGAGATTATTCTTTGTCCCAGAATTTGAAATAAATATTTTTGTGATAGTGTCTCAGTACATTCATTAAACATATAACAGAGATCTTGACTTCCTAAGTATGATATATGCTTGCTGATACTACTAATGCAGCTCATGGACATGGATGATACCATAATTGAAATTAACTTTATCAAGAAACAGAATTAGAATGTTTGAATTAGTGATACAAGTTGTTCATATTTTTCAGGCAACATTTTACTAATTGTATAAATACATGTAGGGTCCTGAACATTAAATTAGTACAGTAATAATAAATAATGAAAATACAGCACAGATTGCATGTTTTCATTCTGTATAACACAAAATCAAATTAAAACCTTCAGCAGGACGGTTTTTTAACATACTGGTCTTTAGAGAAAAAGCTCTACCTCATTTATTCATGCATTACAGAGTCATAATAAAATTCGGTGCTGGCACACTGGTCAGGACAAATGCTAGCAACATGCTCCTCTGGCAGCAGCATCCCTTAGAACTGCACACATTTGTTTCACAACCTGCTGTTTGTATATTGTGAGCCTTGTGCACTTCCACCATGGGACTCACAGCCATACCCTGGGGCACGTGCCAGGAACTTGGCACGAGGTTCTGGGTGGGAGTGTGCTGTGCCAGCTTCCCCACGCTGCCCACCAGCCCTGACTCTCCTCTCGCACCCCTGCACAGCCCTGAACCCCACAGGAGTCCTGCAGCCCCCGTCACTCTCAGCTGCTTTGTGCACTGGCTGGCTTTAGAGACCAGCTTCAGAGCATGACACTGAACAGGGTTTGTTTGGGGCCCAGGTATATGAAAGATGCATCCCAACCCTGAACAGAAATGCCTGGGTCTAAACCAAGAGGCTGTTCAGTGTGGGAGCACTCACTTCACGTGAGCATAGTGCAGTATGGTTGCAGGGACTGTGGCACCTTCATGTACTGTGCCTTCTCATTTGTTCAGGTAACAGAGCCACAACATACCACAAAAAACCACGAGGTTGAAACAGATGGCATGTCAAGCCTACAGAGCTTCTACACCAGAGGGATAAAGAGAAGCTGTTTAACCTGCTACCACCACACAGGGCAAGTGGCTACTCCTTGGGTACAGAGTCCCCAAAGACAAATGGAAAGATGACATCTCAATGAGCAAGAATCAAACAAAACCAGCTGGGCCATTTCACACTGGTCACTGCCTGTGAGTCATAAAAATATCAGAGAAAAATACACAAAATGAAAAAAAAAAAAGACGAATTGGAAGACAGTGTCCAGTGAAAGGTCCAGCGAAAACAAAAGGGAAAAAAATCAAAAGGCAAGTTTCAAGAAACAAAGTGGAAATGTATTACAAAGGACAGGTGCCTGTGGACCACTGCGGCCACTGACAAAACACCTACTACAATTTCTAACTCAAAGGTCTACTACAGCAGCATATCAGGACAGAATGGCAAACAAGCAGTGATTGTGGAAACCCCTGCTGGAAAATCAGGTCTTGGGATCAATGATTGGACTACTGCAGCTATACCATTTCCTATGGAAATGTTAAAATTAACATGTACTGCTATTGTTTGAGTTGGAAGGGACCTACAAGAGCACCTAGTTCCAATCTGCCCTCCAGCACAAGCAGAGATGCCAAAGCACAACTTTGGTCTGGTTTTGTGGTTTTAGTGGTACTGACTATTGCATTATTTAATACAACAATCATCAGGTCATTGAACACTAGTCTTTTCCTATTCAAGTGACTGTAATTAATTATTGACCGACAATAACTCTGCAAAGAACCCAGACTTTTACAAACACATTTCCCTGATTTCAGTGAGACACTGCTCAGGATGATGTGCCCAGCTCTTCAGAGGCACAGACCTGCTTTAAAGCTGTACAAAACTCACCACATTTTTTTTCTCCTGCTTCTTGAATGTCATGTTCTTTCCTCCATTGTGTGAGGCTTTTATTGATGCAATATTTAAAGCTACTTTAAAAAGCCCACAGAAAGACATTCAAATGCTTTCAGGCTTTTCTCCCAGATTCAGCCTGCTGGGAGTTTGTGGATGCGAACGTGAAGCAAAAACCTCAGAGACAGACTGGGAACAACTGCAGTTTTAGGATATAAATGATCACACAAAGTTGCAGAGTTCTAGCAAAGGTTTCAGGACAGGACATGGTGGAAGGAAGCACACAGGGCTGGGAAAGGTTATGAAGGCTCTTTGGACAGACAAATTTACCTTATGCTGAAGTTAAGACTTGTAATTTCATAATTAACACTTAACACTTGTAATTTCATAATTATTAATTTTTCATTTCATTCATTAATTAATTCATTCAAATGCATTCAATTTCATAATAAAAAATTAGGTTTTTTCTTCCTTTCCTACTGTTTGTATATACAACCATGTGCTAGTTTAAACCCTACACCCCTTCATCAAGAAAGCTGGCTGAAGTCTCAAAAGGTGAACTCTAAGATCTGTTTATGCGTCAGGCAGACCCTGTGGCAGTCATCATTGCTGACAAGAATCTACAACTTCGTGCTCTTCCAGAAAACCAGCACTCCCCAGGAAAAACAAAGCAGTGAACAAAGTGTTTCAAGAGGCATAACAAATTATCCTGGCATCTGTGTTACCCTCAGAACATTCAGAACACTTGAAGCACCTCTCTAGCCTATACCTCTACATCTAAATAAAGCATGTCCACATCTATTATTTGTTCAAGTGATGAGAAACACTTTTTTGGGGTGAGAACCAGATATTTTCCCATACAGAAACAGTTTAAAGGTCCTCATCAGTCCGAGGACTGATGGAACACCACTCATTCTTACTCCACTGCCAGTAACTGCAAGATTGAGCAGAGGTTTCAAAGAACTGGGAGGCTTTAACACACAAACAAGTTACCATATTTGAGCTTGTACCTGCTCACTAGGCAGTCTGCAGCAGCTCACTTCTAAATGAGCTCTGGTTAGGGTATAGAGGAGCTGATACCATGTACTTTGTTCATGTATCAAAGCCTTTACCTGTTACTGAGAGGGCAAGAAGTGGCTTAGCATACCAGAAATAAGTATTTTTTTAAAATATAAATGAAAGATAAAGGCCATCTATCTTTGCTTTTAAGCTATGAAAGTCTTCTGAATTCAGAGAAAACCAAATAGCAAAGCTTTATTGGGTATTTTTGGGGAATACAACATATCCTATGCCTTGTGCTAACAGAAATTATGCATTCATGCTGAGGTGTGGGGATGCCCCTTGTCTTCAGATAAAATACACTGCACATTTACAACACAATTATTTGTAAAATTATGGCAGCAATCCTGGGCACTTCAGATCTCTATTACCAACCAATACAATCCATCACTTATTTTATTAAGCCATCATGACCTGTTTAATGAAATATTTAGTTTCACTTGTATATTCTTCCATTGTCAGTTATTTAAGAAATGTGACGTGAAGGCTAAAACCTCTAAAATATTACTGCAACAGTTACATAAAAGGATTCTGCCTTTTCAATTTTCAAACAGAAAAGCACATAAAAGGTGATTTTTACAACAATAATTTAGTAATTTCCAGTCCTCCAAAAGATCCACTTGCTTATCAGGTAAATGTTTAAAATTACTTTGAGATTGGATTTTTAATTAAAAATCACAAAAAAGGCTCTTTAAACATTTTTAAATAATACTGCTTTAGGAGATCCATTCTGGTAATCATATTAAAATAAATTGCGTTGCACTTCCAGAATTAATTAGTGAACCTGTCCTCCAGGTGTAATTGCTAATTGTTCAGTTCACAATGATTAAACTGCATCCTTTACAGAGCTTATCATGCCTACTAGTAAAAGGACTCTCTTCTCTCTCTGCCCAAAATCTGCAGTATGGTGGAAGCCTCAGGTCTTGCAATCCTCTACTGCACACAAAGACATAACCTGAGAAATCACCAGTGGTATTCTGGATGCTTCCAAGTGCCCTGTGGGAAAACAATGAGGATGCAACCCCATGTGTGACCATTTGGAACAGGTGGGGGTTTTCAAGGAAGGGTACTGAGAGGACATCAACCTCTAAACCCATCAGACAGAAATGGGCAGATACACGTGGGCTGCTCATCGGGCCAGGGTCTGAGGGTCTCTCCAGAATGAGGAGATGAGCAGGGGCAGCTCTGTGCTCGGGGGCAGATCTGTGCTCGGGGCAATGGCTGCTCTGTGCTCAGGGGCAATGGCTGCTCTGCCCCCTTGCTGGAGGTTTCATCCACAGACACGAGCAGCCAGCAGCTCCCCACTCACCACCATGCATTCTGTGGGTATTTTAGAGAGGAAAGAAGTAAAGGACTCAGCCTGATGTGAATAGGAGTGGTAGTGTAAGGAAGTAGGGGCTGGGAAGGCATCTAGTCCATCAGTTATTTGGTTAAGGACTAATCAGTATAAAAGAAACAACAACTAACAAGGGACATGGTAGATTGCACACAAATGATTATGAGCACGTGAAAACAGACAGTAAGTTGTCTCTGCCAATATGGGAACTAATGGCATTAAAGGAACTACTCACACATACTTGAGCAGGGTCAAGATGAACTTTTGTCACTGATAGGAAAGGGGAAATGTGTGACTATCATATGTACTATGGTATTTTTGAGGGTGTTTGTGGACGGGATCAGAAGGTGATAAGGAAATTTTGTATACTTTATGAAATGGACTTAAACAGACTTAAGAACCTGCACTGATACACGAAGTGGCCTGTGAACATGGGAGTGCTTGTGAATGTAACAAGGAATGCATCCATTAACCTGTATGGAGAATTCTTTTCCATACATGGGACTGCCTGTCAGTGACCAGGAAAGAGAAAACCCTGCACTCCAGAGCCCACTGCGTTGAGCAGCTCTAATAGCATCCTTAACAAAACTTAGAGAGTTGAGCAAAAGAAGTAATGGCCGTACTTTCAGGAATGAACCAGCTTTCACCGGATATCCTCTAGGTAGAACAACAAAAAAAAAAAGTAGACGTGCAAGACCAGTCAAACTTTTGTTTTCCAGAGCAACTGAATATTCTTAAAAATGGAGTATGAGAGAAATACATGGAAGGAATCAAACATGTTGTGCTTGGACATGGCGCACCCCAGCAGCACGTGTTCAAAAGCACTTGAGCACAAGAAGACCTTGAGTAGGAAACTGTAACTGTCAGACTACTGATGCAACAATGAAAGACACACTTCCAGAAAAAATACTCATTTTAAAATCCTTTGACAGATGCTGCAAGAAGTGTTGATATGCAGACTGAACAAACTGTACTGTGGACAGCGATATATTTATTAAAAGCCACTTGGTGAAGGCTGCTGGAAGGAACTAACTAGAAAGCAACACTGTCCTGGATTAGAATATAAAACCACAGGTTTTCCTGTAAATAGAATCAGCATGCCAGGAAATAGTATATTATTTAATTTTCCTAGATGCTGCCTCCAAGTAAGTGACATACCTCAGGTGCACATGCAAGTACAAGAATAGTTCTGTAAAAGTTAAACCTCTCAACAAATAAAGATTTTGTTCAGAGGAAGAGAAATAATAAATATTAGGGTGGGGTATTTATTTGCCCATCGAAAATGTGATTTATACCCTTAAGATCTCTTGACCCTAAGTAAGTGTGTTGCAAACAAATAATTTTGAAAAGGCTGCTTGAGCTACAGGACATGCTTGCCTTTGTCCAAGGGAAGATTGTTAATGCTGAAGTCAGTCATGGTTAACATGAGAGACAGCAGTTACAAGGCTGGAGCACAATTTTATGACTCCCAGCCAGCATGCTGGCAGACCTGTCTTATGGGGAGATGAAGCACCTGGATGGACATGAAAGTCTATAGGCTGACATAAAAGTTAATTTAGCCTGACATCTATTATTTTGATTCTCAACAGTGATTTTTACATTTTTCATTACCTAGAGACTCCAAATGATGTGCCAGGAAATGCAAAGTGAGTTTGGGAGCAAAGACAGAGAAAGTCCACTAGTCATTTCAAAGAGTGTTTGTGCTCAGTAAAAAGAAAACAGCACAGGCCTCTGAATTTCCATTTTCCTCCAAAAAATTCCTTTTTTTCTTTGAACTGGTGCCAATATCTTTAGAAGAGTTATCTGAAAAAACCTCAGGGTAACCTCATCATCTCTAGCACACAGACCAATGTATACACAGAAAAGTTGCACAGACTCAGGCACATGTTCTTTCCAATAGTTAGAACAGCACAGCTTTGCCTCTGGGTGCAATTACACCAGTGGGGCAATGCTCTAAAAGGGTCTGGCTTTTCATGTATGAGGTTCATGCCAACATAATGGAACACAGAAATAAGGCAAGAGTACTGCTCTAACTACTAGCATAAATTGATATTACTTTTATGAATAGAATAAGGACACATACTAGACAAACAACACAAATGCCACTTGAAAGACCACTCACTATCAAAGGCCCAAACACAGAATAAAAGTGCTCTAACTCTAGGTTTGAAACTGCCTCCTTGTACATGACTTCCTTTCATTGTGTCCTTCACGCTATTAATGACTTGACAGTAGAAGTTAAAGTCAACCTAAACTGAAAGCTACTCTCTACAAAAACATTAAAGTACTTTTTTCATTTGGATCAAACAAAAAAAACCCCATAAAACCTCTAGATACCACTTCAGAATATTGATTTCATTGGAGAACACTTTTCTAAAACCAGATATACTCATTTTAGAGACAACTTGTACCTGGTAAGCCCGGCAAAGTAGCATCATTACCATTGTTTTTCTCCCTTTTTTCTGCCTGTGCCTTTCCACAGGATCAGAAGATATAACCCAAGCTGTTGCTCCTGCCTCAAAACACTCAGGTTTCTCTTAGAAGGACCAGTGTAGCCTGAGGATTTCTTGCGCTTTACCCACAGTGAGCTCTACCTAAGCTCCTTCCAGGAGGGTGCAGACAGACATACAAACCTCTCGACAAGCACACAAACCCCAAACCCTGCTGCTCTTGCTGCTTACGGCACCTGGCTTATCCCTGCAGTAATTCCCCACGGACCATTTGTGCTCCTCGCTGTGCACCGCCGGCTTTGCACTGTGCGATGTGCGGTGACAAACAGATTTATGTGAGGAGGCAAAATGCTCCCCGGACCATCAGCCCCGTGTCCCACCGCTCTGGCGCGCTGCCGGCATCAGCCCCCTCTCCACTCCGACTCGCGGCTGGAAACTCTCCCTGTCCCCGCAGTTCCGTGTGCCAAACGCGGAAGGACGGGCACCAGCAGGACCAGAGCGACTCAGGTCGCTGTAAGCAGCGGGACGAGGGCACGGCGCTGTCCGTGGCTCTCTGCAGACCCCGCTCCGACGGGCGACAAGCGAGTCCACCGCGCCAGGCCCTGGGGCTCCCGGCTGCCGCACACGTGTCCGCCGCTCCCCATCCCAGGCTGCGCCAGCCCCGTCCCACCGTCCGTGCGGGATCCCGGAACGGGGGAGCGCAGCCTGAGACCCGCACGCCTCCCGCAGGGCACTCACCTCCCCTTGCCGCCGGTCCCGCAGCCCCTCGGGACTCAGCCATGCCGCCACTGCCGCCGCTCGGCCCGCCCGGCGCGGGGCGGCCCCGGGAGCCGCGCCCCGCCCCGCTCCGCTCCGCCCCGGCGGGGAGCGCGGGGCCAGACGGGGCTCGTAGTCTCTCCGCGGCCGCGGGCGGCGAGGGGCGCGGCCGCATCGAGGCACTACGTTCCCCGGCGTGCAGCGGGACGGGGAATATAAGTGGCTGGCGGCGAGCGCGCTTCAGTCAGTCCGCCCGCCCGAACAATGCCTTCGCCGCTGGGGCCGGGCAGCCGCGGCTGAGCGCGGCGGGAGCCCCGGGCAGCGGACGCGCTTGCCGGCCAGCGCCGCTCCCGGCGGAGGGGCTGGCGGGGGAACGGGCGCTCGCACGCCGCGAGCATGTGGATACCCACGGAGCACGAGAAGTACGGCGTGGGTGAGTGTAAGAGAAGGCGAGCGGGGCAGCGCGGGGGCGAGGAGCGGCGCTGCCGGCGGGGAGCGCATCCCGGGCACAGCGGGCTCGCCCCGCGGGGCGCTGCTGCCGTCTCTGCCGCTGGAGCGAAGGCAGCGCCCTGCCCGTGTGGGCGCTGCGCTGGGAGCCCAGGTCCCGTCGGGGCACGGGGGTGCGGCCCCTTCCCGGGGGCACAACAAAGAGCGGCCGGTGCCCCAGCCGCGGCTCCGGCGTCTCCCGCTGCTGCCAGGGGATGGGGCAGGGGCCGGTCCCCAGTCTCCCAGGCGGGCGCTCGGTTCTCCCCACCGGCGCTGGGTGAAAAGGCTGGCGTTTCACGGGGAACAAAGCAGCCTAAAAAACATTGCTGAGAGCGGAGACCCGGTGGGAGACGGTGTCCGGCTCGGCAAGGAGCGGCGACGGGGCCGCGGGCATTGTTCGCGCGTCGGGGGTTTTGTCGCTGCTTCGCTGGAAGCCAGACAAAGTGTCGCTTGTGGGAGCCGCGCTGCCTCGCCTGTTCGCTCCCCTCTGCCCGGTGCAGGGCTCTGAAGCCCGCGGGTTTGGCTTGCGGAGCGGTCGGAGAGGCTCGCAGTGATTTTATTTTTCTTGGAACCGCCTACGCTAACACCCGGTGAGCGCCGGCCGCTGGTCCCGGACAATAGCTCCCTCTGACACGGGGGTCGCTCAACTGCTGGACAGACCTGCCGGCGTAGTAGGCAGCTCTGCGTGTGTTTACGTCGCGTTTGAACGCGGAGTTGTTCGTGTTGGAGAAAAGCGGGAGGAGCGCGGAGCCCTCCTTTGTGTGTGTGTGTATAGCAGCGCTGTGGCGAGCCGAGAGCGCGGGGCCGCTCCGTCCCATCTGGAGTTGAGCCCAGATGTTGCCGTCCTCCGAATGCTAAATGACACAGATCATCGATGGGATTTTTTTTTTCTTGACTTCTTTATTTGTCGGGTCACAGCTGGGTTGCAAGATATTGATTAATCCTGCCACCCGCCTTTCTTTACAAGGATGGGCAAGAGGCTTAAAAATCACTCTGGGACTCCCTGGAATGGCATGCTGGATATTAGCCGTCAAGTATTTCAAGCTGCAGCCCTCCTCTCTGTCTGTTTCTTGTTTATTTTTATTTTTGATCCTAGTGTGCTATTTCACAACTGAAAGCATTCTCCCCCTGCCCCCATATATGAGCTAAAAACCACTATCTTTCTTATACTGAAAAAACCAGATTAAACTATTCCCCCTATTTGAATAACTATCTCATCGTTGCTAAACAATTAAGAGATATCCCTTAAGTAAGCTTTTCTACGTTTAGTAACCCTTTTCTGGTACTTAGAGGTGAATTGAATTGCTCTTCAGCTCTACCTTGCTTACCACAGCTGGTGCCACTGAAATCTTACTCCTGCTAAAGAGATACAGTTGCAATTTCTCAACAGAGAGTTTCCTTTGCATCAACCAGAAAATGTGGCCCACTACAAAGATTGTCTTTATTTGTGCAAATATAATATAGTCACCCAAACGATGCGTATTCTTATTTAAATTCATTTCCTGGTTTTCTGTGATTTGGCTTCCAAAGGCTATTCAAGATAGTAACAAAAAGCCACTGTTCAAATTGCTTTCTCTGTACCCCTTGGATGGGAATGATATTATAGTTCAATATGACTATTGCAAACTGTTGAAATACTAACCTAAAGAAATTTAATTTTTCTCTTGGACTGCTTTTTATGCTGTGTGCTCACTCACCTGTGTGATGAGTGCTGTCTGCAAAATCTTCACACCCAATTACCCTGTAAGCTATTGTACAACATAGCTGTGGAGGGGAGGCAGGAGGAGGGCTTGTATCTTGCTGCATAATTGTTTAAACTTTATGTGAAGTGAACCTCATAAATCAAACTTGCATTTTGCACCATAGACCAACTTATGTGTTCTTGGGGTTTTTTTTGCTGATAGAATTATTACATTTCCAAACAGCTATTTTCATACTTGTATGTTTATCTGCTCTGGAAAAATGGGTGTGTTAGGAAACGCCTTTGAGAATCCTGATTAGTTGAAGCAAGCATATGCATCCTTTATGCAAAGAGCTCAGCACTTGCATCAACATCAGACCTCATCTGCATTTTCAGTCTGAATTCTGCAGCACATGCTGTGTGCTGCACATTTCTACTGTGATGCCAAAATGGATGAATAACCAGACAAGAGCCACCTGGTTGCACTGAAGGGTTGCTGGTACCAGGTGGCTGCTGCTTACTGGCACAGCCTGACTGGTCCCACTTTGAGGGACAGGTAATACGAGTCACAGCATTCTCTTCTATAATTTTTTTAACTTCTGCCTGCTAGCTATTGATAATATCTGGTTGATTTTTTTTCACTGAGCGTGTTGCTTAACTCACAGTTAATTTACTAATAGGCAGACACACTGCTTGTTCATTTCATTGTAGACATTCATGCTGCTGTGAGGAAAACACTACTGCAAATTTGTATGCCACCTTTTATACTACAGTTGTGTGTTTTTATTTCCAAAGCTGCAGATTTTGTCAGTTATGTTGTATTATCCATCAGGATGCTAAAAGTGAAATAGGAATATTTCTGCAATATTGCGAACTTGCTTTGTTTGGGTTTGGATATCTGTATTTTCACAACAGAAGGTTAAGCCTGTATATTTACTTTGAAATTGCGTATGTTTTGAGTCAGACCTTCAGCTGTGGTGGCATTGTACCAAGGATCCTGAGGTCAGTTATGTGGAGTATTTAGCACAAAGGATGCTGATTAAAGGGTAGGAGAGGTAAGATTATTTTTTGCTGTTAATATGTTTAAATGTGGTAGATGTCAAATGGATTTGGCTTGCATGAATACCATATGCTGATCTATGTGAGTTCAGAACCCAAGAGAATCACAGATTCATTTAGGTTGGAAAAGACCTCCAATATCATAGAGTCCAACCAATGACTTATATTGTTTAGAACCAGCATCAAATGCTTTGTTAAGATGAATAATTTAAGATTGCCTAGCTTTGGATGCTCTGCAGGCAGCAAAGCAGTTAGTGTAGCTTTCAAAAGTGACTTTTACTGGTTGGTGTGTATTAGAAAATTTTAGCTGTAATGCATAAATCACTGGACTAAATAATTACTTTGTAGCTGCTGTTTGGAGTAAAGATAGAAATTCTGTTTCATCCTCTATATTCAGGATATCTGTTTTTCTTTTTGTCTCACCAGATCTGCATATTGCCATATCATGTGTTTTCTTTGATTTACCTGAATCTGTAAGGGTGCAGTTGTGTTTTCTGCAAAGTAGGCGATTTACCCTTTTCACTGAGCACAAAGTTTCTCAGCATTTCTCTGGAAGGCATTTTTTGGATTAAGGTGGAAAGATTAACTAAGGAGACTAATTAAAAATGGTTGCTGAATGTATCACTCAATTTATAAGCAGAATGGTATTCCAGGTGCTGTATGGCAAAATATACCATTTTAACTCTGCCAAGCTGAAATAGTGATTGATATTTTTAGTGTGGTTAAGCCATAAACGTGCCTGAGAGGGCCATGAAGTTTGGGCATCTCCTAGTTTATAGATGGAGAAGTGTAAGGTTCAAATGGCTTTGTGCTGTAAGCTGAGGTTCAAAGAGGAAAAAGACAGAGGCCTATTAGTTGATCACAGGAGCAGTATTGACTTGCACATAGACAAAAGCCACATCAATTGGCTTGTGTCCTGTTCTGAGTTGCAGCCAAACTAGTCTTGCTAACAGTCCTGTTGAAAGATAGCAAAGATATCCTTATCTCCATGCTGCAATCCCCTTTCTGGCTGCACTAACTTTACTGTAAATGAACTTGGTTTGTTTAGCTCAACAGTAGCTCTGTCAATAGCATGGTATAATGTGTTTTGTTAAACATAAACACTTCATTTGCTTTTCCTGTGTGCCTCTTCAAACAATACAAATAAAGTCTTAATCAAGCCTTATTTCCTCCATTCCTCTCCATTAATTGTGCCTCACATTTCTATGTGGAATTCACTTTGTATTTTTGTCTCAGACTAATACATTCACGGAAAATGGGCTATATCCAAAACTTCTATCAAGTTGTCTAAATAACTATTGGGAGTTAAGGCAGGGCAAAATATAATGTATTTGTGGGTTCATTTGAATGGGGGCAGTTGAAGGGTGATTTTTGCTTTCTAGTTACAGCTTGTAACTGTATGGCTGGTGACTCGAAACCAAGTGGAGGTGAGGTACCATGGGGCTCCAAGAATGAGGCTGGCAGGACACCAGTGCTCCCTTTGCCTCACTGGGACAGTGGGAGACCATTATGAAATATTCCCCCAGTTCCAGCTATCTGAGATCAGAGACCCACACATTTTCTATAGGAACTTTTTGATACATGACACATTTGTCATGGAGGCTTTTATATCAATTTAGTATGTCAGTCAAATAAAGGTGATACTTTTTCTAGTCTTTTATATAAGCAGTAACTTTCAATGTGTTTAAAAACTGGAATTATCTCAACTTGCAGCTTTTGGGCAAAAAAACCTGCTGACTGTTGGAGTACAGAACATGAAGTTCAGATTAAGTAATTTTGGGTCATAAGAATAGTCTTAGACCAGGCAAATTAGGTGGCGAAATAAGGCTAAATCAAGGTTTTAAAACTAATTTTAAAAAGCTGCCTCCAAAAATCTGTAGACTTCCTTATGGCTCTGCAATGTGTTTAATGTCTTCACTATTTCCCAAGGACAGCTCAGAGCTGGCTGGCTTGTTAGCATGATATATAGTGCCCTTCAGAGACCCAATTTTTTCCTATTCTCTACATATCTGGAGCTACTGAGGAAAATTTCTGGTGGTGATTTCATGGTTAGCTGTATACTGATGTCACTCTTTCTTCCGCTTTTGCTGTATTGAGGGTTTTTCACCACAATTCTCACTGTTGGGTTTGTGAGGCTACTAGCTGGGCTGGGTTTATCAAAAATGTGATAGAACAATGGTGAATTAAATGATGTAAGCCATGAAGGTGAGACTGTGTTCTCCCTGTGGAAAAGGAGATTTTGTTTGTTTTTTTTAATCTAACATAGGCTAATGTAATGTGTGGTTGTTTCTGCACACTCAGGCAGCATGAGATGGAGTCACTAACTTCTCTGTCAAGGCAGCTATAATTGGGTACTGGACTCCTACCATGCAGATCTCAGCAGCTTTTGCACTGCTGCAAGAGTGTCTGCCATTGACTCATCTCTCTGCTTCCCTAACCTGCACCCAGAAAGGAAACTTCAGAATAAAATTGGGTTTCACGTTTGCAGCCTTGTACAATATTTTCTATGATGTTCCATCGTTCCCAGCTAATTACAAATTTGAGTGTAATTCAGTATGTAGGTTTTGTACTATAAAGTTCTCTGTAATTTGAGTTTTGGGATCGGGGAAAATCCTGAGGAGAGCATTTGACTGCTTGGATCATTTGTGACACTTGAATGTATTCAGCAACTGAGACAAGGCACTTTGAGCAGACAGTTTGCACCCTTGGGGAATGTGTTACTTCATTTCTTTGGCTTTTAAAGACTTTGTGTTTTGGGGTTTTTTTTGTGTGTGGTTTTTTTTTTCTTTTAACTGGATTTGTTGGTTCTGTGAAAGTACAAGGAAACAAACTTGGTAACCCATCAAAGCCTGGTTTTTCACAGAAGGGTTGAAATGCAGAAGTTTTGCTTCAATTTCATGGAATTTCTTTTGTTACTGTGGGATTTTTTTTGCATGGAACTGTACATCATTGAGTAACCTTTTGCTTTTCTTCATTTTCTTGCTATCTGTTTGTGAGGAGCTGGGCAGAATGACTTTGAGGTGACCATCATCCACTTCCCAGTGATTTGGAAGCCAGGTGACTAACCTGGTGGGAAATGTCTCTATTTATTTGTCACATGCATTTAATATGTCTTAAAAGCTTCTAGCATAATGTAATACAGAGGATTGCTTTTCAAGTTGCTTTTTTCCTGAAGATGATCAACAGAAATGTAGAAAAATGTTTAGGAAGAGTTTTGAGAGATTTAATCTATACTGCTTTCTCAAGGCCAGGTCAATTCTAGCTGTCACTTCTGGAGCATGTTTGCCAATATGTTTTTTAAAATGCTGAAAGCAGATCATCTGCAACTTCTGTAGTCAATACTTAGCAATTTCACTACCTAGTAAGTGTTGAGCACTCAGTTTTCCTCTTGAATGTAAAATTAGGTATACATGAAGACTTGCCAGGACTTTTCTTTGTACGAAGTAGCTCCAGTTATTTCATTCTTTCCTTGTAAATGAACTGTTCTTATCTATCACCAATTGATCCATGTTCAAAACTGGGCAGGGAAACTTTCTCAGGTGAAGCATGAGAATCTTAGTGTGTGCTTTAGGTGCCGTGTCCTGTCTGCTTGTCACTCTGGTGTGCCATTTGTTTCATAACTGTTGCAGCAGCGCTGCACTGAGTCACGTTCAGCGGGGAGCTGCTGATCAATCCCTCAGATCCTGTTCCGGAACACGCTTGTCTAGACAGCCCTCCTTCCATCCTGTAGTTGTCAGCTGATGATTTCTGCTTCTTCTCTTTACTGAATGGCACTTCTCTTTGATGCTATTTATTCCATTTGTCAGCCACACTGACTCCCAAATTTCCCTTCTCTCACATGCCTGTTGGAAGCGCCCTGCTTGACAGGTTTGAGAGATGAAATTTAGGAACTGTAGTCACTAGCAGAAGCAGATCTTTTTATGAGAAGCACAGCATGATAAGCAACCAAAGATGCTTGGATGCCACAATGGTTTGCCATTAGTTAGCATTTCTATGTTTAAAGGAATGTGTTTTTCAGATCTTTACTGTGACAAGAGACCAAAGTCAGCTGCTTGAGTTTCTCTTCATAATGCATTTTTCTGGTTACTCAGAATTTATGTTCCCAGTTATATAGCTTAAAGATGATATGGTAACTTGTCAACTTTGCATTTTTGGGCACCTGAAATGTTTTGTTTAGAAATAGTGCTGATCTAACTTCCAGATGCTCATGGGTGAATAGGGGAGCTGTGAAAGTCACCTATGCTATAGGGACAAAGAAACAAGCTTGGATTTTGCAATCTGTAATGCATTGTGCTTGCTCTTTCTTTTTTTTTTTTTTTTTTTTTGTTGTTGTTTGGAATAAGAAAGTAGGATAAAAATTAGTTTTGCAGTATTAAAAAAATGAAAAGTCTTACTGTAGGAAAAAACTCCTTGCTGATACTGATTGCACCTTTCATTTTTCTCCAGTTAAGAAACCAAGTCAACTGATTTTTTTTTTATTCAAATGCAATTATTTATCTACTTTAATAGTAACTACTGAAATCACTTCAACTAAAAGTGAGTAAGGTGTGTTTACTCAGTACAAAGAATTTTGTTTTCTTTATCGTTTTTGTTTACAAAACCACACTAGTAGATGAGGTAATAAAACTGAAAATGGAGCTGTTAATTACCAAGTCTTAGTTAAGTTGTTTGAGGAATAAATTTATTTCAGTTCTGCTTTTTGTGTTACTGGATTTCAAGTGTGTGTTTTCGTGCTTTCAAGGCTCTGGAAGGAGGTGGTGGCTGCTCTAATGCAGTCAGTAGCTAAATCATGTGCTTGTTCAGTCCTTTCTGTAGCAGAGAAGAAATGTGCTGCCATTTGAAATCCGTTGCTTGGGATTTCTTGATTTGAATTTTGTTGATGTTTGTACTGAAATGATGATTTCTGAGTTTTATTTAGAAGTGCAAAATAAGGGTCTATACTGAAGCATTTTCATGAATACTTACCATGTAGTAAGTGAGAATCTACATACACTGTGGACGAGGCATTATAACTGCGTAATAGGGACTCTTCCATAATAGAAATGATGAAATTCTCCTTCATTGTTTTTAGAGCAAGGCATTTTGTTTTATTATAAATAATTTACTACATAATATGGTATTACATAATTTTTTTTTTATTCTTTTGCAACTCTTTAATTACAGGTTACAGTGCAGAAATTAAATGATTACTCCATAAAGTCTTATTTTAGCTTTTCTCCTGAGTAGTGTAGTGAAGTGAGTATGTACAAGATGTTGGGCAGGTTGGGACAGGATACACCAGTACTTGTGATGCTTTGTTTTGTTCCATGCCCTGAGTGCAGTCTTCTATTATTTCATTGTTTTTATTATAGAAACCTAATGGGTAACAGCTATATCCTTGATCAAGCAGGAGTTGTGTTATAGACTATATAAGTGTGCAGTAGTTGTGTTTTTGTAAGGTAGCATTCATACTTCTGTAGGTGATGTTACCTATCAAATAAAGACTATTAACTTTTTTTCTTCTGAGAAAAGCCCTGTGTGAAGATGGCTATTGGGTTTTAAGTGCATTATCTTATCTTTTGGAGAAAAATATAGCATGGGGTGACTTAAATGTCAGCAGAGGTACCTATGGATTCTGTGGTTCATAGTGATAAAGCTCTGAGGAGCACTCTCAGGCATATAGGTGCAGCTCTGAGGTATGCTGCTTGAAACTAAGCAGGAAAGAGATGGGCCACAGGCTGTAAATGCTATTTTTTGGTAAGTGATAATGGTAGTTTTGATAAGAAATAAAGTTGGATAATATTTTGTAACTTTGAGGAATATGCCTCTTTTCCTAGGCTGCATGGTTCCTTTCTTCATGTCTGTACTAGGCCTGTCAGTACAAAGAGAATACAGAGCTTGACATGCAGTTTGTGTCTTTGCAGGGGATTTAGAAGTGCTCCTTCTGGTGTTAAGATTGTTTCTTCTTAGTCTGATAAAGTCTGTATTTTTGAAACAATTTAATGGACAACAGTTGGCAGAGCTGCTCTGTTATTTGTGGTTAATAGTGGAAACTTCTTAAACATTCTTAACTTATCTGTTTCTTCCCTGTTCCTCTTCATTTGCCCCCTGCCCCTAGCTTCCTTCCTTTTTTTTGGTCTGTAACGCTTAGGACAAAAACAGAGGAAATCCTAAGGTGGAAAACAGAGGATCCCTGTTCTTCTGTTTCAGTGTAAGAAGCACATGTCAGTTCTCTGTTGGGTTTGTAACCTCTATTCTTCCACCTACCGCGATCAGAAAAAAATTACTATCTGATTGTAAGTCAAAGCAACATCATATTGATATCCTCTTTTCTCATTGGGTCATTAGTTCTAACTTCTCAGCTGTGTTGAACAAATGGGCTTATTCCTGTTGCTTGCCAGGTGAAATAGGTGAAGTAAGGGCAGGCATATCTGCCTGCACATATTTTGCCATTTTATTTGTCTTGGTGAAATATGCCAGTGGTAATAGTAAGCATGTCAAATTACAGATTCTCTAGTTGTTTTCATTACTGGAAAGCTCAATTAAATCACTTAAATTTTGATTAGTTTTTTTCAGATTAAATTGGAAGACAAAAGACAACAGACAAGTTAAGCTTTTCATAATGATTTAATTATCCAAAGACAATTTCTTTTCACCAATTAATTAAAAAAGCATTGTAAGAGATGCTGAAAATATGTAAAATACCAAAATAATGTGTTTTTCCAGGCAAATATGTGATGTTCTTGAATGTGAGACAGCTGTTGGTTTTCGAGTTTAATCTTCTTTGGAGATAGTGTTTGGAAACGTAACATGGTGAGCAATATTCTGAGGAATCTGAGGTAATGGATTCTGCAGCTTCAGACATGGTGACATGGAAATCACTTATTCCATAATTGCCTGGAGTGTTACTTCTTTTAAGCTGCTGTTCAGTGGTTGCTTCTAGAAAACACTATTGTTTTATTTTTTAAAAAATATGAATAGTAGCTGTATCTCAACCTGAGCAATTAAAATGTGCTTCAAGAAGCAACACATCAAACTTGTTTTCTTGATAAAAAGCCTTGGCTTCCTGGTGGCATGAAGGATGAGCAGTGGCAGTCGTGCTGTTCCTACCTCTCTGTTGCTCAGTGTTGGACTGAATATATTGCTTTTGTATCTTTGAGCTTAAGTGTACTCTTGCTTGTTTACATTCAGAAAATTCCCGGGGAAGCCTTTAAGACTGAAAATTGTTAATCTTTAATGTGTTTGCATGCAAAGAAAAGTATTCCTTTTTTTCACTTCTGCTAAGACTTGATTCTGCCAAATTGGCTGGGACTTGAATAGCAGTGCCTCTAATACTGCTGCCATTTAATACACGTATTAAATATACATCTTTAATGGCTGAGATAAAGTGTATCTGTCAAGTAGGCACAAATTATGTTGGTCCCTGCTTTCCCAATCTAATCTGAAAAATGTAACCTAGTAAATAGGAAAAGTGCAGCTGCAACATTAGAAAAATTGCATTGGTTTTCATCATGATTCTTACAAAGATGTGTTTGGATTTATATTGATAAATATTGCCTCTAGCTCTTTTTGAGCAGCCAGTTAACAGCCTCATAATTGACATGCAAATATGGTTGTACAGATGATGGAAATCTGTGGTCATTATCAGTGTGCTTTGCCTCTTTTTGAGTTTCCCATCAAAACAGTGACCAAATAGAAAGGGACTGGGCTGATGAGGAGATGCCTCTTTTCAGAGAGGCAAAGGTCCAGAATAAACCTATTTAGTTGATAAGTACTGAATGGACTCTTAAACTGGCAAGTTAGGATCTTTTGGTTAGTCTGTGTAGTGGATTTATTGTTTGCTGAGCCATCATAAATTTGGCTTGTTAATAACCTCTGTAAAATACCATTTATGTTTTTGTGTGCCTTATGCAAAACCTTAAAAAGCACTCTGCAGGCTACAAATAGCAGGTTTTGTGTAGCATATGAGTATGCACAGCTACCCTACCAAATGTTAAAGTAATCCAGGAAACTCAGAATAGCATATCAAGCAGAATTTAATTGTCTGGGAACCTTGACCACGGCCAGGCCAGCTCTGGGGCTCACCCAGCTCTGGCCATGTGCTTCCCCCCATGTCTTTGTAACAGCTTCTCTGATGAGCAATTGAGAGAGCTGATCTGGCTGGAAGCAAATCACTTTTTTGGCAAGGAGGTATTTACAGTGCATCAGCACCTCTAGCTGGGTTTGGATAGTCTGCCGGAGTGGGGGGAGTGAGGGAGGGTGCAGCTGGGAGCACAGGGGATGGCAGGACCCCAGCACTCTGCTGGTGCCTGCAGGCACATCAGGTGAGGTGTAACAGAAAGCTGCAGCCTAATGAGGAATTTAGTTGGCCTATTGAGAGTATATCACACTTTTCATGGGGCAGGAGCAAGTAACAAACTGATAGATAAATGTATGTCACCTTATCCAGCTGCTTGGTCTGGATTCGTGTGTGTTTTGTTTACACAATCCACTGTTAGTTATAAAACTCTTACACATTTTAAGTTTCTGCCAAGCACAGTAAGTGCTTTCTTATTCTAGAAGCTACCTTGTGAGCAACTACCTGTTTTTACAATCTCAAATTTTGTCTTCCTTGCAACAAGCAGGACTGTCCAAATATGTTTTGGACATGAAGCTGAGATTGATTTTTGTGAGCCCTTAGCAGGCTGCGAAAATAATTTGAGTGTCTCAAGATCAGAAAAAAACCCCTCTAAAGATGTAATTTCAATTTTGTGGATGTAAAACTAGTCAAATTATGCCATGGAGCAGAACTTATGGAAAAAGGTAGAAAGTGACAGAACTGAGAACTGCTAAATGTACATCAGGAATCCTGTGAGATGTAAATAACACAGTAAAATAAAATGAGCACAGATGTCATCCTTCTAACATAATTATGAGAAGTCTTTGTCCTACTGCTGCATTCAGAACTTAAGCAGGTAAGCATAAGGTTAATTTGAAAATCAAAATAAGCAAAAGAAAAAATTAACAGTTCTGCCTGATATAATAACAATATTTGATACTTGACAATTTCACAATAAAATGTTTGATGTTATGCAAATACTTCATAATAAATATTTTATAATGATGACATATAATAATGTGATTGTTATGAGAACTTTGAATAAAAACTGCTGCTTCTCCAGAATAATGGCTCTTAAGCATTGCCATTGCCTCTTCAGTCAGCGTAGACTGGGAATAAATTTGAGGAAGGGGCCTTGGCAATTTCTTCTTCCAACTATCTCTACTAGTCTTGTCCCATTTCTTCCTTGCTGTGGCTATTTCTGTGTCAGCTCTCCTGGAAACCATCAGTGGAGTGCCTGGGCCACAGTCATGTTCCCTTCTGGCTCTGCTGTCACCCAGCTCATTTGTCTCACTTCTGGCTGTCAGTATTTTAGGTCTGAAAACTACGACTCAAGCTTAGAGAAAACTCTTTGGTTAATTATGCATTGTTTGTTTTGTACCAAAATAAGTTTTGGATACTTAACAAGAACCTTCAGCACAGGAGGAATTGTTTGATTTGGCTGTGGTCTATTGGGACCAGAATTCTCAGTGTCTGTTAAATACAAAACAGCATCCTTATGACTTTTCTGGTATGGTAGCTATAAAGCTGGGACATCACATATGTAACATCATACTGGAGGCATTTTCTTCAGTGTCTTCTCCCCTTTTAAATTAGTCTAGTTATGAACTGGCTTTTACTGTGTTCAATGCATTTTTAAAATCTGAAACACCCTCTGGGAGTGGGTGTGTTTCATGTACAGAAATGTATGAGAATAGGAACTGGAATGCCATACATAAACTGTGGATATTTTTTTCTCAGCTTCCTCAAATTGTCAGTCACCTTGCTTGTGATACTGCAATTATTAACTGTGCTTTTGACCAGTTGTCACACAAGGTTTTCAATATGTGTGTCCCTGCTGTTCAGCCCTACCACAATGAACTGGGAGGGGAGGAGGAGAAAAAAGGAGCTATCACATGTCTGATAATTGTTGTTTGGCTCGTATCCAGGGTTTTGTTTATAAAGAGTTCCATAGTGTGATCTTAAAATATGTAACTTGTCTGAAAATGTCATTATTTACTTTTGTCATGAAGTCTTCATTTGTTGAACTACCTTTAAAATTTTAGGGGCAAATAGTTATCAGGCATTGGTTTTCATTGCTTTTTGCAAAGAGATTAGATAACCCTTAGCCTTTTCATCTGTATGCATGTTACTTTTTTGGTTTTTTTAGACAACTCTGCCCTATCAGTTTGCAAAAGGAAGTGTTTGGTGGGTGATATCTTTATGGAAGATTAGATAAAAAGGCAACTTCATGATGAAATGCAAAAGTGGTTTTGAAAGGAATAGCTTGGTCTCCTCAGATCTATATTTAATAGGAAAGCTGTTTGGGCAGGTCTGGTTCGGCTTCTTTTTAGTTACAAAGGCTGGATACTGTGTAATTCCATGATGCAGTCGTTTTTCTTCCTCTCTAGAGAACTTTACCTCCAGAAATTCATCAGTATGTAGTTCAGCCATAAAACGCTTCTACTTTTTCCTAGTATTAGTTATTTTGTGCTAGCTACAAAGAAATTTGTGTTCTGTATGGATGTTGACTTAATGAACACACGAGGCATTCCTGCAGCCTGTGGTATGTCACAGGGGCCCTGGGGAGGTGAGAGGAATGCTGGGGCTTCAGACACAGCCCTGAAACGCTGCCACTGCTACTGTGAAATGCTGCAGCACACAAATAGCGTGGCATACCTGATTTAAATACCTCGAATTTCTTAGGCTTAGAGATGGAGCAGAATTTCATAGAATTTGCTTTGTAATCTCATGTCAAGCTCTCCTCAAGGCAGCATTATATGCTCGTGTGTGAGTGGGTGAATAGCACTTGGCAGGCTTTGCTGGCACTTGGCTCTTCTAACATCTTCTACAATAATGACTTAGAAACAGAACTTCTACCCTTCCCCCTGCTTAATTTACCCATGTGCTTCTCCCAAATATGATGTTTTTTGTACTTTCTGTACAATGTCAATTTCAGGCAAAATTGGCTAAAGTTTCTCCTAATGGGAAAAAGAAATTTACCTGCACAGCTATGTGGAGATGCAAAGACCTAATGCTAATTGTTTTGTGGTTACTTGCAAACTGCTTTTTACTTAGAAACCTTTTGCTTGTTAACCTTGCAAAGGTGAGCTGCTATAATTCATGAAGTATGTGACCTGAAAACACGTGAAGTGTGTATTTTATTTGTATTTTTGGAAGGTTTTTTGGGTAAATATGGATGCAAGTTATTGTAGCAGTTTGAATTGGAAATGAAGGGAGACTTGGACACATGTGCCTACAAATTTAGGCTTGGCAGACCCAGAAGAAAATTGAAGGTACTGGGTTTCAGAAGAGACTGAATGAGGGATTATGGAGTGCAAGTGAAGTGACAGGCAGGGGCAGCGAGGTCAGAACTGCCATGTGGTTTTATCAGGGTTTACTAATGAACTTAAAGGAGAAAAAGCTGGTAGTCAGACACAGAGAGTAAGGAGGAGTTATGGCTATAGTGAAAGGCAGAAAAATAAATGAAAGTGTGGAAAAGTTTGTAAGAAACTTTTTTTATGCTCCACTGATGGCCTGTTTTGTGGCATCTGCTGCCGGCCTTTCCAGGAGTTGTAGGGGAGTTGTAATTAAGGTTTGCTGCAAAACTTGCAGAATAAGGACAGTGGGAGAAGCAGATCTGGGAAGTGTTTCTGGATGATGTGTTTGTCAGGGATTACGGTTTGGAAACCATATACATAAGATTACTTCTGGTGCTAACTGGATCCTACTAAAGTACTCTTCAGAAACAAGACCGTGTCAGGATTCTGCAGTACTTGATTCAGCTTGAATTTTCATGGAATCATGTTAGCTGTGTGGTTTTAGGTAGGGACCTCAGATTTGAGCTTTCTGTAATCAGTTGTCTTTATCTTAGTTTGTAGGTCATGCAGGTTTTAGTTTGCTAGATAACGACTCTGAGAGATTCTTGAATGTAGCTAATGAGCTTTGGGCTAATCAAAGTCCTCGTCCTCTGGCTCAGGGCTCCCTGCTATCTGAACAAACTGTTCCTGAAAATACACAGTTTCCCATTTCCAGAAGGCTGCTTGGAAACTTTTGGCTCAATACTTAATTGTGACCAAAGAAGTGACTGAATTGAGAGCTCAGGGGGTAATGCTGTTTGCTGTATTATGTGCTCCATCCACTGAGGTGCTGGTGAATTTGCTGGGAATAGGCAGCATTCAGCTGCAACTTGAGGATTCAGTCGCTGTGTGCCCTACAAATGACAGAGACAGTGGTAGATGTTGAAAGAATTAGACACTGCAGATCTCATCTGTAAGATGTTCATGCTTTTTTACCAAGATAGTGGATTCTGTCAGTGTCCTGTGTCTGCTGGGAATCGAGGTTGAATTAGTTTTTAAGTATGGTTTCGCCACTTGGAAGTTGTCTTGGTTAAATTACACGTTCACTTGGCTTTAAAAGAAATGCTTTGTTTGCTGTACAATACACTACCATTCCTTGTATTCTCACCTCATTTAATAAATAGTATTTTTTAGTACACAAGTTCTCCTAGTCTGTGTTTTACTGAGGTGTCAGTAAAGTACAGACTAGTAGAACTTGTGTACTAAAAAATACTATGTATTAAATAAAATGAAGAGTATGTATTTGTTCAGAAGTGTAGGAAGTGATGAGTGACAGTTTTTTTGTTAAACTAAGGTTGACTGCAGGATTTTTTTTCTTTTAAATTATTTTTTTTTTAATTTTAATAGGTTTCTGTGTAGAGTGAGCCTTCAGTGTGCTGGCAGGCACTCTTGGTTAGAAAACACGGCAAGCATGTGTGAGTACATGTGTACCAGTACTGCTCAAAATATCATCACAAGGGGCTGTGGCAGAGAGTGATAGGAGTTGAGTCTGTATCATCATGAACTGTGCAGCTGAAGTGTGATGAATGCCTATAGTGTTTGTCTGCTGTCATACTGTCATACTTTTTATTGAAAATAATACGTTTCATAAAAATTAATAATTGTAGTTGAATGTTTTAGATGTCTGTTCTTACATAGTTCACTTCTGAAATCTTAAATATGTGTTTGAAAGTGCTTTCTGTTTTCTTATCACAAATATGATTTAAGTTTTCAAGTAGTGCAGCTGTGTGTGTAGTGGAAGACACTGGTGACCTTACTGAAGACCGAATTCAGGCCATTCGGCTGCCATCCAAATGCTCTGCCAGCTTAGCTACTTGACCACCTGCTTCTGTTTTTCCATTCCCTTTGCAAATGTAGGTTTTGTTCGTTTTCTGGCATCTCATCATTGCCTTTCACAAAAAGAAATCAAATTGTGAGGATAAGGTCTGTCCTGTAGACCACTTGGGTGTCTTTGTGACTCTTGTAGTCATTTCAGTTTTTATCAGCCATTCAAGCATGGGCTTGTTGGAAAAGAACAGAGGATGGTGCCTTCTGCAGCTCCATGCTTGCTTTCCCCAGCCATGCTCCCACACTTAGGATTGCAAGACTCAGTGGCAGCCGTGTAATTGTGTTCAGTCTCACTGTGGCTTTCCTGCTCTGCATGAGCCTGGTGGCTGTCCTCCGTGGAAAACATCCAGGTAATGTCAATGTGCTGTTGGAGTGTGTGGATATAGCTTTAATTCTCAAAACAAGCAGCTTAAATTCTTTGTCTTTGTTCATATCTTTTCAATATGTAAAACTGGATAAAAGGAAACACTAGTCATAAATATATCTTTGAGACCTAGTGGTAAATGCTTTTAAGTACGAATCCCTTAATAGCCCGATGTAACTGGGGTGCTGAATGGGGAGTCTTCAGTAGTGAGTTACATTCCCACATCTACTGTTCTGCTCATTGGCTACGTCCAAATTACATTACCTCAGTGCCTGGTTTGTAAAGCAGCACTCTGAAAAGCAGGCTAGCACTGCTGACTGAAGGCTTGTGTACTTGTCTCATCTGACATAACTGAGATAGTTCAGGAGTTACGTCTGTGGTTGGTTGATGAAAACTAAAGCAAAAATGGATGGCTGTTCTGTGGCTTCTCATGCGTTAAATGCTGCTCGTGATTTCTAAAGTTTTTGCCCCATTTTTGTCAAGACATATAACCATGATGCAGTGATTTGGGTGCACTAAATTTTAAACTAGAAAAAATCATAATTTACTTCTGGTTTCAGTGTAAATGCCAATGGATTGTTTATATCTTGCACTTTAAAAATGCATCAGTCAAGGGAAAAAGTTGTCTCCTGCTTTTTTCTATTGCATCGGAAGGCTGAATTTGGTGTTCCCACAGGCTTGGCCTAGTGGAGTGGATAGAGTGAAATAGGAAGGTACAGCAAAAGCTGTGAAAATGCTTGATGAACTCTCATTTCTGTTTTTGTTTCCATTGCATTCTGTAATACCTACAATAGATGTAATTTTTCAAAAGGTGGCTTGACTACCTGGACTGTGTTTTGCTCATGGTTTAGGCAGGAGAAAAGAGTGAACTGAGCAGGCACTGGCTGTGAATCGGATCTAAATATAGTCAGCTATGCACATACTTGCAGCATTGTCTGAATGAGAGTGATTTTTGTAATCTGGCAGTATTACTTGTTAGACAGATTAGTCACTTGGCAATGCTGAAGTGGGAACTTTGGTCTGGGTGGCAAAGAGCCTGGGTTGGGAAGTCTGCATGTTGTACCATTTGGGAAGGTATTTGGTGTGTTAAACCAGGGGATCTGGCACCAGGATGTGGTTGTGCAGACTCTGCTGTGAGATGCTGAGGGTCTGCATGAGCTCTGTGTGAGTGTGGGGCTGGATGTTTGCTGGACTGCCATTGTAGTGTCTGCAGGTCCCTCTGACATCCTAGAGATTGTCAGGAGGGTCCCAGTTAGGGTGAGTCAGTGTTGTCAAGAAACTGAACTTCCTCTAAGCTGTCATGCTACAGAGGCTTCAACAGAAATATTAAGAATTCTTTGAGCATATTTTACTGGTTTTGATAATTTATTTAACCAAAGTGGAATAATTGAGCTTCCAATCTTAAGCTTTCTACAGTAAATATTTATTATCTCTTTTGATTTTTATCTCTTGGGTACCAAAGATGAACTTCAGAGACAGTGTTCATTCATTTCTTTGCTTTCCTGCCTTTTGTTGTAAAAGAATCTACCATTGAACAAGCAACATGATAAAACTTTGTAAAAAAAGCAAACAAACAAAACCCAAACAAACAAAAAACTCACCAAAACCAAAAGCAAACCCAAACCAAAACTCACAAAAGATTCCTACAACAAAATACAAACCGGTTCAATGTTTACACGTTAGTATCTAGTATTCTGCTTTCAACATATTAGACAGACAGTGTAATTAAACCATACGCATGGGAACAATTTTCTTTAGTTACTTGTGAGCATTCAGAACCAAGTGTAGGGATAAATGTCTAGCTTGGTGTCATCTAATACTGGGGGACATTTCTGTGCATCCTGTTTATAGAGTTTTTGCTTCCCAAGTGGTAAAACACTGTGTATTATAAAGATGGGTTAAGGAAAACATTACCGCTTTGACCATTTGCTGTTGTTGTTTTGTGCAAATCACATGCTGTCAGCTGTTTGGTTTTTTGGGGTTTTTTGTGTTTTTCTGTTCACAGTAGTGTCCAGACAAGTAGTGGATTGCAATGTGCCACTGCAAGTCTGAAGTGGTAGTATCTGGATTAGGATAATGAATAACAGCTTTTCTGGTATATCTTAGGGAATGTTGGTAGAGCATCCAAGCTCTCCAGAGATTAACTTCTTTTTTAGCTGGCTATGTGTTCACCATACTCAGTTTTTAGCCTGGATAGACTTCAATACATATCTGCTAGTAAGAGTTTAAAAAGGTAATGAGGAAAAACGAACATTTTGTTTTCAATTGTAATTGTAGGTAATCAACGTAAAGCCAAGTTATGTTTTTATACCTGATTTAAGGCCTTGTTTCTCAAAATAAATGCACAGATCTGGAAATTCTGTGATGCAATGCCTTTTTGTCTTTTTTTCTTTAACTGTTTCAGTCACGTATTTGGATTAGAGATGCTATCAATGTCAGAAGCAATTAGGTGTAGTAGCATCAGTGTTTGAGACCATTTTTATGCCCTACCTTGTTAGGTTATAGAAAGAAAAAACAGTCAATGTTCTCTTTGGTGTTCTCCAGACAGTGCCACTGGAGAAGGAGGCTGAGATTTAGCCTGCCTTAAAGATTTCACACCTGACTTTGTTGTGCCACATTAACTATGATGTGAATGTGCTATTATGAGCTACTGATAATTTTTGTGTCATCTGGAGAAAGAGTGGTCTTGGTTCTCAAGCTGCTCTCAAGACCCAGAAGAGTTTTCAGTGCATGATTAAATCATCAGTGAATTAGTTTTGCTGTAATAGATGGTCTTCAGTGTGAATGGCCAACATTTTGTTGAGGGCGTGGTGGATTGGGTTTGGGTGGTCACGTTTTCCTAGCAGTACAGGGGTGGGACTTTGATATGCTGCCTTGTCTGACAGAGCCAATGTCAGGCAGCTGTCAGACCCGCTGCTGGCCAAGGTTGAGCCCACCATTGCTGGCTGGTGGTAGTGCTGCTGGGGTAATGTTGTTACATGGCAACTTTTCCAGTGTTTAAGTACATTACCCCAGCAGCCAGAGACAGGAGAGAGATTACATGAGAGGAATGGCTCCGCAAACTCCAGGGGCAGGGAAGCAGGGCTGCCTCAGGTGCCACAGCATTCCCATGCAGACCTGGTCAGTCAGGCTGTCCACCTGCAGCCCACGGAGGGCCATGGTGGAGCAGAGATCCACCTGCAGCCCACGGAGGGCCATGGTGGAGCAGAGATCCACCTGCAGCCCACGGAGGGCCATGGTGGAGCAGAGATCCACCTGCAGCCCGTGGAGGAGCCCATGCCAGAGCAGGGGCATGCCCAAAGGTGGCTGTGACCCTCCCATGTTGGGAGCATGGCTCCACAAGGCTCCTGGCAGGACTTGTGACCCTGTGGAGAGAGGAGCTGGAGCTCTGTGCTGGAGCAGGCTTGCTGGCAGGACTTGAGACACTGTGAGGGCCCCGTTACTGATGCAGTGTGTTCCTGAAGGACTGCACCCATGGAAGGGACCCACACTGGAGCAGTTGGTGAAAAGTTGTGGCCTCTGGAAAAGTTAGTGAAGGACTTGTATGGGACCCCCATGCTGGAACAGGGGAAGTGTGTGAGGGTCTCCTCCCTGAGGAGGAAGGAACAGCAGACACAACATGTGTTGAACTGACTGCAGCCTCCTTTCCCAGTCCTCATAAGCTGCTGGGGGAATGGATAGAGAAAGTGGGGAGTGAAATTGAGCCTGGGAAGAGTGGAGCAAGGTGTTAAAGATGGTTTTGTTTCTTGTTATCTTACTCTGATTTGATTGGTAATAAATGAATTTTTCTCCTAGTCAAGTCTGTTTTACCCATGATAGCAATTGGTGAGTGATCTCTCCCTGTCCTTACTGTGACCTACAAGCCCACTTATATTATATTTGAAATGTGTTTATATCCTAATGGTATTTCTGCTTGATATGAAGATTTTGATTGTATCAGTAATGCAGAATTGGGGTTAACATTTTCAGCATGACCAGAATTATTTCCTGACAACAATACTTCCATATATTTCTGGATTTGTTACAGCAATCTTAGAAATCCTTTATAGGCTCAATGAGGTATATATCCCCTGAAGAAGCACCTGCATTTGTACGAGTAATGGTTTACTTTAAATATTTTTAATTGCATATTTTCCTTGGTTTTTTTTTAAGGTGCTTACACTATCCTGTGTTTCAGATAGCCCTGAGATTGTGTCCTTAAGCATTTATATGAAAAACCTGTTAGTTCTCCCATTTTACTTGGAAATTAGAGATTTTTCCCTGTAGTTAAAGGAATACAAAAAGGCTGTTGGTTTTGAGCAGCACTCAACAGTTATCTCTAACATGAAACAGTTATTTCTGAAAGTGGTAGATAAAAGGAGCCCTTGAAGTGCACCACTGTTGGAGTTCAGGTGTTTCACCTCCGTTGAGACTTTTGTTAGCTACATCCATTACTTTGTTATACTCTGCACATAGTTTGGATATATAAAGCAGTAACAGACAGAAGAGGAAAAATGGTGGAAAACATCTGAATTTGGTAGGGTGAAGCCAGAGCACAGACATATAAGAATGGGAGCTTGAAACCATCAGGGAAAGTGTTTGAGAGAGAAGACCTTGGTGCAACAAAAGTAGGATTTGTGGGGAAGGACTGACTATGGGGGAGCTGTCTGCCTTTGGCTGTTTTCAAACTCTTCCTAAGCCCATGGATGTGGGAAGATAATTGAATTAGGAATGTCACCTGTTGTCTGTGGTTTATCAGAAGCCTCATTATTAGCTATTTTAAAGTAGGAGACAGTGGGGATGCGATTGTGCAGCTGCACTGCCAGGCTGAGGATGTGGGTGCTCTGGTTTGTGCCCTGTTGCAGGCATGTTGTGTTCTGCTGGTGTCCTGGATTGCTACTGCCTTTTGCAGCCTGAGCTGAGCAGGTGTGCTCAGCTCTTTTATAGCATCCTCCTCAGTTGATTCCCAACTTAGGTCCTTGTTTCCAGCTCTCCTCTTCAAGCTGCATGCCTTGCAGCAGGTTGCTGTAGAGAGAGCTGGTGACAAGAAGACAATGAGACTGATTTGAGGAATTAGAAAAGCAGAACCATCACAGGCTGGAGCTTCAGGAGAGGAAGTGAGAACAGACAAATGGGCAGATGGCTGTCCAGGACTCCTTGTTCTAACCTGGTTGGTTATTTTTCATCCGCATGCTCTCGTCCCTCTGGTGCATGTACAGGAGCCCAGGTCTGATGGAGACAGACTGCTGTTGCTTCTAGGTTTCTGATTGCCTATGCTGAGGCATAGATGTACCTCTCATCCCTCAGGCCCTCTCAGTACCAGCTTGGAAGATGGTGGAAAGGAGCTGCAGAGACAGTTTTTCCTAATACCTGCATATACTAAGAAAAGTGTTTTCAGTGTCCTTTGATGCAAAAATGGAGGCAGCTTCAAATTAAGTATACCATATTACTTTCATGTTATAGTTTTTAGAGTTCCTAGAGGATGTCAATAGTGGTGGCTTAAAAGCTCTCATGAAATATATTTAGTACCTAGCATGCTGAAGTCCCAAGGACTTCAGGCTCCTTTGTGACAGAAGTAATGGCCTTTATTGTGGTCTTGAGGTCTCCACCCCCATTCATACCCAGTTGTTATGCCTTAAAATGACCACACTTGTCTTCAGTATGGATTCCCTTTGACCTGCAGTCACAAAACATTAGTGGATTGGTGTAAAGTGTACTTTGAGAGCTGAGCTCTGTCAAGCAGTGGATAACTTGAGGCTGTGCCAGGTAATTGCTGAGAATAAGTTGAGAAATGCAAACCTCCCAAGTCATGATGTGGGAACTCTAGACTTGAACTTGAGAATGCTTTGTATATGTCCTCAAAGCACTTTTATAAAGTCCAAATAATTAATTCTGGGTTAACATTCACTGCATACTTGGCTAGACAATACACATGTATATGGGCAGAGGTTTTTGTGTGTCATGCAGTGTAAAATTTTGGAAAACTGCGATCCTGGGCTAGCAGGGAGTTTAGTAGGTTAGTGCCTTTGTCAAGCCTCAAGGCTGTCTGGCACATGAGGACAAAAAAGATTTCCAAGGGGCTGTCTCACCCTTGTGAGAAGTGGTCATCTTTCCATGTTTCACATGACACCAATGACTGTGACAGTTTTCAGCTATGCATCTGGGTGTGGAAGTAATGGAGTGAATATCATTCTTTAATGTCAACCTGAAGTAATACTAGTAAGATACTTGACCTTACCTAAACCAGAGTAAAAGAGGGAAGAACTTGTCTTTTTTCCTTACACACAATGCCAAGTACTTTTATTTTCATAAGCAATTGATTATTTTTAATAATTCATTGATATAAATGTATAGTAAAAACTGGATCCTTGGAAAAAATTATTGGTGTAACTTCAAGTAGATATATTATTTTAACAAGTAGTTTTGATGAAATGTTATAATTTAATTGGCAGCTTCTCATAATTAGCAAATAATTTCATTCCTGCCTAAATAGATTTTGTCTTTATATTAATGAATGTAATGTTAATCAAAAACACTTTAACTCATAAAAGCAAGCTAGTGAAAAGAAATAATTACTGCAAGCTACAAAGATTCAGGCTCCTCAGTTTATTTTAATGACTGCTTCTAAAACTCCGGGAAGAAGAGCTTGGAGATCTTTTTTTATCATTAAACTGCCTCCATTTCTCTCCATACAGAGAATAGACAGCTATGTGATAGTTTTCAAAACCAGTTGTAGTGATTTTTTTTTTCCAATGTGTCTAGCATTTCTTGCTGTGTCAATGTACATATAGTACAGTCATTTTTTTGTACTGGACTTGTTTGTGCTCATGAGGATTCAAATGATTGACAAAATGAAGTAGGGCCTTTGTATTTTAAAAAGAGGAATTGTGGTAGAGATGAGCCTTATTAAAGATCTATCCTGTCTGGATTTATTAATCTGTGCCAATATTTCTGTAAGATATCAGAGCGCCTTTATCTTATGGAGGAATAAATGCCAGTCTCTTTTTCTACAAATTCTTTGCAGAGAAAAATGGTTCTTTTAGAGTAGACAGTACTTAATGTAATAATCTAAAACTCTTCTTATGAAGGGTGGAAGTGGTCTTAAATTTTTGATCTACTCTAGAAGCAAAGTGATGTTTACTTTCCTTTTTTCCAGAATCATAGTAGAACTTAAATGTTTAAAGTATCCATTTACCTCAGCAAATATATTGGATATAATTGAAGAAAAATCACTGCCCTGTACAGATTGAGAGAAGACACTCAGAGCAGCCCAGAAGAGAAGCACTTGGGATTCTCATGGCTGAAAATCTGAGATGAGCCAGCAGTGTGCACTCAGAGATCAGAAAGCCAAATGCGTCCTGGGCTGCATCAAAAGCATTGTGGGCAGCAGGTCAGGGGAGGGGATTCAGGTGTTCTTCTCTGCTCTGCTGAGACCCCACCTGAAGTGCTGCAGCCAGCTCTGGACTCTTCAGCACCACACAGACCTGTTAGAGTGGGTCCAGAGCAGGGCCATGAATATGGATGGAGGGCGGGAACACCTCTCCTACATGGACAGGCAGGGAGAGCTGGGGGTGTTCAGCCTGGAGAAGACAGGGCTTTGGGGTCACTTCAGGTTTTGGGGTCACTTCCACTAGCTAAAGGGGGCTTAGAAAAAAGAGAGAGAGTGACTTTTTACGCAAGCAGATAGTAGTAGGAAAGGGGGAATGGCCTAAAGGTGTAAGAGATTTAGATTACATGTTTTAAAATAATTTTTTTACTCAGAAGGTAGTGAGGCATTTGAACAGGTTGGCCAGTGAAGCTGTGGATTCCCCATCTCTGGACGTGTTCAAGGCTCAGTTGGAGGGGACTTTGAGCAACCTGGTCTAGTGGGTGGCGTGCCTACCTATGCTCTTGGGGTTGGAACTGTATGATCTTTAAGGTCCCTTCCAACCCAAGGACGTTGGATTCTACTTCTATTATCTTATTTTTTCCCCTGCCACTCTCTGCAAAGAAGTGCCAGCATAGGTTGGAATTCAGCCGACTTTCTATTTTCTTTCCTTTATTGCATGTCATAAAAAGTTTTATGCTCAATGAACATTGACAAGCATGTAATTATGCAAAGCTGTTAAAACATGCAGTTACTACACCTTGCGTACTAGCATTTTTGCAGCAAGTTTTCTTCAACTCTTCATTGCAGTCCCTTCATCACCTTTCTGACCTTTTGTTGGGTGCTTTTCGATGTGTTCATGTCTATTGCCCTGTGGAGCTCAGAAGTAGGTACAGTTCCATTGGTTTCACGTGTGGCCACCCCCAGTGCTGAAAAGGGGGGAAGGATCACCACTCTTGCTGGCAATACTTGGCACCTCAGGGTATCATTGTGCCCACAAGGGCACACTGCTGGTGCATGTTCAACTTGGTGTCCACTGAGACTCCCAGATACTTCTCTGCCAAGCTGCTTTCCAGATAGCTGCCACCACTCCCTGTATATACTGGTCCCTGGATTTGTTCTCTCCCAGGTGCAGGGCTTTGCAATTCCCATGGCTGAGTTTCAGGATGTTCCCATCAATGCCCCCAAGATGCACTGCCTCCAGTTTTGTGTCATCAGCCAACTTGCCGGAAGTATGCTCAGCCCATGTTGAACAGGATTCTGTGTAGTGTTGGCTCCTGGATTCACCTCTAGTTAGCAACCTGGCTTTGTGCCACTGGTCACCTCTCTCTGGGCCTGGCCATCCAGACAGCTTCCATCCACCTTGCCATTGGCTCATCCTGCACTTTATCAGCTTCTCTGGGACACTCTTACAAGACAAGCTGTCCATGGCCTTACTGAAGCCCAGGTGGACACCCCACTGCTCTCCTCTTGGCTACTAGGCCAGTCACTGTATTTTGTAGCAGGATGTTGTGTAGGTTTGTGCCTGTACACATGTGTGTTTGTAGTATTTAACTTGTGAGTCTTGAAGCATTGCTCTCACTAGGTTTGTTTCAGAATCTGCACTGTATAGACCATAAATCATTTCCTGGGCTTCTGCACTTGAAACTATTAACTCTACTAGCTAAGATAAATGACTAATGCCATGCTCAATGGGAATAAATGTATTTTATTAAATGTGGAGTGCCTTGATGATAAATTTCAAGCTTTGGAACATCTTCAACTATTTAAAATTATTTTTTAAAAAATCATGAGAAGTACCTAAGGAGTGATCTGCCAAAGCTATTCTTGCTTAGTATCATCATACATGATTAAGCTGATTTTAACAAGCCTTGCACTGTTCAATTAAAATATAAAATTTTAAAAAGTCCTACCACAGCTTTCTGCCTAAAGGCTTAATATTAGCAAATCTGAAATGAAACTGAAGCTTGAGAACAGCATTATATTTTTCCCCATCTGTTAAAAACAAATAACCTCCCCTCAAAGCATCCCACAGTTGCTATGTTGTCATGGAAACTAACTTCTTACTGTAGGGTTTCAGAAATGGATGTGTTTTATGTACACACTTGAACTGATTTAACTGCAGCAAAAGTAATGGTAAATATACTGTGTGAAGATAACCTTAAACCTCTTGCTTATGTGCTTTTTGTGCAAGTCTTAACAATGACAGAGTTTGTGCAGTAGTATTGTACATTATATGCATTGTATACATTTCTGTTGTACTTGTCATACAGAACAAGGGTTTCTGTTCTGGTGACTGGCTACCTGCTTTTTCTAAAGTTTTAGAAATGACAGAAATAAGTTGTTGTCATGAGATTGCCCTTCTGTTTCTTCTGTGGCCCATGACAGCGTTTGAAGCAACTAAGCTCTTACAATCTCCTCTTTTGCTGTCATTTGGCTCAGTTTTGGCTTTTTTTATTCAGTAGTGCTTTCACTGAATTTTCCTGGGTTCATGTCCATTTCATGTTATGGGCTTTATTTGAGGGCATGTGTTTGTCTCTTCACTGAATTTGTAGGAGTAAAACTGAGGAAAACTTTGTCAACTAAGTACTTTTATTTTAAAGTATTTTAGGTAAGGTACCTTCACTTTGCCACAGTAGCGAGCTACTGAATTTATAAATAAGTTGAAGTATGTAAGGCATGACAGAAAGATAAGGAAATCAGGATTATTTGTATTACTGTGTAGAAATGAATGCCCTTTACTCTTGTAGGGGAGTTTGCCAAGCTGTAGCTCATGGTGTGTGGCACAGGGTTATGTCTTCCACAGCAGAGATACAGAACCTCCCTATAGTCCTGCTTGTCTGATCTTGGACTTCAGAGGTGGCCATCAGGCACATGGGGATATCAGTGGGGATACCTCTCCCCACACTGCCTTGTCCCCAGGCTTTGAGTGTGTCCGTGGGAGGTGATGCATGCATCACCTTCTGAACATCTAATGTTCCTGATTGCACACAAGGAAACAAAGACCAGATTTTTACCTCAGCCACTGATGAACTTCAATGCCTTTTTATCTGTTGGCACACTCAGCAAATAATTCAGACTTAGTAAAGAACCTGTCCTTTGTAGCATCGGATTCCGAAGGGATCAAAAATTTTTCATGTTTATAAAAAGTGGATTAAAGATCATTTTCATGTTGAAGTGGTGAAGCATCTCTTTTTATCTTTGACATAATGCCTTCAGTAGATGGTGCAGCCCAGCAGTCAGGGTGCAGAAGATGTGATGGGCCAACTGCTTGCTTCAGTTCTGCTTTGGCTGAAGTTAGCTGGCTTCAGGAATGCCCTGGACAGCTTGCTCCTCCCTGAGTGCTCACATCTGTGCTGGGTGATGGGCCAAGAGCGTGACTTTGTTATGTACCCGTTCCCAGAGCTCCTAAAGAACAGGTCTGAGGAGAAGGCTTTGGGCAGGACCCTGTCAGGCATTGTTGTAGCTCAAACAAAGGCCCAGTAATGGTGAGGGTTGCTGTGTCTGTGTCTAAGTATTGGTACAATATTTGATGTGCAGGTTTTCCAGGGAATTGAAGTATTTCCCCTCTGAAAGTGAAATGTTTGTATAGAATTGATTTGGGGGAGATTCTTAGAGTTGCTTTGGGACACCTGACAACTGTAGACCAAGTATAGAGTCAGATTGTTTGTGATTAATATTTAAACCTTCAAATCTTTATCACAGGCTTCTTATTTCAATATTTAATGGAGACAAAACCTCTAGTTGCCCTTTTCAATTTTGATAAAACCCAAATAAATTTCTTTAGGGATTAAAAGAGGTATTTTAGGGACTTCCACTGTGGGATTTGCATTGTTCATTTATGTCCTTTAATTACTGTCTGGCTGCTGTCAGCCACAAATTGCTTGCAGTATAGTTTGAGCCATAGTAATTATGCCATAATGTACAGGGCCTGGGGTGAGAATAAGGAAACTGTGTTCTATTTCTATCTGTTCCTCAGTTTGGTTTTATGACACACAGCAAATCACCAGATCTCTTTGTATACTCATTTGTAAGCCTAGGAAAAAATTCTATCCTTACATTTGTGAACTATTAAAATTTACCTCAGACAGTTAATTGATATGTACTGTATGTATTTTTTACTCCTTCCAAATATCTTTGTTTCTATTAAATAAACTTTGTTTCAGAGAAAAGTAATAAATTAAACTCCTAATTTTTATATTTTTGTATGAAAGGGAGTTTCTGGATGTCATGGTTGAGATAAACTATAAATAATATGTAGTATGGTGTTTTGAAATGCAGTTGTGTGTAAAAGTACCTGCTTGCTAAATAATCAAGACAGTAAACAACATTTGATATATTTTAGTTGTGTTCTTCTCTTCCCTTTTTACAATGTAGAAGTAGAAAAATTTTATCCTGATATTAAGCTCATGTAACTGTATGTACTTAGATCCATATTTTTGGAATGTCTAGAAATGACATGCCTTCAAAAAAAAAAGAAATGTGATAGCTTGTTAAATCATAATTAATAAAAAAATATATTTGACAAAATATGTTGTATTCCCAAATCAGTTATAATTGTTTTGAGACAAACTGCTAAATCCAGGTTTTCTGTTTTTTAACTTTAGAGTATAGGATACTTGGGCAAAATGGAAGGAGGAAGGAGTAATTCTTTGTTATTCAGTCCTATTTTAAGTGTACTTAGTCACTTTCAGTGCAAGGCTTTAATTTGGCTTTTGCTCAGAAGAAAGTGAATTATTTTGGTCAGAACAACAGAAGATTTGTGATGCTGTGGAACCTGACTCACAGGGATGAGCTCCCTTCTGTCTGAAGTACTTTATCACTGCATAAGATACACCATATTAACGTTTACCCAGAGAGTCTATTATTCTGGAATGATTGCCATAAACAAACCCCAGCTGTATGTGGATGCAAGGAGCCATTGTATTTACATGGCAATTGTTCTTTCTCAAAGCATATTTTGAAGTACCAGAGTTAATGGAGGTCAACTGCTTGGCTGCTGGATACAGGCACAGTTCCATTAACTTGAGCTTCTCCTCTGGTCAACTTACCCTTGGATGATAAAAATTTATGGCCCTAAGGCTTTTTTGTTTTTTAAAAGGATTGAGCATGGACATTGATATGTGCTTCTTTGCATAGAACAGGGAATTTTCTTTCTTATTTGGAGCTGTTTGGTTGTTGATGGATGGATGGAGTGGTGGGGAGAATTCTTAATGTGGTCACTTACGTCACAGGTAAAACGCATTTTAATTTATTAGCTGAATACGCTCTGCCTGACCTAGTCAGGCTTCACTGCCAGCCTCCATTTTTCTGTGGTGTACCCTTAAATGTGAGGAAGAATTAGAGCATTTTCTCAGTGCTCAATAGCTTTTTTGTATTTCCTGAGTCCTCCACGAGAAGTAGGGTTGAGGGGAACGTGCATCTCTGAATTTGAACTAATAGTGCCTGTGGCTTGGCTGAGTGGCAGATCTGTAGCTCCTCGCAGGGTGGGCTGGGGCTGGGCAATGCTTCCTTGGCTCCACAAAGGCAAAGCAGCTTTTGCACTTGGGTGTTGGTGGCTAAGCCCTGAACTGTGACTGAATGTTTATTCATGTTAAAACAAAATACATTTTATGCAGAGTGTGAAGTCAGACATTTGTACTAGAATAAAGCAGGGAGGGAAAAGAGAATAAATCTTTCATTTTTATTGAATGGTATGCCATTAAATGTTTAAAAACTTCACTAGATCTGATAAGTCAGCATGTAAAAGTTATAAATGTACTGTTTAAAGGTGTATCTCCACTCTATATCTGCTTCTGCTGGCAAAGGAAAATGAGATGGACAGAATGATGGATGCTTTAAAAGACTCTATAACTTCAGGTGATAATATTTAAGCCATTTAGCAAACTTACCCATTCTATTTTTATTGTGCTTAGTTTTATTCTTTGAACAAAGAAATTCTTGAATCCCTTTGTAATATGTTTTGGAAAAAGAAGTTAGGGGTTTTGACTAAATTTCAATACTTGGGCCCATCCTGTCTGAAAAGAACAGCAGTAACTGTCAAGTGATAAGAACTGTACAGGAAATATCACAATTAATTTTACTAATATTTACCTGTGTTGGAAGCTATTTCTTTATTTCTGTAATGAATTTTTGATATTCAGCAGAATTTTAATACAGCTTCTGTCCCTAAATTTTTATTTAATTTAGAAAGATGTACATGGCATTATTTTCTTGTGCTTTGTACTTTAAAGATTTTTGTGCTACTTGGGTACAACTCAACAGTGCCTTACCTAGCCATTTAGGTTTCATTTTGTCCTTTGAAAATGTGAAATGCCTTTTTCCTAAGAAAGCTTTAATTTCAAATGGGAAAATTAGCATTTAGATAAATTTACTTAGGTTTATAACATATACTGAACTAATGTAGAACATGAAAACTTCCTTTTGAATCGTAATAATTGTGTGTGTGTATTTTATGGTCTGGTCTTAAAGATCTGTTGTCTTCTTTGTAACATCAAATATTTGCTGGTGATGATGAGTTGAAAATGTGTATGGAGGGAAGTATTACTTCTTGGCTTTTCTTGTTTTCCTTTTAAGAATTGCTGTGGAAGATGTTCTTGGAAGGAAGATATTTTTGGGTTTTGTCACGGAGCAATTTCTAGGATATTGAGTAAGAGTAGAAGAAACCATTCAATCTTTTGACACGTTATAATGCAAAGAACAACAATACCAGAATAGAAGAAAATACTAAAAGGAGACTTAAATATATGATTTCATGCAAAGTGTGTGAACTAGGATGTGCTTTTTCAAAAGGTGCCAAACTTTTAAAATTAAAAGAAGTTTCTTGGTAGGCTAAGGCCCTTTGGGAAGTTATCCACTTCTTCTTTTGTATGACTCTTCTGGGTGACACTTCGCTCTTTTGTTCCCATTATACTTATGTTTCCATGATTAAGCAATCACTTTGCATACAACTTCTTTAGTGTAGGTTTGCTTTTGCATTCACACACTCTGCACGCAAGGAAAAGAAAACAAATATCAAAGACTAGAAACAGTAGCAGAAAGCTGAGATTAATTACTTATTTGTTGCCATCTAGAATAGTGGTTCTCAAGTTTTAGAGGCCTTACTGTTCTACTTCTCCATCAATTGCAGTCTCTGTCTAACTGAACAAATTAGAATTCTGAATTCTGCAATAAATGAGAGATTCTCAATGACACTTCTCAAGGTGGCAAATTCTCTGAATCATTGGGTGACCTGGGAATAATGGAGCTGTTTTTAATATTTATGCCATAGAAACTACAGAGTTGGTGTTCATGAGGATGAAATTTTTGAGTAAGGGCAGAATTTTCTTTTTACTTCCTTTAGAGTTTTTCTTGAGTGTCTGTTCGTGAATGCAGCTTTTCTACTATTTTTTTATTTTTCCTGACAATTGGGTGTATCTAATGTATAAAAACAGACATTAAAAAAGAAGTTTGCAAGATGGCAAAGACCAAGCCAGGCAATAAAAATGTAAGGAATGAAATCTGTGGAGTGAATAGCTGGTATTATTCATGGTGTTTTGGGATATAGGAAGTGAAAAATTCGTGTTATGAATTCTGATGGAACTGATAGCCATGACAATGGTGGCTAATACAGACTGGACTGCAATATAATAAATGGTAAAATGTATTGAGGAGGTAGTTTTCTGGGGGGTTATTTCAGATTTTGCCACTGAACAGTTTGAGTTGTGTCACTTGAGATATGTAATTTTTGGTTTTGTGAAAATGCTAGCTTAGTGTAGTGCATAATAAATGGATCTCAGCACAAAACTCCCAAATTAATTTCTTCTTTTAACATTCCTGCTGCTCAATTTAATATCTTTCAACTGTTCAGTTTTTCTGTTTGATACAAGGACCTTAACCTTACCATATGGAACAATCCCTTCCCCTTATTTTCCTGCAGTTCAGTAAAGTGTTGTGTGTGATCACTTTGAATTCTTCCCCATGCCTACTTTGTGTTCTTTGCCTAGAGATTTGGCTACTGGAGCAGCAATAAATCACTTTAAATTAACTGAAATCAGGAGTGTTCAAGTAGGGTGTAGTAGAAGCTCAGGAAAGTAATTATCCATCAGAGTTTTACAGACTGCTTTACATCTACATGTTAACATGTACAAAACTCAATATGCTTCTATTTGTGACCTAAACATCCAGAGTTTAAGGCTGAAAGCTTAGAGGGATTGACTTGTTCAGCTGTGTTTATTCTGTTTTTCAGTGTCCCTGAAAGTTTGTGCGGCTAATTATAAAACCACATTGCAAGTTAAATTAATAAATTATGTAGGTATAGCAATGTTCACGTTTTATTAAATGAAGTTATATGGAATAGCCAGCAACTTTTCTTTTTATTGTGACCCCCACCACTGAAATAATAATCTATAATTAGAGAAAAATTGACTAAGTCACCACCAAAAATAAAACAAAATTCTCAACCTAGGCGCTGACAAGAAATGGAAATTGAAAAGCTGGGGTAGAATGTGTATATGACAAAATTCTTTATCATGGGTAATGCTATTATTGACTGAAAGAAAACTACCTCTATTTCAGACTTGCTAAAAAATAAATGAGCTTTTTTCTTTTTGCACACAAGAAAATTTTAATATGGAAAATTATTTCTTACAGATGGATCATGTAGACTTTCTTTTAAGTATATGGGAACTGCATTTTTAATTGAAGGAGTGATTAATTTCCAATAAGCCAGGGTCTGTTTCAGTGGGAGGTGTGAAGAGAGCTCCCTGGGAAGAGACACAGAACCTGCCAGTGGGGAAAGGCTCCTTGCTTGTTACAGGGTAATGGTTATCACCTAGAGCTGGGGGTTTGTGTTCTTTCAAAAGACTTGTCATTTTAAATACTACATCTTATGCTGCTGAGGAGTCTTGCAAATATCCAATTTTTTGGGGGCAGTTTTACTAAGTGCTTGCCTTCTGTTTCTTGGAATTAGAATAACTATTGTATAAACAAGTATTTCTATATAGAGTTTTCTTCTGTTACCAGTATTAATTTAGTTGCATTGTCTACTCCTAATTTAATGAGAAATGTTGAATAGATGTTCCTGACCTACTTTCCCTGTGCTGTTCATTATACCGTATATCTGTACCATGTTGCCTCTTTAGGGACTTTATTTTCAGTGCGAACAACTCCTTCTCTACCCCTTCATTGGATTACATTTCTACTGCTCTAATCTAAAATTTGCTTTGGCTAAACTAAGAAGCTGTGGTCTCCCTATTATCAGTCCTCAGAGAACATTATTTTCCCTTTTTGGCTACTGGTAATAAAGCTTTTGAAAGGAGATATTTTCTCCAGGGAAATATTCTCTTCTGCTTTTTTCATATTTCACTGATAAAACATGGTGCTGTTATGAGTGGGAATACCTTGCTGTAGGTGGATTCTCTCACTTCTAGATACTTTACCACTATTTCTCTCACCCTCTGGCAAGATAAAGATTTTTTTTTTCCAGGACAGAGGAATGAGCTTTCCTGTATTTAGATACTGAATTACATGTGTGCAATTTTCCTTCTGCCCTCAAGGTAAGATCAGTCATAGCTAAAAATCACAGCATGCTGTGACGTTGACTATTTTCCTTATTTCACGAGTTTACTTCAGTAGAAGACTTATGGAAATGTGAACTTTTTTCTGCCTCTTCAGAGAGTTTGCTCACAGCTAGGGAAGCTGGCACTTGGATTGGACCTAAGCAGTGGCTGGTGTTGAATTTGGGCGTTCATCTGGAGGTACTATTTACAATGCTATTTCAGGTGCTACTTCAGTTCTCTAGACAAACCCTTTTCTGATAATGGCTTTCTCTGTCCTGCTGATGCATTAGAATATATGGACTGTACTCATTTACCAACTCTCTCTACTCAAGGCACCCTTTCAGTGGATGTTTGGTAGGGATCTCAAATTCACCTGGCTTAGTTTTCCACTGTCACTTCTTTATGAAGTAGTTAATCTTTGCTACACATGGCATAGTGGGAGCTGGCATGGGCAATAATGCTTTACTGACAGTGTGGAATTTGTTTTGGCTTTTGTGTAAATTCACTGTTCAGGACAAAAATTACTTATGGTCACAGGAATAGGCATGGATGCAATTAGGAAAAGGGACTTCTCTTTGTGTTTCTGTGTATTGGGAAACTAAACTAATTATGTGGGTAATCTTTGCCTGATCATGGATTTGACCTGCTCATCTCTCAGAATCTCAATATGTAAGAGATTATAGATGTTAGATTAGGTGAAAAATTCAAGAATGAAATTTAAATATGAAAGCAAGCTACTTGCTTTTCAAAAGACAGTCCGTAACAGGGAAAAAAGTGTTTAACTTCCAATTCAGAAAATATTTGGAGAAGAGAGGGAGGAAGATAGCCACTATACCTTAGTTTAGCTCCTTAATTATTTTCTGGCTGGTTGCATGTGTGAAATAAAATCAAAAATCAAAAGAGATGCTCAAGAAAATAGACAAAGAAATACTTTAAAAATACTCTCTAGAGTTCCTTCTGGGAAGCCATGGAAAAATGGCTTCCTGTCAGTAATCATGTAGTTTTGTTTTCTAAAACCAAACTCTGAGATCAAGAAGAATATTATGCTATTCGGAATTGCTGCCTGGAACAGATATTCTGAGATGGCAACACGTCTGTAAGCAGAGTGCAGCAGCTGCTGCATTACTTGGAAGTCAGCAGGGCAGGAGACAGGGCAGCACAACAGGGGCAGGGGACAGCAGTGCCCGCTGCAGGCCTGTCTGTGTTAATGTTGGCTGCCTGACTTGGATGGCCACAGCCATGGAGAGAGAAGCTGAGGGACCATGGGTCCCTTGTAACCTTTCCTGCCTGGCGGTGCTGCTGCACTTGTGTGGCTGAATGGAAAATTGCCCTGGAAGCAGCTGTTTGGACTTGCTTTCTCAACACAGTAAGTGCAAGCCCTGAAAAACTATATCTTCCAAACATCAATCGCTGATGGCCTCTGAGTAGCAGTCATGTTCCTTGTCCCAGTTCATGTATGGGTCTGTGTGTTACTGGGTTCAGTCAGAAGTTTTGTGTCTTGGGCCTGTGCCAAATGGGAATGGTGAGCATCTCACCTTAGGAGGAGAGAGACACAATAGAACCCTGTCATGGTATGAGAGATTACAAGGCAGTGTAACTTATTTCCCCAGTGATCATGGTGGGAGCCCAGAAGTGGAATGTCCTGTTGAAGAAATGTAGTTTGAAATCAGGTGAAATGTGAATTCTGTGCTGTAGAGAATGCATCTATAGGGCTGTCATTTCAATGCAGTTCCATGGGAGAGCAGGGAGCTTGGGGGTGCAGCTCAGCCCCCAGCTGTAATGAGCTTCTGTAATGATTATGAAATACTTCTTCTGTCTTCCTACTCCCTCACAGGGAGTGATACTGACAGTGCTGGTTCGTTTTTTCCCATCATGGCACATTTGGAAACCAAAGTATTTTTAGAAACCATTTTTCTCTTGTTTTCTTCATCAATGTAGCCTGTCCTTTTGGAACATGTAACCATGTTCATATGCACTGGAGTCCTTTGTTTTTTTGAAAGGTCTGTGGAAAATGAACTTTTAAGGGGAAAGTAGAAAAACAGTAAATTTTAATTTTTGAAAACATTTCTTTTTGCTGCCTTCATTTTCTTTCCTGCAGAAGACAGGCTCTGAAATCTGAAAAAGCTGAAGCTGTTGGGACAGAACTCATTCTCCCACTACCAGGGTTGCTTTTTGCAATAAGGTTTATATGAATATGCAAATTCAGAATAAATGTGCATATGAAAAAAAACAAGGCAAGATGTAAAGTGTGTGTAGATAAACACTAAATCATTCCACAGCTGAGTCAGTGGCTACAGTCTAAAGAAAATCTCAGAAAAGTGATATGGTTTACTCCTTACATGCAGTTAACATGGAAGTACAGGAAATAACAAGATTGTTCAAGTTCATTTTGTCTGATACCTCCTCTCTGTCCCCTTTAATGTTAATTTTCTCACTTAATATGGAGTTACTGTTACCACAGTGGTAATAGCATTCACAAAACAAATGCTAGTGAGGCTTAAAATACGGAATGTCTGCGCACTTTCTCCCTTGTCTGTCTAGAATCTACCAGTCTCATTCATGAAACAATTTTTTTGCTGTATTTTCTGCGATAGGTTGGTGATGAGCCGTGTGTTTGAGTGTCAGTGGCCTTGTTGATGTGCCAGTTGGTGAGCAGTCAACAATGTGTGCAGTTCAAAGCAGCTCTGAACATTGTGCAAGGGGCAACATTGACATAATTGAGAAATCTGGTTGAGTGTTCTCTGACATACTTGATTTCAGTCTCAGAGTTTTGGGTTTTTTCCTCCTTGAGTACTAATTTCATTTTAAGTATTTCAGAACTTAGTTCCTTCTGACCAGTTTCTGCTTATTCAGAAATGGGGGAAAGGCCAAACTAATTATTGGCAAGTGCAAAATGAGTTAAAATCGCTAATGTGGCTAACTGGAGACATAAGACTTGGAGATGAACATATTAATAAAAATTGCTCTTGAGAAGAATTAAAGAAATTGATTCAAAGAATTGATGAGATATAGACAGAACTCCAGCTTGAAGTCAAGTATTTCTTAGTACACTTGAGCTAAATATAAATGCAAAGGAAAGATACTTCATCTGATATGGGAAGATAAATAAGGATTTTGGAAAGAAAATGCCCCATAAACTTCTGGAATTACTAGTTTTTTTCAAATATCAAAGTACTGAATGAAATGTATCAGAAACATCTACTGTTTTTATGAAGAAACATCAAAGTTATCAGTGATGCTCTAGAAATTGGATGTTGGCTTTATAAGGTTGAAAAATACCAGGAAGACTCTCCTTGGCTTAAAGCTTCATTTGAGAATTAGGAGATGTATTCCACACTACTGCACACTTGATGACATCAAGTGTCAAGTAGAAGATACTGAAACTGCTCTGGTGGAGAAGGAGGAACAAACAAAAAGACCAACCATGAAACAACACTTCATATGATGCATACTTATTGCAATTCACTGTTTGTCAGTTGTTTCCAATGTTTCTAGAATCTTGCTTTAGAAATAGATTGTAGGACATCGTGCTGATCTTTTTCTGACTGCTTGGGGGATAGTATGTGTGTGCATCAGGAACAATCATAAATGCACAGCTGCTTCCAAGAGGATATTAAGGAATTGCCTCAACATGTTATTGTTTTGAATCAGTTTCTTCAGTAAGTAGTGATTTTGATCCTCACTAGAAACTCTTTTAAAACTAAAATAGTTGTTTTGGAAATGAAAGAAGCCATTGGTAGAAAATGTCCTCTTGGTTTTAAATGCGAACTAAGTGTTGTTACAATTGATAGATGGCTATCCAAAAGCAAGCCCCCTCTATTTTGTGTCACAGTATTAACATTATGAAAGAACTAAATACCTCTTAGTGTGTTAATTGTAAACAATTTCTTTTGTTAAAACTTGAAAAGACCTTCTTCCTGCTGTCTAGCTAGATTGAGGAATAAAGTGTTAGGAATGCATTGGAAGGAAGCTTGGCTTCAAAGCAGAAATTTTATAAATAAAGGAAACACTGAACCACACACTTTTTCTTCTGCAAATTTTACAAGCACAAGGGATGCTCAGAAGAAGGTGCTGGCCAGATTACAGCAGGGTAAAGGCCAAAAAACTGCTTGGTGTAAGGGATTACTGAGACATTGAAAATGGTAATTTCAGAGAAGAAATGAGTCTCTGACTACATTGGGCGTGTGTGTGTGTGTATAAGAAAAGATTTGGTCTTTATGATAAAGTTCTGTACCAGTTTGAGCTAAAAGGATACAAATGAATATTTAGTCATGGCTAACTTGTCTAAACTGACTGTTCAACATAATTTCCATAATGGAGAAATTATTCAAGAAAAGATAATTTAAAGTAAATAGCATCTCCCAGTATATTAGGTGTACATTAAGTTCTATAAAAAGGTTAAATGATGGGTGTAATGAGACATTTACATGAAGTAAAAATTTAGCCTGGAACCCTGAATAATGCTTTCTATCATATTAAGTCGGTGTCCATTCCAATTCAGAATTGTTATTCTCTGCAGTAGGAAAATATTAACAAAATCTTAGTTGTTCTGTGTATATAGCAGATGAAAGCAGCTAAAACCTGGTTCAGGTAGGTCAGACAGAGGAATTAGTATTTCAAGAAAACTGGTACTGATGATATATTGGTGTGGTGGATTGACAATGGATGGGTGCTGGATGCCTACCCAGCTGCTCTCACTCTTTCCCTCAAGCAGGCCCTGAGGAATGTAACATGCAAAAGCTTTTGGATGAAGGCAAAGATGGAGCAGAATTACTGTTACAGGCAAAACAGGGTTGACTTGGAGAAAGCTACTGTATTGCTTATTGAAAATAGAGCATGATAGTGAGAAACAGTGGCAAAAGTTGTACCACCTCTTGGCAGTTGTCCCTCTTTTCTTCTCAGGTTCAGCTGCATTCCTTCATTCCCAACTCCTGCATCTACCCAAGCAGTACAGGGCAGTTGCTAACTGAACAAGTCCATGACAGCTCCTTCCACATTTTCTCTGCTCCACTGCGGGTTCCCTGCAGGGCACAGTCCTTCAAGAACTGCTCCAATGTGGGTCCTTGTCCCTGACTACAAACAACCTGCTCCTGTGTGGTTTCTCCATGGGTGGAAGCTTCATTCAGGACACTTCTGCCTGCTCCAGTGTGGGGATTCTCCATGGGCTGCAGTGGTACAGCTTGCCTCCCCATGGTCTTCTGCAGGGCAATACCTGCTCTGGTGTCTGGAGCACCTCCTCCCATTCCTTCACTGTCTGGGGTGCTGCTTTCCTCCTCTTTAGTTGCCCCTTCCTCTCTCTCTCAGGCATTTGGCCTTTCTGAGGTGGCTTCCCTGAGTCACCACCACCTTGGCCATACCCTGCCCAGGTGTGTTGGAGCTGTCCCTGTCTGTGCAGCCCAGGCCTCTCCTGGCTGAGGCTGCCCAACAGCCAGCCCAGGCACCCTTGGGGCTGTTGGATGTCTCAAAAACTACTGTTGGATTGCTTGGAAAAAACCCCAAATAAGCAACTATCTCTGGTATGTTGAACCACTGTTTAGCAAATCCTACAAATACCTTGCTGGGGCTTTTTAGGACACCTTGCTGGGCAGATGGGGCAGCTCTGGATAAAGGAGTAGTGAAATCTGGGTATGGAACCTGTCAGTGCATCTATGTGGATTTAAAACTCTGGGTGCTTAGTGTGCTTAGTGTTCTTCATCTGGCTTTTTCAAATTTGATGAAAAAGCTTGCTTAATGTGATTTAATAAGTAATAATTTTAGAGAGACCTTGCCTTGAAGAAGTGTGAAATATTTATGACCATGTACTCAGTTTCATGTGGGTATGAACATCTCTGAGCTTTTAACACAGCCTTTCCCAAGCAGACTGCAGTTGTGTGTCTCTTCCTATTGAAACATAAGGAAGGCTTTGAACACCAAAAGGAGTGGAATTCATCACCCTCTGTCACCAGCTTAAAAACCTGTCAAATTCTTATCTTCACCCAAAATAGAATTTGGACTTGGGAGTCTGTCTAGAGAGTCATTAAATTTGGGCCCTTGCTGATCAAAAATGACATTAATTCAGGGGCAGATTTACTGTAGGAAAAGGCTGTGGGCAGCCCATACACAACACAATTGAGAGCAAGTGCTTGGGTTTGAGCAACTTAGCTGAGTGTCTTTTGCAAAGCATGCAAAAAAAGGATTTAAAAAGATATCTTTTTAGAGTAAAATATAATTTGTGGTAGGTACTTTAAAATGCAGGGCCCTAAAATAAAGACTACGCAATTGCAACTACTGGCATTTCAATCTGAATCAGCTTTCCAGCAATGTAGGTGCATGATGTCCCTTCTCCTTCTTTGAAATATTAATCTAGGACTTAGTGGATCTCTTAGCTTCAAATATTCTAGACTGATCTGTCTACACTGGGAGCTGTCTCTAAAATTATTGCTATTTATCGTTCCTCATATAAATATTTGGAACTATGCAAGAAGCAGAAACTTATTGTGGAAAATCCACTTTTTTTTTTTTTTTCTCAAAGCTGTTTCTCTCTATGCCTTCTGGAATCCAGACTGTGGATTCTGTGTGGTTAACTGTTGAGCTGCTTAAATACTTACTGTGTTACAATGAATACTTTTGTTTGCAGCCTTATTGTTACCTGGTAGTGTGTGTCTGAAGTAGACTGCCTGAATGGAAGAGCCAAAGTTCCTGGAGAAATATTCCCCTGAATGCATATGTCTTATTTCTCATTATTTGCATAATCATCTTCTTTGCTGATATGTGTAAATCTGGAGCAGATGTTGCAGTATGCATATATAGATGTAGACTAATGGAAACTAATTCTGCCTAGGCCCTTTGGACACTAATTCTTGTACATGCTTGTGTCTACAGCTGATAGGGAAGGCTTGAAAAGGAAAGCTTTTCTTAGACTTCTAATATATTGGATATGAAAAATCAAATCATGTTAATTTTCTCTTTATGGCTGAAACTTCTAATACGAATCTCAGACACGTCATGATGAAGACATTTTCTCAGAGTCTGAAGAAGTGATTGACAGTGTATTGTAAATAACAATTAAAAAACCCTCAAACACAATTTTTTAATATGTTAAAGTATGTTAAAACTTTTTCCTTCGCTTCATCTTTTGGGCAGGTTGTGTGCTGTAGCCCATGACTATGGAAGCCAAGTTGCCCAACAGCAGTAATTGTTACCTGTTGAGGGCAGGCTGTGAAATGATGTGAGCTGATTAGATGTGACTTCAGCTGAAAGATGCCACCTTCAGGAGACCAGCCCTGGGCCTTGCACTGAAATACTGTTGTTCCTCCTGAAGTGAAGTCTCCAGTCTGAACATGTTTCTGTAACTGTTTATTTTAACTGGACTGTGTAACATGGGCGTACCCCAAAGAAGCCAAGAAACTAGGGAGTGCTAGGAACATAGCACAGAATAACCTAAGTGACTCTGCAATATTTGCCTCAGGTTTAACAGGATTTATTCACCACCATTAGCCACACAGGACTTGAAGTGACTTTCAAATCAAACCAGTGTTGTTGCAGTGCTCAGGCTCTGCATGGGTGCAGCAGGAATACGGGGACAGCAGGGACCTGTCACGGTGCCCTGGAGAACAAAGCTGTGCTGAAACTGGTGTGCCTTGGAGTTCACATTCCCTGGCTATGCTTGGACAGACCTGGAGAACTCGGGCATTTTGCAGCCTGGAGTCCACAGCAATTCAAGGATTATGTTCTTAGCACGCCTGAGCTGCTTCTGCATAAAGCTAGCACAGCTTTATAGTCCAAGTGGGTAGTAAATTTTCCAGATCCATGCTGGTACTAGAAGTGATACAGCTGTTAATCCAAGCCCGTGATCATTCTTCTTTCTACCCCCCTTGCCATTATAACTTTGTAACTTTGTAACAGGGAAGCTAACTAGGATGCTTGCAAGCTGACTCTGTCTTTGAAAGTGTTCTCTAGGTTTTCTATCAGCTTTCCTCTAAAATTTAAGAAAACGTTGAAATCATAATTGTCTCATCTTGCTATTTAGTTGTACATAGTGAATCCTACATAATTCAGCCTTATTTTTCTGGCTTTCTTACTGATGCTTTTTCTTTAAAGTAATTGTTCACAGAATTTTAAGAATTTGTCTTAAAATCTGAGAGAACTAGAATTGCAGTCTCTAAATTCTGTAAATGGTTGTTCTGCCACAAGAGCCTGTTAGGGCTTCCCACTATGTCCATGGAATTTGAACTTGAATTTAAAAGAGGAAGCTTCTTCTGTGCTAAATTAAGAGCAAAATACAAATTAAAACTTTACACTAGCACTTTTGTCCTGTCATTCTCCATGTATTGAAACCTCAGTGATTAAAAAGCAATCCTAATAAACAGCTATGGCAATATATTAAATGAGGTATTAAACCCCCCCTCCTCCCTCAATCTTTTGATGCTTAGTGTTTAAAATAAAAACTGAGTGAACCCAGCCAAAAGTAAGAGAAGTCCTGTAAGAAGTAGTCATTGTCTGTGCCTCTTTTCTTTCATCCCCACTGCTTCCCAGTTGCTGCCATTGCAAGGTCATTCTCTTCAGGATTTTCTACTTACACCAGCAATTCATTATTCACTGCCTTTTTTTATTTCATTTTTTTTTGTCTCTTTTCTCTGTGCTTTCCCATCCCACTCCTTGTTTTGTTCACAAAGTATTTAATTTTGTAGACTATCATATACCAAATTCTTCTTCCCTACAGGCTCAATCATATTTCATCAAATCTCAACATCTAAGGATGTCTGGTTTTTATGGTTAGTTATGCAAGTTGTGTGGATTGCACCCCTGACCTTTCATCCTTAATTGCAGCTTTTAGAGATGTGATTTGGCACAACACTTAAATAGCACTGGTACTCTTAAGGGCTTTGCTGAATTTTGACATGGAACAGAAACCACAAGTGCGAGTGAATGAGGGAGAAAAGCAGCAATTCCAACCTTGGAAACATGGGTAGATAACCTGGAAAACCCTAGTCTGGGTCTATTTTGTGTTCCCTGCAAAAGGCCTTTTTTGGTGATAGATGACTTTGCAAGGATTTAGGTACTTATGATAGAGCTGTACTAGATGTGGTCTTCTTTTTCCACTTAGCAGCTGCTTCTGTTTATTTTGAAAGTACACTTTTGACACAGAAAGATTTTTTTTTTTAAACATGTAAGAAGCTTAATGGAAGCAATCAGTCTGGATTGGAAGCAACAAAGCCACTTCTTCCATTATAGTAAACTTTTCAAAAGCTCTCTAGTTTTCAGCTACAGGTCTAAGGTAACAGGCTTTTCAGTTTCTTCTAAGACAAATTGGAGTCTCATCAATATATATTTGCATGTTTTCCCTTTCTCAATTATGTGAGAGCTGTAGGACTAGCCTCTGCCATCATCAGTTCTTTGTTAGAAATGAAGAAGCAGTTGATGGAGTGTATTGGGTATTTGGTATAATTTTCTCTGACAATAAGCCACTGTCTTGATAGTAAAATATATGGCTGTATTGCCATTATTTATATTTTGAGGAAAGGAACAAAGAAATGCCATGTAAAGTATGTTCATTCTTTTAAGAATTTTTTCTGTCTTGTTTTCTGTGATCACAGCTGTAGCTGCATCTCTGCATGTGATGATGTACATAAAAACAAATCTTGTGGCATATTATAAACCACTATGAAACATTTAGAGAAAGTCATCTGGATCTCATTTGCTTGTTGAATTGCTGTTCCAGCCTGTGGTTCCTACTGTGAACTTCACTACTGTGAAGATGGATAAGAAGCAAAACAAAACAGTAATTTGTATGTCATCCAGAAGGAACACTAAAAACAAATAGTTAAAGCATGCAATCTTTCTCATGTGGCTGATGTAAAAATCCTGCTGAATTAGCTCTTTCTTACTGCTGGGAGTCTGGATGTAGCAATTTGTTGTATTCCTGTGAAGACATACGGTGTTATCTGTGTTAGCTGATGTACTTAGTGTGTGTGTTTCATGTTCAGAAAAGTTCATGATAAATTATTTTACTGTTCAGCAAATAGGAACTTTAAAACTCAATTTTTTATGGCATTTCTTTAGATCTGAATTTGTACTCGATGTAGTTTGCAACTGTTTGAAGATTGAAAGATTTCAGTAAAACCACTAGATATTAAAATATCCAAATTCTTTAATAGTGCATTCAGGTTATGTTTTTTAGTCTCTGAGGAGTTCTCACAAGGCTGACAGCATAAACTGGAATCAAAGGTTAAGGTTAAATTGTCTATAAAAGGAAGAAATGTTTGGTTCTATTTTGCATCCATGTCTAGATGACTTGTATGAATAATATTAAGAAATACAGACATCTGGCTTGATATCTTATGCTTTCCTGGAACTGTATATGTTTTGTTAAACAGTTTTACTGCTTTAGTTCAGTCTGGAGGATCGTAAGCAACATCAACAAAATTATTTCAAGTAAATGCAGTTTCAAAAGGTACTGCTATTAATCAGTGGGTTTTTTTCTGGTTGTGGTTTTTATGTGCTGAAGGCTTTTGAGCTGCCATCTCAGTCTCTTATTTTGAGATCTGGACAGGATGGTTTAAAATGTGAAAAATCTGCTTTTAGCTCTCTCTTGAAGCATCTTTTATGAGCCTTGTGCAAGACTTCTTAGGAAACAGAATTGTTGGGTTACCTGTTAATGCTGCTGTAAATGTCTTGCTGTCACATATTATTATAAGGTGAATGGTGATTAAATGGCATGGCTGGGACGAATACTTACATAATAAATATCAGATGTTGATGTAATTTTTTTGATGTTAAAGCAATCGTTATTGTTTATAGGATGTTGAGCTAGCAGAAGAAGATAGGTTTCTGATTTAATGAAAAAGAAAGATTGCAGAGGGATTATAATCCATTTATTATTGCAGCATTTTGAAGATTGTCATAGAATGCTTTTAATACCTGCCCACAGCTTTGCTTGAAATTGTCATTAGAATGGCAATCAGCAGTTCCCAACATCACTTTCTGTAACTCTTGAGGTGTTCAAAGCCTGCTAATGAGATTTGAGACTATTGTTTTCCCTCTAATTTCAACTTTGGTTACATCAGTCTGAGGAAAAATGATCAATTTTCCTTAAATAACATCAGAGCCTGCATTTGTGAAAACATTTCATTCAAAGCACTTGTAAAAAATTTTGAGTTGTTTATGCCTACCAGTCTCTGTTAGTTATGCTCTGCCCTCGGCTTTTACTGTTTTCATCTTCCTACTTGTCCCTTTCTGTTAAACCTCCAGAAATCCTTCAAGTTCAATTCTCATGAAGTATGGAGAATTCATTTTTTCTTCTCCATCTCCCTGCACAGCCTGCCTTTATGAATTCCATTAATACTTGATGTAACACTTCCAGATGTATAAACTGAATAAAATGTTTCCAATTTTAGTACAAAAAAAAGTGGTAAAATTACAGTTGAGAGGTGGAACCTTAGCTTTAAACTTGCTAGTGGCTGCATTGTTCTTCTGAAGATCTTGTGTTTAGGACCAACTTCAAGTCAACTTGATTGGATGCAATGAGCAACTGAACTAATGTCTCATTTAAGTTCGTTTTTTTTTGATTGCCAGCGATAAGTAAACTTGTGCTTAGATGGGATTATAAGAAGGATCTACCAAAACATCTTTAAGTGCTAGATAAAGCCTTTGTTTGAAAATGGATATAATAACTTTGATCTGGCTGCCATAAACACAAACATGCACACATGTAATTTAAACAGCTCGTGGGAGAGTGTTGAATTTATTCACGTTCGAACATCATCAGAATTGTTAAGACTTAATTATTTCTGCCTGTAACTTAGCTTCTACACCTTCAAAGACTCTTCTAACTGATCAAACATGCTAATCTTCATTTTTGGCATGGAAGAAGAAAGGCAGAAAAATGCAGAGAGAAATGAATGGGAAAATGGTATTTCCTGCTAAGCAAAATACAGTAGTGTAAATAATTCTGTTGCATTTTTTGAACTAGTCTTTAAACCCACCCCCACTTTTTAATTGAACTAGTTTCCCCTGACTTCCTTAAAGGCTTTCATGTGAATTTTTTTTGCTCCTGTAAGTTGCCAGTTTAATTCAAAACTTAACATTACTCTGTTTTGTTTCTCCTTACTCTGTTGTTGCAGAGGGAGCCACAACCCTGAGCTGTGCTGGCACAGTAGATTAGCTGTAACATGATTGCTGTGCTCTCTTGTCTCTTGGAGCAGCACAATGCTTTCCAGACTTTGCCAGTGCCTCTCAGAAAGGCTTACCAAGAAAATGCTTTCATCTTGCTGACTTGTCTTCTTTTTTGTCATATTCATGGAGAGGAAATGTTGCTTCATTCTGTCTTCTGGACCCAGACTGTGTGCTGCAAACTGATCAACTCAGATCCCTGTGTCCAATCAATACTTCACTTTCCTCAGGGATCTCAAAGACAGTGTAGCCACATATAATAGTACTCTGCTTTAGCACTGATGGAGGCTAAAGCTGGCATCATGGAAAATAAAACATCATGCTTGGTACTCTAGAAGACCTTTCAGCACAAAACAGTGTTAGAGTGCTGTGGTTCAGATTTGTAGTGGAGTGGTACAATGGTACAGCTTGTGGAGGAAGGTTCTATTTTGTCTGATATTTTGGTGTAACAATATTTGTCATGGATATGGTGTATGCGAACCTGAATTTTGTTTTAACTTATTATGTTTGAACATGCTGGTATAACTGCAAGTAATCAATAGATCATCAATAGAATGAGATGGTGCTTCCATCTATGCCAGGCTGAAAGGTGATGTGGAATTGTTCTCCTGCCTCTGTGGTTGAGAGGGGCCAGGAGTCCCGAGCTAGGGCTGGACCCCAAAGAGATCAATCTTCCACCTCTGGTCCATGGCAACAAGACCAAGTCAGTTCTGGATTGCTCTGCAGTCATGTTTGGACATTTGTGTTTGGATGGCTTCTGGGCCAACAGTGGGACTTGCTGTTCCCTGTTCACTAGAGGTAGATCTTTTTTCTGGAAAAACTTAGTATGTTGTTTTTGGGGTTCTTTTTGTTTGTCTTCCTGTATTTTTTAAAAAATCATTAAGTTTATAAATCTGATTTGATATCATTTAATTTGCTGCAAATACTTGCAAAATAAATGCAGAGGGTTTTGGCCTTTGCTGTTGTAGTTGCTTTTATGTTTGATGTTTTATTTTTTGAAAATAGCTTTCCTTTTCTGCAGGAGAGAATTCTACAGTTACAATTTTCAACCTCTAGCTTTCCTATTTACTATGACACTGGAATGCACATTGCTGCTGCTGTGTTTGAGAAGCTCTCTGGTGCTTTAAAATTTAGAATTAGTAGTTATTCTTATGTTAAATTTCTTTTGTGCATCCCAAACTAATTAAGAATCCATTAACATGAACTGCTTTGCCACTTTTTATTGGTCATAGGCCTAGAGGTGTAGAATAAAAACCTCAAAATGTATTTCACCTTCTAAATAGAGTCTTTAGGAAATAATTTCTGAAGTAATATTCCAATAATGATAGCTCAGCACTTGGAGGCTGGGTACACACACATTTCAATATGTTTTAATAATGTGGGAACTCTGCATTAATGTGTTTACTTCTACTTTGATCCCATGCTCTGGGTGTGTATACTTGTATAAAGGCTTTTTCATACTAAGTGTGGCTTTCACTTGTTCCTTTTGCAATTAAACATCTAGAAATAAAACTTTCCTGATGTTTTTAGTCCTCACTCGGTGTTGTAAAAGGAAAAAGAAAATCTGTATACTCCTGCAAGTTCCACACAGAAAATACCCATAAATATAATCTAATTACTATATTCTGCAGGATATTAAAAATGTGCCTGTAACATAACCAGTTAGGGAAAATGGCAGTGATGTAGAAGTTGTGCTTTCTGTCCTTCCTACTGCATTATTACAGTAATGCTCAGCATTCCTTAATACAATGTATATGTAGGTAATGAGCCCTGAGCCCGATGAGGCTTTTCAGTCAATGTGTATTTGCACAGCAGTTTAGATAGGGGGTTCCTTGAGTAGCAGGCTGAAAATCCCATAAATCCTTGAAGAAAACAAATCACTTCCATTATTTTTTCAATTTTTGGACACTAAGCAATTGAGATAGAGATCAGACATGAGATTAGTTTCAGAGAATTGATATTGCTGTGCTAGACAATCAGTGTATCATTTTGACAAGTATTTTACTTTATTTAAACTTAAATCAGCTGAGTTCTTAGAGTTCTTGAAGCTTTTTAGTCAGATTTCAGGACAGGCTTCTTTCTTCCTCCTGGATGCTTCCTGCTCTAGTAGAAGACATTCTTTTGTTGGATGCTAGAATACCCTTGCACTAACATACAGCAGCCATAAAGACTGGATGTTCTTTTGTAGCTGAACTTAACCGCACCCCTCCACAAAAAAATGAAACCTCACCCTCAAAAAAAAAGGCCAACAAACCCCCACAAACCTGAAGTAATTTATTGCTTTAAAGAAGCTGAAGCAACATCTGCAATGTAGGAATCATTCAAGAAATGTTTAGATACACATAGTAAATGTAGTTTCTGGAAATCATCCATTGATTGTAATTGAGCTTAATAGACATACTTTCCAATGGCCTTCTTGTCTCCTATTTTTAGATTAATTAACATAGTGATCTACATTTTTTTTTCACCTGAGGTTTATATGTTTAATAAGTTGGTATTTCTTGTTCGAGATATTTAATTTCATAGTATTGTATATGGGTTAAATATGGGTTATGGATTGAAAGGTTCCCAGAGTAGTGGGGAAAAGGCAGGAGGTGATCAGGATGCCTTGGCTCCCCAGCCACAGCCATCCCAGTGAGTGGGAGAAGAGAGGATGCTCTGCTGTCTCTGGGGCACCTCAGTCCATGCCTGGGGCTACAGTCAGGCGCTGTGGGCACCTTGTCCTGTGAAGATCACAAGCTCCTTATTCCTCTGTCACAGAACTTAGTGACACTTTTGCATTTGCCTAATATTTGCTACTCCAACACACTGCAGATTTCTGGGGATTTTTTGCCAACTGAGCCAGACTTCTGTGGATGGGGGAGGAAACTTGAAAGGGAGGCTTGCATTGAGCACGTGGCCTGTGACTGGTCATTGTGCTTTGGAAATCTGCAGTTTTTCAGAAGCTGGTGGGTGCTGTCAGCAGTATTCAGTGACCCTTGTTGTTATACTTGTGGCTTCTTTTTCTTTAGTAAAAATTCTTGCCCATTGAAAATTCTTTTAATCCATTGCCCTCATTTTCCCTCCCCTTCCATTTGTTTGCACTACCTTTTCTCATTTTCATTCATTTACTCCCTGGCTCTGCAGATTGTGTCTCACTTTGCCTTCCCAGTAGAGCTTTTCATTTTATAGGGTAGGGTCTGGAGCAGTCCTTGCTGCAGACTCCTGGGGGCAAAACCATTATGAACAAGATCATAAGCCTCCTGTTTGAAATGGGAATGAAGGGCTTTTCCCTCCTCTTACCTGTTTCCTTTCTGCAGGGAGAGGAGGAAAACAAAGAAAGGAGATTGCTGCCATGGCCCCAGCTGCTACTGCTGCTGTCATGATCATTTAATTGCTGCAGCCACTCTCACTGCTAGCACATGGGAGAAATTAACACTGATTAAAAAAGTGAAGCATACCCCACTTTACATATCTCCATGCACAGGCAGTAAATCAAAATGAGAACTCAGCAGAATTGCACAAAAGCAACTTGCTGCTCTTGGCTTAGTTCTTGGAATGACAAGCTTGGGTGGTTTTTTGTTTGTTTTCAAACATTAATTGGTAATTGAAAGCACCATATACTGTATTACTATAGAATTGAATTATTAATGTAAACAAGGCCCTCAGCTGCTTGTAAAGCATCTCATAAAACTGCACTGCTGGCTCTAAAGGCCAGGGAAGATACACTAATTCTACAACAAATTACTCTAATTTATAGAACTGCTGAATTATATCAAAACTCCAATCAGAAGCCATCATTGTTCTGTAGCCCAATGTTAATATATCTGTTTTTCCATTAATTGCATAATGACTGTTAACTTAATCTACAACAGATCAATGGTAGTGAACTATGGAGTATGTTATTTCTATTGAGTAGTAAGTGAATGGGGTATTTGATCTAGCTTAGTGCTATGTTGAAAAGAACAGCAATTGATTGATGTGGAAAAAATGAGAGCAGCACTATAGAACATGTGCAGATTTTTTTAATGCCTTTTCTATTATTTTCTAAATTTTCATTAAAGCTTTGGGTACCTGTAGGTCTCATGCAGAGCTCTGTGAAATCATCCCTGTCAATCTACAAAAATTAGATGCTGTTTGCTATTTTTTAAAAGTGTGGCATTTCCTCTGCTCAACTCTTGTGGCCAGCCCCTCCCTTGTACTATACTGAAAAAATAATGTAATTATCTTCCTATGACTCAAAATGCCAAGTAGCAAGAAGTTAGCTGAAAAATCCATTTAATTGAACTGGAATTTACTTGTTTGAGCAGCCAGTTTACAGGTTTAGTTTCAAGCCCTTAAAATTATTTTTTTTTTGTGATTCCTTTTCTCTTTGCTTTTTTTTAGAAATCTTAGCACTAAAAATGCAAACAGTCTGAGATTGGGCATGGGATTTAAGGACAGCTACCAAGAGGAGTTGCAGCTGATGAGTCCATTTCCTCCTTTTGTCGGAAGATTACTACTGCTTTGCATTTGAAAATTAAAAATTACTTTATGGCACATCATCACCTAAGCTACATGTGGTACTTAATGCAATGGAGTTTGGAGCATGTCTTCCAGCTTCTGTGCTAAAGAATTTTTTCTTTTATTTTATTAAAATACTACCTTTTCTTTACGTTCTTAAAGAGGCAGTTAGAGAAATTTACTGAGATTTCTGATCTACTGGTTAGGAGGAGCAGGGAGCCTCTTCCACAGAGCCCTGGTGAGCTGCTGTGAGGAGTTACTGTGATAATGATAATGTGTTATCAAAACAAGGAGAGTTACTGTGATAGTGATAACAATGGTGTCTGAGGGGAGCAGCTCCAGCGTACCTGGCTGGCCAGGGAGAGCAGAGCAGACTGCCAGCTGCCTCTTGGTACAAAGCAGCAGTAAGGTAAAACAGTTCAAGGGCTGAAAAATATCTGTGGCATCTTTATATCTAAACTTACCTTCCTCACCTGTCAACAGGAATTTTGATAAAGGGAGGTGCGAGAACACAACATTCTTTTGGTTAGTGTTGCTACAGTAGTTGGTAATTGTTCTTAATTTTGTTTTTCTTTTTTTGAGTGATTTAAACATTGAAGGAATGCAAATGGGTACCAGTTTGAGAAAGCAGAAGGAATATGTAGGATATAGACCATGACTGAAATATTTTGATGTTTTATTTTATAAAAGCTTACACTAAATTTATAGAAATGTTTGTAGGAGACCTGATACTCTTTTAATATTTTTCAAATATTATCTAATAGGAGTACAAAAGTCTTACAGTATGCTCATTTTCAGTAAGGTAATATTCTTTAAAACTCTCTGAAAGGCTGCATGCTTTGTTCTCAGAATTCACTGATTGTCAAACGTTATTGCTTTAAATTAGGCTCTTTTATCATTAAGAGGTTGATGTAAGACAAGCAGCCTTTTTTACTGTTTAAGAAGCTTTTCAAGAATTCTGGAGCTAATAATTGTCATTGGCTGTATAAGGAGCATCTGATGTCTTAAGTGGAGTAAGAATTGCTATCACTCATTGCTAAGCAGTGGAAGCTGGTGCTAGTAAGGCACTGAAAATGCAGGTGCATCATACTACAGTGATAGTATGCGTTTAACAAATGGTTTTGATGTTAACTTGAATTAAAAAAATATTAAGCTCCCACTGGCTTCTAGTTGCTTATTCAGACTACTTGCTTTTTTCCTCCTTTGCCTTTCTACCTTAATGCGGTAAGAGAGAGCATAACAGCTTTCTGTGCAGAGCTTCTCAAAACAATGGCTTGGTTGATGCTTAAAGAGCAGTAGGTTTGGAAAAGTCTCCATGATATCCCATCCACAATCAACAGGAACATTGCCTTGCTATTTCTGACTTTGTTTTCTGTGGTTTTGAAACATTTAGCAGAGGCAGAACACTGCTGACCTTGTGTAACTGTACAAAAGGTGTAGGGAAAGGAGAGAATGAAGTTCTTTGGTATCATCACTAGGTCCAGGAGCACTGATTAGTGTGGCTGGTAGTGGCAGCCTTCCAACTTTTGTTTCAGATATCATGCCCTTTGGGACAGAAGAAGAAAATTTGCATGACTATCTTGTTTTCTTTGTGGCAGTGTAGCTGCATTTGTGCTTATTCTGCGAGTTAATTAATCACAAGTTTCCTGGGTCAAGAAATTTCCCTCATAACTGAAACTGAGACTGACCAGCTATTCTGTTTGTACTAGATAGTGTTCTTTCTTGAAAGTTGGGTTTGTTCCAATTTTGAACCTGTGATAACTGTACATTCTATTGTGGTTAGAACTTCAGGTTGATATACCTTATGTCAACAGAAAGAGATCATCTTTCCCTAGCTAGGGCTCTGATTGTACCAAAAGGATGGTATCCTTAGGAGATGGCATGCTGGGAATGCTGTATCTTTGACCTGGATTCTTGTTAGGCCATGATGAAATAAAATTGTGTCCTGCCATTTCCTTTCAACCTCTGTTGTTCATTCCAGTCATAGCAAAGTCACTCATGTTTATCTGGTTTTTGTTTGGTTTTGAATGGTAGAAGGAGCCCATCTGTACAGATGTGTACAGCTTTCTGACTCATAGCTGTACTTTCTTCAGAGATCACAGAATCACAGGAGAGCAAAGGCTGGAAGACACCTGCAGATCATCTTGTCCAATCACTCTGCTTAGAGGAGGCTCAGCTATGGCACACTGCTCAGGAGTGCAGGCTGTTGGGTTTAAAAAGCATCAGTTCAGATGGGGTTTTGTGTGAGCAGAATGGCAAATTGTATTTAAGTCATGGTGAGATTTGAAGATTGAGGGAAGGCAGTTTGTTAATGCTGTATCTGCTTGTTGTTGCCAGTACCTGGTGTGGGGTAGCACTTCACCAGCATTCCAGAAGCTGACAACTTTCTACTCTAGTAAAAGCTTTCTGCTAATAGAAAAAAAAATCCGAGTCTTAAAGTATTTTTTCTTTTGTGTCTGAAATACTTTTATTGAAATTATTATTAAAAATTAAGTTTATTTTGTGCAACTTGATCTTTGCATTGGCATAAGATATTACTACACTTGCTTAGGAAGATGCTTCAAAATCCTATTCAAGTATTCCTATTAAATGATAGCAATATGAGTCATAGTATTAAAAATACTGTTTTTATATAAGTAATTTCTATAACTTACGGAATTCTGTCTTGGCTTTTAAGTGCTGAAAACAGGTGAGGACCCCTTTGTGTGCCAAGCAGGCTCCCTAAAAGGGCCCAATGGTTTTGCTGACAGCTGAGCTAACCTACTTTAGCTGGAAAGTGGGACAGGGTTCAGTCGTGCAGATCGTTTCTCACACTGAGTTATTGACTGCATTCATCTCCACTGCTCTGGGAAGTTTCACATGGAACAGAAACAAGTGTATATGCAGTGTCCAAAACCCAATAAAATCTGTAAAGTACCCAAGGTTTCAAAGTTTTTTTAAATATTGAGAAATAAAGTGGTAGCCAAATAATTTCAATACTAGATTTCCAGTACTAATTTTGATTACCATTCTTCAACTGCAGGAAACAATCTAATATCTGCTAGAAATAGTATGGTTAAATGTTAGAAATCAATGCATTTATTTGCAATGCTTTATCAGTTTATCTGATTATTATTTTCCTAGGTATTTTGGAAGTTTATTCCATTTTTGTTTTCCAGAGACTGAAATAACTGAAGATTTTATTTCACTGTGCTCAGGGCAACTTAAATTGCTCTCTCTCTAATTCAGGCCTTCATGATAGGCATGTCTGACGTGGGGGAGCTCCCTGGGAATACAGAGAGCTTACTTGATCTGCATATATTTAATGGCTGAAAACAGAACTTCTTAGTGACACAGACTCCCCTAAACATTGAAGAAGTCTGTGTTGCTAAGATTTTAATGTCATGGGGATAGAAAGGCACTCTCTGTTCAGAGAAGCCCTGATTTATTTTTCTTTGACTTACCATGACAGAAAATTTTTTTAGTAGACTTTATATTTCTTCCTAGGGAGAACTTTTTCCATCAAGTTTGTCCCATGAGGATGTGCATTTAGAAGTAAGAATGGCTTTTCTTTTTACTTTTGGCCAGGTAGACTAAGTAGTCCAAATATAAATACTAGGAATGTCTTTTGCTTGTGGCATTTGTTCAGACAGGACCAAGAGGAAGAGAAGTGCTTTCATGACTTAGGGACTATTAGCAGCTGAAGATTCAGGTCCCATTCAGCTAAATGCTGTAACAATACACAGAAATATATAACTGCAGTTAAGTAATCTCTTTCCACTCCACACTCTCTTGTCTTTACTTTTTTATTTCTTTTCTATGAGATAATGTCTGGGAATGTTAGACTTGCAATTCTGTGAAGCAATTGTAATTGGTACATTGGGGCTTACTGCACTAGAAAAATGAAATAAAAATGATTTGCTGCACAGATATTAATGTGAGCTATGAAAACCCTCTCCACAGAAATGTCTCTGAGGCAGGTGGCCATTAATAATGCTGAGTTTTGTGACGATTTGAAGAGAGCCTTTTCTCTGCCTGCCTGGGGAGACAGCATGAGGATTAAAGCATAAGTGCCAAATGTTTCATAGCTTTTCTCCCTCAGATTTTATGCAAATTCCATAATGGATCAATTTGCATATTCCCAGGTAGTTTGCCTATCTTGTTTGAACGTGTGGGTTTGTTCTGAAAGTTAAGCTTAGTAAATTAGGTTTATTGTTTCAAAGTGAGATAGGGATTGGACAAGTCTATTACTCTGCTCATGCCTCACCTTGATCCCGAGGTAATGGGCTCTTTTTTGAGCAAGCTGACAATTTGGGCTTTCATTATCTGGCTTATTTTTTTGCAGTTCTGCTAAGCACTAGATGCTGCATGGAGTTTATGTGGTGGCAGTCATCCCTGCAATCATGTGCTTAGGAGGTGCCACCAAGCAGACAAATGGCATCAACACCACCACTCACAACACACTGATGTGTGTGGGCCTGCAGTATAAATGTTCAGCTGAAAGAGGTGACACTTTAGCAGTAAAAATGCAAGTTAAGAATTGAGATCCACCTTTCCTGTCAACTGAGTTGAAAGCAGAGTCTGCTACAGGTCTGAAACTGTGGCTCAGCAGATGCTTTTGATTTATGGGGGAGAGCAGTCTGAGCAGGCTGGTGAAAACCCAGCACAGCCACAGAAACGTTGATGCACAGGTAATAAAAGCCTATGAGTCAAAGGTATGGAGAGGGTATGGGTAGGATTTATCTGAGTTATGTTTAGATGAGCCTTTTCAGGATTTATTATGAAGTTTGTAAACCCTATTTTATTTTATCATTAGGTTTTGTTTGGTTTTCTTTCTTGTTGCTGAGGGCTCCTGAGTTATTTGTTATCCCAGCTTTACATGCTATTTTCTCCCCATAATTGCTTGTAACTGGTGTTACCAGTCTCCTCAAGACTCCTTAATCCCATTAAATTAGTGCCTCTAGAATCTTCCCTTGCATTCATTATCTGTATTGAATTGGTATTGGACAGAGCTGCTGTAGTGGAAAGTGGTGCATGAGCTGAGCAGCTTTCACAGCCCTGTCTCAACATACATAGTGAGAGGAAAAAACAATGAGATGAAGCATTTTCACCTGAGGGATTGTGGAGGTTGATGGAGGATGGCTGGCAGTGCAAAGCAGGAGGATACTACAAAGAATAAAACTCACAGATGGAAATTTTTCCCTGTCACTGGTGACTAGAAATTAAATACACAATATTTGGATTAAACAGAACAGCTTTTTCCAATGGGGTATATGCAATCAATCATCCCTGGAAAGTGCTATTGACTGGTGTCTAAATTAGATTGAATGAAACATTATTGTGTACTGCAAGATACAATATTTCATTGGTACAGGAATTCACTAGTGACCCCACAGATAATTTTTTTCCTATCATTCACTTCAAATAGAGATGTAAAATGTAAATTCTTCATTGAGGAGTAATTTGGGTAGAAGAGAAAGTAAGACTTGATTTTTTTTTCCACCTCCTGCTTGACTTCCTGACAATGTAACAGCCCACTCTGTATAGAACTGTAAGAATTTCAGATATGAAGTTCTTTGTATACAAACAGGATCACCTCCTCAATATCCAGCTTTTTGGGAAATACCTTGTTACCATCTTTGATTTTTGTTTGTATGTTTTCATTGATGCAACTTGATGATGGTGGGGTGGTGGGGTTATTGGGAATTTGAGTGATTTTTCATGTTTGGGTTTGTTTGTTTGAAAGGGAGTCAAACTTGAATGCAACATGTTACTTAATGGGCCTATTTTTCATCAGTCTCCTAGTGAATAATTTTGTTGTGTTACCGTCTCAGTTTCCCAGACTCAGCCCATTACCAAAATTTTACATATATTTCTATATAGCTTATAAATGCAAAAGTGAAGGACCTTCTGCTTTTCAGGCATAATCTATTTAATACTTTGTTCTGTTGATGGTTTTTGAGGGATAAGTGTTCTTTTAATGCATTTTCTCCCATCCTCCCCTTTGAGATGATAGACACAGTCTCTCCTTTGGTTACTTTTATTTTAGAACACTTTTAACAACGGTAAAGTGAGGTGAAAGGTGGTTCTGTTTCATTGTCATGAAAAACTAAAATCCAAAGTCTGGTTCTAGCTCTGCTTGTTGGAATTTGCCATTCACTGTTCTACTTTTAACACAGAAGTGATTTTATCCATTTCTCTGGTTTTTAGGGACTACTTTTTCCCACAATAAGGCTGTGCTTATGCTTATTTTGTGCTAATTCAGGATGTACCATACTTTCTAAAAGTATGGTAAAATTCTAAAAATGTTGTCACTATTTACTATTATAATTTTTATTTACATCTTCCTAATTTGTTGTTTAATGTATGTCTATTTTGTTGCAGTATGTGCAGTAAAGTGCAGATCCAAATAACTTGTATGTTGACTTTAACTCTTTTCCGTCCACAAACCATTTATATTTTGGTTTTACTTGGAGGGAAAGGTGTTGTGTATTACTTTGGATATATCTTTAAGATTTCCTAGGGGGCCTTCAGTAGTTAGACTGTTGTTACATCTTTGTCATTTTGGATATCAGTTCTGTCACTAACAGCAGTGTTTGCTACTCAGATAGATGTACATGAGCAAGACCTGGGAGTGCTGTTGATTCTACTGGTTCATCAGAAATTCCCCTTTCCCTCTTTGAGAGCAGGGCTCAGACAAACCACTGCTCTGAAGAGCGGAAGAGCTTCAGGCTTTATCTAGACAAATTTGTCTTCATTTAAATACAAGTTATATTCACTGTAGTCTCATCTCAACTGGGTACAAAATGTACCCAGAAACAGCTTTTAAAGGATTTTGTGGGAATACTGAATAACAGTTTTTTTCTTCCTTTTTTTGAAGATCAAGCAGATTACTCTTAATGTTGCTTCTGAACATGACAGCAGCCAGGAAAGCGGTAATCATAGTAAAAGGATTCTTCAGAATTTACTTGCTTATTTGTTTCAGGTTTCTTTTATCATTTTCATGCATGATTTAGAAATTTATTTACAAACTCAGCTTGGGAGCTCAGAATAAATCACAGCATATTCAGGGTGGAAGGGACCTCAGAAAGTCTCTAGTCCATGTTTCTGCTTGAAGCAGCATCAGTTGTGAGATGAGACCAGGTCACTCAGCTCACTCTCTGGTTGGTACCCTTGAAAACTTACAGTACAGGAGACTGCACAACCTTCCTGACAACCTCTTGCACTGCTGTACTGTCTTATTGTGACAGTTTTTCCTTATATCCTTTCAAAAGCCAGATATAAAGAATCTAGAATTTCAAAAGGAGAAGGAATCTATCTCATGTTTCCTATCTCCATTCTTCTCCTTTGTAACCTTTCCCCTCTTTAGCTTCTATTTTAACCTCCTCTCTCCTACCTCTCCTGGTGTCACTGATGTGATGTATCCATAACCTTTGAATCTCCCACAAGCACTGCTCTTTAAAAGTTTGTAGAGATGATGACAAAAGGAACCAGAAAAGGAAACTAAGGTAAAGAATGATTTCATTGTTGCATTATGTATAAAACCATAATGCTTCTTTGATACTCAAAGCCTGGTACAAATGGAAAGCAAAGGAAGATGTCATGGCTATTTTGTAGTTATTTTCTGTTTAAGTTCTGTTTAACACGAGTTAAAAGTGTGTCTGAAAGATTATGCAACTAGAAGCAAATAGGCTTCTTCAGCTCTTCTGAAAACAGATAGGCAAAAGTGTGGAAAAGATAGCCATTGACATGGTCATTTGCCTTCAGCCAGAGTAGTAGAGTTGAATTCTAGTGTCACAACATAGACTGAAGCCGAGTTGATCAGTGAATTGGATCTGTTTCTTGTCAGAAATCAAGTTAAAATGGTTGTTTATAGTTTTGTTGTTGGGACAATATGAAATTATAGATAAGCCAAGAACTAATTGGGAACTGAGAAGTAGTTTTTTTACCCAGATGTGTAGATGGTACTTCAGATAAGATGAAATTGGAGATTATCTAGAAATATTGAAAAAAATAAATTGGAAACCAGGTCATGTAATGTCAGTAATCTCCAGGAATAATTTGAATTTCTTGTAAGAAGTGATTGGATAAATTAAAAAGATTTAAAAGTCCTTCAAAACAAATAAGGTCTCAGGTGATTTCATACAATTTAATGCACTATGGAAATCATTGTAACTGGTCTTGTAAAAGGCAAATTTAGTAAGTAACCTGCAATATTCATCATAGTGTAGTAAATTGTGAGCAAATCTGCTACATTAATATAATTTTTTATTTTCTATTTTTTTTCCTACAAGTCTGTCCACATAAAGAATAGCTGCTTTCAAGCTTTTTATCCTGAGCAAAGGCCATTTCTAGGAATCAATGTGCTTTTCTTGGTAAATGTGACTTACAGAAGAGGGTGAGTGCTCTAGACTTTGTTTTGAGGGTAACAGTATTTAATACAGGTAAAAATCTTTTTGAGGGTATGTAGCTTATTAAAATTGGAGCAACCATACATTTTAAAGAGATAAAAAAGTACTGAACTCTAGAACAGCAAAAAGTTTTCATCAGAAATCTAGAGTGGTAAGTGGAAAAAATGCATGCAACTCTGCTTACCAAGACATAGTTAATAAAATCAGAGGAGGTGTCAAGCTGTTTAAAAAAGAAATCTTTTGTTCTAAGCTGATGCTTGTATGTTTAAGCTGCAGATAAACATTTGCTGATCTGTATTTCTAGTTTTGTAACAGATTGTGCTGTGTATGCAGTGAGTTCTGAGATTTGAGCTAATATGCTTATCCTCATTGCTGTTTTGCAGAAGCCTTTAATAAATTTTAAGAAGTGAAGAAAGTCCCTTTGTACTTCCATGTGCTTTTGTGTTTTAAATAGGCAATGTCTGCTTTTGTTCCTTTGTTAGTTGTTTGTAATAATTGCACAGTTTGATCTTCTAGTTTTTGAACCCTTGCTTTCTACCTCAGTGTTATAGTTTCTTTATTCCTGAAGGTGTGTTTGGTGGGTGTGCTTGATTGGTGTTTGTACTACATGTTTGTGTAGGTCTTGTGATAATCAAGATCAGCATGTGGAATGGATTGTGTGATTCACAGGATATGTCATATCAATTGCTGAATTTCATGCAGTTATGATGCTTGTTAGTGACTCTTAATGGTGCTCTTGCCAAATCTCAAATCTCTGTATTTTCTAGGAGAAACTGAAGGACTTCAAGACCTCAAATCCTTAATACATTGAAATAGTTCAGGTTTATATCCATGCTTGAATTCTGGGTACTTTGTTATGCAGTGGGTGAACTCTGTGTTTCATGAATAAGGTAGTTATTAAGTGAGGGATTCCCCTTTTTTTTTTTTGGTGCTGAGAGCATTAAATAGATCGTTATCTCAATATCTGCAACTCCACTTACTAGTAACTAAAGGGGATGTAAGATATTTAAGTAGGAACTTGCCAGAAATACTTGTGTCAGTTTAGTAAGGAAGAATAAAAAGAGGCTTATTTAAAGTTGCATTTTATAGGAGCTTTACTTCTGCAACATGTGAGCAGCAGTGGCTGCAATGCCAAGTGTGCCCAGCTCTGTCCCCTCCCAAGGTTTTGTGCGCTCCCAGCCTCAAGGCCTTGATTCTGTGTAAGCTCTGCTCAGCAATTGCTAAAACATCCCTATGTTATCCACACAGTTTTCAGCACTGCCCCATACGAGCTGCTATGAAAAAAATGAACTTTGTCCCAATCAAAACCAGCACAAGATATAAGCAAATAAGTTACAAACTTCTCTTTATTGGTGTGGAGGCTCACTTTCCATAATTCTCTTGGGTCTGCTGGCTGGGAAGGTTGGTCCTGGATGAATAAATAAATATTAAATTGAGTGACTAACAGTATGCCACAGCTGGAAATTAGGAAGCAAAATAACTTGTTTTGCCTATGGTAGCCTCATGTTTCTGTCTCTTACATTAAATTATTTGGCAGACTCCCAGAATGTTGGTTCAAAATAATACAGCTAGGTGAAAAACCATAGCCAAAACCATCATGTATGCCTAAGCAATAGTTATGAGAAAAGATACTGGAAAACTAACCTGTTTGTTCCAGGTATAGTAACTCAGAATGATGCTTGGTTGCAGGTCTGTCAGATGAATGAAACAGTATTAATTTTAGAGACTCACATTTTTGACAGTCCAAACACTGAATTTTAGGATCAGCAAACACTTTGAGCTCAATTGAAGTTAATGAGCAGCCACTCCTGAGTTTGCTTCAGATTCCTGCCTTTCCCTACTGAACTTTTAAAGATGTCTTATAATTAATCTCTTTAATGTATTTTATCTGTTTTAAATATTTTTATAAGCAACCCCAAATCTCTCTGGACTCCTGCACTATGCATATTGAGCTGTCGACTAGGGCCTTCTAGATGATAGAACCATTTCTTTGGGCTTGTCTTAACTGAAGGCTTGTTGCATTATAAATTCCTTTGTAGGTACTAGCTGATGTCCTTTTGTCCTTTAAAATGAAGTAGATAACTATTTTGTAATTGCTACTTCAGATTTTGCTGGAATGTTTAGTCTGGGATGTAGATATTTGCAATTTACTTGGGCATGTCTATCCTGATCTCTCGAATAAACTGCAAATTTTTCAGTTTGGAAGAAAAAGCAGTTTGGAGTTACCTAACTTTGACGGTTATATTTATGGCAGTATAATTTGTTCAGTCATCTTGAGTTTAAAATATAGTGTAATGTGACAAACTTTTTTAGCACATGCTTAGAAAAGGATATGGGGGAGGTAACTGAAGAAATGAATTGTCATCCTTTGGGACTGAGATACTGATGCATATCTTGTGGGAAGGGTTGTGTTGGTTGCTGGGGTTTGTGGGGATTTTTTTGTGTGGGGTGGGTTTTTTTTTGATTGTTTGTGGGGTTGTTGTTTTATTTTCTGTCATTGTTATTACTTCCTTGTATCCTAAAACGGCCTTTAAAATCACAGCTACCTAGGCTGTTTTTCTGAAATACTTGATTAGCCTTGTTTTTTAATTGCCTATTTTGAAAGGAGATGCTCAAGTCCCACCACGAGTAGGACAAAGGCTGCTGGCTGCTGAGGAAGAGGGCAAGAGGTTCATAATGGTGGGCTCAAGCCATCAGAGTGAAGCCTTGTCCCACCTGCAGGCAGTTGTCACCAATGTGCTCAAAAAGCAGGAATTCACAGGGGTTAGCCAGTGCTTCCCTGCTCATGGACAGGACGAGCTTAGCTACAACTTCTCTTCACATTTCTCACAGTATCTCTGAAGTTTTCCTCCAACAGAACGCTTTTATTGCAGCTGTGCTGGGAAGATGAGTCTCTGGGGTTTTGGGGATGAGTCCTGGTGGGGCTTGTGCCCGTGGCAGCTGTGAGGCTGCAGTGCCTCTGCAGGGCTGCTCTCGGCACACTGACCTAGAATACTGCCCTAGATCTGCTGCACAGCATTTCTCTAGCTTTCCCCTTCTAGCTTGGCAGAAACCCCCTCAGGATGGTAGGTGGTTGCAATGTGATAAATTAGCTGCTAATTAGTTTTCTTCTAGAAACATTATTTCTTACCTTTTAAATATCTTTCCTTCCCTTGCATCTTGACACTTTAATTTCTCTGGTGCATCATAATGTTAATTAATCTCCTTAATTCATCTGTTTGTGTAAATACAGATCCTTTAGGTTAGTTTGGTGCTTTCTATTAAATTTTAGCTTTGTACAACTGTAAACCAACAATTCATTGACTATAAGATGTCGCAGATTTTTGCAGTGTCCCTTCATCACCAATTTTTTTGTTTATTGCAGTGCTTTTGTCGTGATAAATTGCAACACTGAGGCTTTCATGCACAGTAATTACTATCAAATCTCTTCATACTGAAATCTGTCAAATATGAAATGGTGACTGTGCTTTATTTTGGCCTCTGCCTAAATAAGAGACAATAAATAATGTTTTGAAATAGGAAGGGATGCTGGTGCCTAGTCAGAAGGGGCATTCACCTTTGAAATGGTCAATGTAATCCAGTAATCATAACAATCTGCTCCTTGTTTAGTGGCTTACATGGAATGATTCTTCTGGTCTTAGTCCCATTCTCTGAGAACAAATGACAATATTATAAAAAAGCCAAAACAAGATCTCCCCCAAAACTCCCCAAACAGCGTTTACACTTGCTGATTTTGTCTGGGGCAAAAAGTCTGAGAAGCCAAAACCAAAATGCTTTTTTCCCCAGCATTTCTTAATTTGGCACCTCTCTTTTTTATTCCAGTTTAGGGTCTTTTGCAGTTTCCTTTATGGCAGCAGTTAACCTTCTGTCTGAAAAAATACCAAAATCCAACTCTGTGAGAGTGTAGGCTTGTGTTAACGTTTTTGGGTGTCACTTCAGAATGACAGCCTTAGAGTTTCTCAGGTTATGGTGGATTCATCCAGTGCTTCAGCTGCACTTGCCAAGGGTGGGTTATCTGTATTCTGCTTTTTCATGAAAGCAGGTCCTGGAACCATCTCTGATTTGATGGACCACTCACATTCTCAGAAGAATTCTGTCCTGAAAAGGTGCTGGTCTAACCATACTGTTGGCACTGAATGTTCACGGTTGTCTCTCTAGGCAAATGTTCTATTGAAGGGATACTAACAATATTTAAGAATATATATATGTTCCCAAAAGATTTCTCACATAAATTTTCCATTTCTCACAGGTGACATATTTTTACATTTCCTCCCTGCCTCAGTTTTCTAACTTCTCTGATGCTGGCTTTCTTTTGCCTATGTTGGAGTGTTTGAAAACCTCATGCCTAAGGCATCCATCATTCTCTCTCCTGCAGAACCTTTCTGCAACTTCTTCGGATTCCTCAATTCTCCCACTTCCTTTTGTGCCTTCCTCCAAATCTCTCCACCTTGGCTCACCTGAGACCAAAATTTAGAAGAACTTGCATTAATAATTTACAAAATTATTAATGTCTTAGAGTATTTTTCGTTTACAGCAGACATAGTCTGGTTTTCACAGAAGTCATTGAAGTTTAATGATTGTTGATTCCCATTGGCCACCCAAAGGTCACTTGGCAGACCCATGTCACCAACCTCTTAGCAATAGGAAAAGTACTTGTGGCATCACCTGGGCAGGGATAGACAGATACTCTAAACTGTGGCAGTTGATTTGCTGAATATTTAGTCTTGTTAAGTGATTTTAGGAAGTTCAATTCCAGTACTTTAGGTAAAATTTGGATTTGAAGCATTTTCTTACTCACAATTACCTTGATTACAAAGCAAACATTTAAAAACATGACTGTATATTGACAATAAATTCAAGTATTGTACTGAGGCTCTTAAAATCTAGAGAACAAAACTCAAAATTGAACACACATGGTTTCACCTGGTCACTGTATTGTATCCAGCATAATTTTCCCTACTGAAACCACTTATGTTTTGTCCTTTTTCTGTCAGAGCCCTGCAAGTGTAAAGTAATGAAGTCTGAAAACATTGTTTTTAAAACAGGGTGTAAAGAAATAGTGTTTTTTGGCAGGAGGTAGATGATTTCTTGGGTATAATAATGTAGAATAAGATTGATGTGCTGTGTTGAATGCAGAGTTGGTGCAGTAGAATTTCCCTGTTAAATGAATATATAATGAGTGCAATGCTTTATTCCCAGGGTGAAATCTGAAACTTTGAGCTGGAAACAAAATCTCTAGCTGCTAGTTGTCTATCAGAATATGTCTTTCAGATTTAAGAATGTGATTTTGGAGCTGCTTATAGGAATTTTACTTAAAATTGGAGAAGTTTATTATCAAGCATTGATCTTTCCTTGGACCAAAGAAAACTGTTTTGAACTTCTGATATCCTAAATTTAGTCCAAGTTAACTTGTTGGACATAGAGAGGAGACAAATATCACCTAGTTACTAAGTGTTACTAAGTGTTAAGCATATTAAGTGCTGAAAATCGTAATTACAGAATGTAATGAAGCCAGACACTTTGCAGATGTTTTTCATTCTTGTTTAATTTTTCTTTGTTTTACCAAAAAACAATTTTCAGGATGTGCTGAATGTTAAGATAAGATAAATTTGGTTGCACAATCTTTATTTAAATTGTTACTCTAAAAGAAGTAACTGTTGTTTTCCTCTTTACTTTTCACAAGAACATAATGTAATTGAAGTTTGTTCTGACACACTTCTGTGCAAAAGCAAGGTTAAATTCTCCTGAGTTGTGAGAGTATAATGTTGTGAGGGGGGGAAAAAAGGTTATTTATAATTATGTGTGTATTCTCAACTAGGATTTCAATATCATTTGGCTGGTCTTTTTAATACCTTTTAATCACAACATTTAAGATAATACTGACCAGATGTAAATCAGTAATTAAGGAAAAATAATTACTGAAAGAATTCTTGATCAATTAGACATGGTCTAAAAGCACATGATTTGTCATTAGTACATGTTTTTCATGGTGTGTTCAAAAATATTTTTCTGTTTTCAGAGACAATGAATCCTTTTGTATTTGAGGCTTTGTCAAAATCAAGGGGGGAGGGGGAAGAAGTATCAACTTTGCAAAGAAGGTGATTTGCATGCTATTACCCCTTATTCTTTGCTTTTTGTCAATTTTTAAGCTTGCTGTGACCTACTTTGGAGTCTTATGATGAGATTAGGAATTTCAGTGAATTCCCTGTTGCAGGATACAGTAGTTTCAGCACTTGTGTTTATGTTACCACTTTGTTTTACTGGGAATAATGCACAGTTTCTCATCACAAGCCTCTGATGAATTCCTTGATACCTTTCCCTTTACTTTGTTTTGATTTTTTGATTCGTCTTAATTTTTTTCATTCTTAGTTTTTTGTTTGTTTGAGGGTTGTTTTTTATAAATTCTTATTGTTTATTATGTAAGAGAATATGGTCTTGTTTTCATGTTTTTAAGTTTCTAACTGATATCAGACAAAATATAGCAGCTACAGGTTTGGAACTGTCCTCCCAGTGTCAGCCTTATGAATTCCTGGGCAAACTCAACTGGAAACATTTGTCCTGTGCCAAAATGTTGCAGGTCATTGCCAGAATATTATTCCTGTCACCACAGCTTTGTCAAAATCTGGTAGTTTTTATTTTTGTCATCTTAGGTACACTGGAAATACAAGAAGAGTAAAACCCACATACATGAACAATAGCCACTCTGGCATTTGGATTTTTGGGACTCTATGGCAGAGTGTAGTGTCTTGCAGAGACACCAATATTACTCTGAAAACTTTCTTGATAACAAATTTAAGATTACATACTCTTGTGTGATAAGTAGGCAGGAGTTAATGAGCCTGCTGAGAAATAGGTGCAGTGTAGCATATATGGATGCATTGCAGTGTATTTTATGTTTGGACTCAGTCCTAAGGGTCCCTTTCAAGCTAAGTGATTCTATGAGTCCAATAGTGGCTATTTTGCCACTGGTGCTGCTATTTCAAGCTACTTCAGTAGGATTCAGAATACATGATTCTACATGGGTCATATCTTGTAGTTTATGAATAATTCATAGTTTTGAAAAGCATAAATTATTAGCTCCTTTTCACTACCAATTCTATAGTTATCAATTCTATAAAATTAAGTATGAAGTGCTAAATTGCAAAAGATACACTTCCAAAGGTGGAAAGCAGGGTTTTAATAAGGGAGGAGACAAAACTGGAGAGATTTTTTCTCATTAAGTACTACCCTGAATTAATGAGGAAAAAGATAAAATACGTCTATCTGAACTGTTCCAGCTTTTCCTCTGCCATACTTTGGGTTAGCTTTTGTATTGCTAAAACCAGAGACCTTGTCTTTTTTAATAATTTTGGAACAAAATTATTATTTTAAGCATTACTGAAGGAGAAAAACCTACCCCAAACCAGAAAACTCAGAACACCCTTGATCTGTCACCCAATTCCACTTCCTAGTCCTAGCTAGACAAGTTCTAAATAGGGCTAACTTTGATGAAACTGGGTCAAGCCTGAATATTTAATATAAATCCCTAGTCCTGATGGAGTGCATTCAAAACCCGAACAGTTTGGACAAAGCGAGTTGGAAGGTTGAATGGTTAAGATGGTCTTTGGCAGGTACTTGCCCTACATTACAATAATTCCATTGATCAATTTAGTATTTGTAGTGTTGACCAGTCTTCACAATTAAGGTCACTTCCTTTCTGTGTCCCAGGTACTACTTCGCTGATTTTACAAAGCCATAAATGAAAGATGTCTTCAATTTAATTTAATTCTAATTTGTCGATCACAACCTGATCACTCTATGTGCCAGTGTTGATGGTTTTTTCAGTCCTTAAAATGACTAAGGGAGGGTAAGGAATTGAAACAGTAAAATTGAAATTGTGGTGGGATGGAATGTAAGAAAATAAAGATAATGCAGAAGGCAGTCTCACCCCTGAGGAACTGCACTAATCACCAAAGATCAGGAACAGGCCTGCCCTTAACAGGCCACAGCTGTGTCCAATGAGAAGATGAGTGCTACAAAAGAGTGGGATAGCTGGGTGAGGCCAGAGATTGAGTTTGTTGGTTGTGCTGTGAAGAGCGCTGGAGTTTTGTTGGTTGCTTTGTGAAAGAGTGAATGCTGTGAGGAGCTGCCCATGAGAAATCACCCAGAAGGTATGGGACCTTTGCAATAAGATGGCAACAAGAAATGATAGCATTAAGATGAAAATAAACTTTCAGAAAAGGTGAAATGTTGGTAGGGGTATTTCCAATTAAAATTCATAGTGTGTCTTCTCACTTCTAATCCAGCTGAAATGTAAAGGCTGCAAATTCCTCAAGATGTACTTGAGCAACAATATTCTGTTTTGGCCCACTTGACATCTCCTATCCTTTTGGGATACTGAAAATATTTAAAAATCTAATTTCAATGCATTTTAGAAATTAAGTGTGAAAAGTCATAACAATTCAGTGATTTTGCTCATATTTAATTTTATTTCTGTGACACCTCTGTGGTTTAAATGTCAGCCTTCAAGGATTAGGTGGGATTATGTTGGTCACATAATGGTATCTCTTTCTGGCACAAGAAGTAACCAAATCACCAATGACTGTAATTATCACAGCCATTAACATTACTGCTGGCTGGAAATAATGAATTTCAGTCTGAGCCCAGCAGTGATTGTTGGCTGACCTTTCAAGCAATCCTTCTGAAGTGGAAGAGGGGTTCCTTTTAATTTGGATGGTAATTTTAGAGTTAATAAATAGCATATTTTTAATAAGTGAGTTGGAATTGTCTTAGGAAGTTAAAAGCAAGCTGCAAGCCTTGATGTGCCTCTTACTATCCTTTTCTACCTCAAGTTTAACTGTGTAGGGTGCTGCAAATCTCTTCCTGCTCTTATTTTACTCCTGCTGTTTTTCTGCAAGGAAAAATGACATTTTTGTTTCATTTGGTCCTTTCAATTTGCTGTTAGGAAAAGTAAGCCCATTGCAGGCTAGGTCTGTTTTTGATTATTTACACACCTGTAATTGTTTTAATTACTGAGTGGAATTAGGATACGGATCAAATCCAACTGCTGAATCAAATCCAAACAGTGTTTGTTCATGTATAGCGCTCCAGGCGTTCAGTATTTCATAGAATCACAGAATGTTAAGGATTGGAATGGACCTTAAAAATCAGGACCCACAGATGAATGTCCCTGAGTCCCATGAACTTGTGCACAGTCTAGATGACTCTGTCTATCTCTTGACTAAAATTCAGAGTTCTTGGGCAAAAGATTTTTTGAGAGAGGGGAAGAGAATAATGTAGAAATACCAAATCATGCAGTTTTTCTAAAGTCGCCATGACTAAGGCAGGTTACTGTTTTTAAGTGTGTTTGTGCTTAACTAGATTCAATTTCTCCATTTGATTTCCTTCTCAGCAAATAAAATTTTTTCAGTGCCTTTGAAAGTCTTTTCTTTGAAAAGAATTCTCTGTATAGTAGAAATGCCACATAATGTTCATCTTATCAGTCCTAAGGACTTGTTTCACTCTCTTTCAAAACCAACCTTGCAGTAAACTGTTTGCCTAATTTACTAATGTTCAACACCTGTGTTTTGCTACTGAAGCTGAAGTTCATATCAGAAATTGCTTGATGGAGTACAGACACTGAAAAACTATCAACTATGAACCAAGACACTAATATCTGCATGGGTTTCATATTCTTGTTTCAGAAGGTCTTTTCAAGCATTGGAGAAAAGTATAATTTTGTCTTTTCCTTACTTTAGCTCCTGGATAAATTCCATGTGCTCTGTGTTATTCTATTTGGAGGCTGTTAATTGTAGGGAAAACCCCACAGTATTTATGAGAATTAATGATTTTAAATCAGTGTATTAATTCTGTCAGGTGTGTGTGATGTGATGGCTCTCTGAGGCCAAGTGCAGCCCTGGAGCTGCAGTTTGTTTCTGTCCCTCCTAGGGAGCTCTGCATTCCTTGCTGAAGGTCTTGCCTTGACTTTTCATGTCCCTTCATTCCCTGTCTTGTCCATGCCACATCCAGGGAAGTTTGGCAGTGGGTTTTTCTTTAACTCTGAGTTTTGTAGCTTGATTCAGTGCAAAACAAGCACGCGGCATCTGGCTTAATGGTGTGGACATTGGCCAAGTGGATAGATTGCAAATCTCCTTACTTTGTGTTATCTTGTTTCAGCATTGTTCCTAACCTGCTGGCAGACACTGCATTGACACAAAAATCTTTTTACCTGTATTTGCCAATTTTTCTTAGGTACAAAAGGGAGGTTTTGTGTTTAAGTTTCAGGAAAGAGTTCTGTATGTTCTTTCAACTGGAGAAAGGTTGAAAAATGCATTAATACTTAAATACAATAAGTCCCTGTGTCTGATTTGCCTGGAACTGCCCAGTTGCTTGTCAAAACCATGATTAGTTTCAGTCAGGAAGTATTTTGTGGTTCCAGATGATAGTGTGTGTCTCGCAGTACTAATTTCTTAGAACAACATCATTGTTTTTCATGTTTTTTCTGCACTTGTGGTGTCTGAATGCATTCCTAGGCTTCTGTGGCAAATCTAGAGGAAAATTAGAACTGTTACAATCACAGGGATTTTTAGTGACTCTTCCAAGGTGTTAAAAACAAAGGAACTATCTTGTCTCTTGAACTACAGAAAAAAAAAAGATAAAAGTTCAGATGAATCAATGAATCATGATATAAACCTTTAAAAAGGGCTGTTGGCTCATATACTTCCTTCCCCCACAGCATCAAACAGAATCTCCCCCTTGTCAGCAATCTTCATTATCTTAATTGGTTGCATATACTTTTTAGATACATTTTTCTCATGTTCTTCTGTGTGTTTATAAACAGTTGCCAACTGAACCTAAACTCTCTTCACCCTTAATTTTGGAATAGTAGGTTCTATTCTTAAGCAAGAATGAGCAGAAAGTGAAGGTTCTGACTTCAAGAAGACTCTACACTTGGAGTTTTGAAAGTGTAGTGTGCCACAGAAACACTGTTAAAATGGATCCAGGTAGTATTTTTGGAGCTTTGAGTAAGGAAAATAGTGTATGCACTTGTTATATTTCTATTTGGTCACACATTTTAAAATAATTGTAGGATTTCTTTAAATATACCTGAAGTTTTAAATTCACAGAGATTATGGATTAGTGATGAAATCCTGCAGGGCTAAATACACTGAATTCTGCTGGCTCAGCTGTTGAAATCAGGCTGAAAAGTACAGTGGTTATTTCCAACCATTAAACCTAATAAACCAGCTTAAAGCCAGAGTGGGATGTTTAAACTTGCTTTCAGCTGTCTCTGAGGATTTTCACAGGAGGAAGTAGTTTTGCTTTACTAGTCCTAATAGCTGTGTTCCAGTGTGTTTGAAATGCCTCTCAATTACACTGGATTAAGAAAGTTCTGCCTCATTTAAGATAAAAAAGCATATGCCAAGGTACTTGTAAGTGATTTGTAATCATCTTCCTTAGTTGCACTTAATTCCACACCTTGTAAAATTTTCCTTTCTTTAAGGAGATTTTTTGATATTTTTATCGTCAGAGAATTGGCTGATCTGTGGGACAGGCTACAGAAGCTCACAATTCCAGTTTATTTTTTGTGTTAGCTAAATTGCACAATTTGCATATTGAATAAGTTGGTAAGGTTTTTCTTTCATTTCTGAAAAATACAATATTGGAATAATTTTTGAAGTGCAGCAAAAATTTATATTTAATAAGTGTTCTTTTTTAAGTAGCAATGTGGTTAAGGCTCATAGCTTAGAAAAGCAGGATAATTTATTTAGTTATAAAATGCCGTAGAGAACATGGCATGAAGGCTAAAGACAAAGTAAACAGAAGTCTTATTGTTAAAAAGAAAGTACTTGAAATACTTTTATAATTATATGGTTGAATATCAGAGAAATGCAGCTTAGCAGAAGGCTAAAACTCATCTGAAATACAATACCAGACAAGCTGAAAAACAATGCCATTGAAAATTGCAGGCTGAAAATTGATTTTTTTGTATGTTTTTTGTTTGGTTTTGTGTGTGTGCATGAGTTTTCTAGTGTGTTAGGTTTTGGTTTTATTTATTTGTCTTCCACTGATGGCAGGTCAAATACAGAATTAAACCCTGCTCTTCCAAAGGAAATACAAGACACATACAACACATGGAAAGTGTTTCATCTCAATTGACAGACCCAACTTGGTTGTGGAGGAAGGGTGTCCCATCTTTTGTATTAGTGAAGAAAATTTATGCTCTGCTTTCCTTGTCATTCCTGGAATGCTACTTATTAATTGAGTGGGAGCAAACAGTGCAATTTTAAGGGGAAGCCAGTCTCATTTACCGAAGTCTTTGATAGCAAGCATGTGGAGTTTGAGCTACTGCACTGTTGTCTACCCGTGTTCCTCTTGGGTGCCTCTCAGCTGGTGAAGAGTAATTCTTGCACAGTGGTTGTCCTTTTTTTTTCAGTCCATATGACTACAGCCCTTCTGAGCTTGAGTTTGCATGGTGCTGCCCAAAGTTTGTTTGGGGCTCTGAAATTGTCCGCTGAGTTCAGAGAAGCATGTTGTGTTATAATGTTTTTGGGGAGGAAGGAGGAGAACAGAGAAATGTGTGGTTATTAGACTTTGGACCATACCCACTGCTCTGTCATTATTATTCAGCATTCAATTGTAAGCACATACTCTTGGATTCAAAGCCTTCTTTGAAATAATTGTTATCCTGTTATTCTGGAAAATTTAATTGTTTCCTGGAAGATAACACCTGTGTTTATAATCATGTGAAGCTTTTAATTTTCTGCTTCAGTTTCTGCTGGCTTTGTAGGGATATGACATGTAGCCAGCAAACCCTCTGGCAGATACAAAATTACACCATAGATCTGTATTTTAAACAATGTACAACTTTGTGTCTCAAGTTTTTGGAGGTTTTGGTGGGCTTTAATGAGGTACAAAATGAACTGAGGAGTTGCTATGAGCTCTGGCATTTGCAGCTTGGTTGGCTGTGGTAGGCCTCAGATGATGCACGTGTGCTGTGGATATATCACAGAATCATTTCAGTTGGAAAAGACCTCTGAGGTTATCAAGTCCAACCTTTGATCAATCACTCTCCTGTCAACTAGATCAGAGCAGTAAGTGCCATGTCCAGCAGTCTCTTGAATACCTCTAGGTATAGTGCCTCCACCATCTCCCTGGGCAGTCTTTTTCAATGTTTAACGACCCTTTCTGTGAAGACATTCCTCTTGAATTCTAGCCTGAACCTCCCCTGATGCAGCTTGTGGCTATGTTCTCTCATCATCCCTTCTTTATCATACCTGACACTTACATGAAGTTAGAAAACCCCTTGCTGGTTTATTTGATTTTGCTCAGAAACTGTTTCCCCAGAGGCTATGAATGTAGCATAAATACTTTGCCAAGTAAATAGTTGTAATTCTTTTCCTTGGTCATGATATTAATAATTAAGGCAATTCCTTAACAAAGTTTAAAAATTATTAGAACTTTGGAAGTACTTAGTATTAATAAAAGACATTGTTATTTTTAGCTAAAAGAGGTTGTTCTTACAGATAATGTCATTTGAACATAGCCTACTTTTTTCACCTACTCCTTTCTTCTACTTTTTGCGTTGTTGCTATTTCCAAGTAATAAAAGAAAATTCACATTTAATCTTTCCTATTTAACATGGCAGTCTTCATGCATCTCTAGCTCTACAGAATTAAAGTGAGAGCAGCTGGTTGAACTGGCTGCAGACTAGTTCTTTTATCAGAATTTGATTAAATGCATGAAGACTACACCTGATTGTATGGAGTCCACCTTGCGTTCTGTTGTCTCTCTGGTGGGTTTTACATTGACATTCCTTCTCTGTAAAGGACATTCCTGACAAAGTTGATGGGAAGAGTTGGGCCATTTATTTATAAACTCTTAAGTTGTACTAGATTTTCTCAACTTGTAAAGAGTTTTATTTTCTTTTTACTTTTAAATTTCTTGTTCCAGAACTAATGGATAACAAGAAAATGCTCTTAGCAGAGAAAAGACATAGACACAAAAATATATCAGGCAGGATTTCAAGGAATATAAAGGGCTTAACTAGATGTTTGATAGAAGAAAGAAAACAATTAATGGCATTTCATACCTGCAAGGACAGGGACACTGGTGGTGCATGCTGAAATATTGCAAAAAATTCTGGTGTTCTAGATGGACAGCTATTCTCAAGAGCAAATAGGTATCACCACCCCTTGTTACTTTTAGTGCTCTGTTTTTATATATAGTCCTAATACCTAAAGCAAAGAGTGAAGAAAATAGTTTGCAGGTATTGAGAGAACCAATCAAGCTGTCATCAAAGAGATTATAACGTGCCTGCCTGTAGCTGAGATGCAGGATGAAGAGAGCTTGACACACATTCAGACATTCACACTAAACTGATTATCTGTGTTAGAATTGTCCTATGGTTTTTGGCAGCATTGTAATCAGGGATTTGAAAGTGATTACCTTGCTGAATTCAAATGTTGAGCCAGGCACAGGAGGGAATACAATCTGCTGCAGCTTCATGTCCTTTGTGTATTTCAGACTTGGTATTTGCCTTATCTGTACAGGTAGCGAGTGCTGTTAGCAGTAGGAATTCCAGATTTTTGTTTCACAGGCATCTGAAGATTAGTTTTCTACATCTATTCTACTTTATATAGTATTTTCAGTATTATATACAGCTTGGACATTGATGCAAAATTTTTTGATTATTTATGTGCCTAGACATATTTTCATGAATAGCTGTTCAATAGATATCCATGTTAGGAAAATTCCGTGCAAGCCCTCATCTCTTAAGAAAAATCACATTTAATCCTGACTGCTGCATGTGAGCAGCACATGAGATATTCAGAAGTCAGACTGAGCTGTCATTATCTGAACTATGCGTTTGATCCGTTTAATTGTGGTGTACACAGCCAAGACAACTCACATTCTTTTATTTCAGTACAAATTTAAAAATGTTTATCCTCAGTACAAGTTTGAAAGTGTTTATCCTCGGGAATCTGCAAGAGATTTAAGGATCACTTCTGTTATTGAAGCTAACATTTGTATATATTGTGTTTATTGAAAGGAGATTAAATTGATTCCCCACCCCGCTCCCTCTCTCTTTTCTGTCTCTGTCTTCATTAGCTTGTTGCTGGTTTGCAGCAGCCTCCTGGGGTGGCTGTAGGCAGCACAATGCATTATGAACAGATGCCCGAATTAACTCATGTGTGAGAAGCACGGGTGTGTAGCTGTGCTGTGGTTCTGCTCCATCCAGATCAATTCATGTGCAGGCAAAGCTCAGTGCACGTGATGGCCTTTTACAGTCAGCTCTGCCCATTTGGCCCTAGGAAAGCTGCATGCCTCTGTGTGTTTCTGCTGCTGGAAATCCTACCTGTTTTGAAACCTGGAAAGGTTCTTCAGCTTCTTTCGAGGAGGAAAAGGCTTCATCCTGAAAAAAGTACAGCAGAGAGGGTGCCAAGAGATTTTGTATTCAAACTCTCCCACAAGAACAAGGGCGCAATAAATTGCACTGTGAAATGAAAGTAAGACTTTGTTGCGTGAGCATACTTAAGCTGGAAAGCTTACTCTGAGTTTGTGGACACTGATATTATGATGCATGTAAATTCTAATTAGGAAAATTCATAGAAGAAAAAGGCATCCATGGTTGTTAAACACAGAAATACCATGTCTGGCTCAGGAGAGCCCTGTGCCACAAAAGGCTGACAATTGTACTGCTGGATTCTTGCACTGCTTGCCTGTGGCCAGCAGCTTCAGGCATGAACTTACAAACAGTATGCTCGGGAGTGTTGTTGACAGATTATTATTCTTTTTGAGTAATGGCTGTAGTGAAGATGATGTTGCACTTTCTGCAGCTGCTCACAGTGCCAGATGTCTGTTGTATTTACTATGCATAAGGCCATATCAAAGGATAGTTTTTATATTTCTGCAAAAAGACCACTGAATTTGAACCTTCCTCAAAGGTAACATATATATGTCATTACTCATTAAAAAACTAAAAACTTGCATAAAAGTAAGTTCAGTTTTCTGTCATCAAGTCAAAATGCAATATTGACTGTTTTAACCAATATAATGACTTCATAATGTTAGAAACATGCCAATTTTATTTGTTACAGATTTTTTTTAACTGCTGAATAGAAGCAAACCCCCTTGAAACAGTTGTTCCTGAAAGTCTCAATCTCTTAAGAGAATGGCACTTTGAAGTCCAGAATAAAAACTTTAAAAATTGCTTTTGCTACCAAGAGGACTAGATTTCAATTAAAGCATATAATATCTGGAATCAATAATAGCTTCTGGCCATCTGTTAGGAGGAAAAGAACAACAGTGTCTGCCTCATTAGTTCTTATATGCAGATCTCCAGTTATTTCAGGCATAAAAATTTTAAGAATATAACCCCAAGCAAAACTTTGAAGTGGGCCAACCACCCCTGTTGCCAGCTAATCAATTCCTTTTCTATCAGAGCATCTTGTTCCCTGTCAAAGCCAGTCCCTCTGACACAGTGTTCCCATCCTCCAAATCTGATCATCTAGTGTGCACTTAGCACATTTCTGTGTGCTTTGTGTGCCTCTCTTAATTGGGGCATCATGACTTAGGGCATTGAACTAGAGTCTATTCTTTACTCAAGTATTTTGCATGTGGATATGGCCAAGCAATAATTAATTATTAAAGTAATTTTTGGTCTTCTACCTCACATCTTTTCCCCACTCTTCTCTTCAGTTGAAGGACTGTTTTTTATTATGTGAAACCCAAATACACTTTTTTCATACAAGTGCTAGTTTTTGAACATCAAGCAGTTGGTGTAGATATGACTTCTTTTCATCCCCTTGTATATGGGGGTGTATGTCCTGCCAAACAGCCCAGAACTGAATGTAATGCGTCTCCTTTTGTGCTGTTGGCCTTAATTCTAACTTGTGATGAGGTCATCTTGAGCACCATGTCATGTCTGCACCCTTTGTGGGGAGACATTTTCATCTTGTAAATGCTAAGTCGAAACAGCTTGCTCTGGGTGTCTCAAATCCTCTTTATAATGCTAACTTGCAGGTAAGGCTTGTATACACTAATTGCAAGCAGAAAATTGTCTTGTTTCAGTTTTTAGAGCAGCAGTGCTATCAGCACTCTACATGAGCAGCAGCTGCACCCAAAGTCCCCACTTAGTTTAGGCTTTAGTTAGGACCTTGAGTTTGGACAGATCTTCTCACACACCAGGCACTTCCATATGTAAAACTGTCCAGCAGTGAGCACATCCAACCAGAAGTTTTGAATGAAAGCACAAAGATGCATTTTGTTTTGAGAAGCTGAACTTGGGAGCAAACCAAAACTGAAGTTGCTTTGGTGTTGCATGTCACTATAGTTCTCACAGTATAGTTCTCACTGTATGATTTCACCTTCTATATAGGTTAGGTTTTTGTATCCTGTGTTGTTTTGTTTTCTTGTTCTCTGAGCACTCTTTGGCAGCCAAAAAATATTTAATAATGCCAGCTGGCTGCAGTATTTGAACACAGTTTCTAAAATATTTCTGAGGACATATCCTGCTACAAACTTTTATTGTGGAGTTAGAAATTTCTCCTGTGGCCGAGAGGTGATTGAAGAGGACATCAATCACTGCCTGTGTGCTTGGAAAGGACATTTATATGACCTTAAGCTACTACAATGACAAAAATATATCTAGATGTTGTTTTGATACATAGCTTCCTGGGGACATGCATGTGACTGTCCATCTGCAGAGACTGCAGGTATTGGTAAATTATCTGTACTCAGAGTAGATTTTTCTTCTGCTGTCCATCTTCCTTCTCAAGGTCTCTGGCATACACTTGCAATGAAGATAGAGAAAGTGATAGTCACAACAGCTATTGTTGTTAGAAGAATTAAATTGGGACATATATGATGCATATGTGACAGTGAATGCTCTATATAAAAAAGTCTGGTTCTGTGAGTATGATAAATATGTACTGCACCTAAGTTAGATTGAGCCACACCTTAAGCCATGGTCACTGCAGAGTGATTAATTATATAATTACTGCTACTAGAAGAAAGAATTAAGGAGCATCTGCTTTTGCAGAATGATGTGGTCATTGGAGAAAAAGGTGAGATGTTTAGGACATGAAATTTATACTATGGCTTGCTTAAGAGCTCTATGTCCTTGCTGAACCCTGGGATCTTCTCTGGTGGAACAGCAGCTACCTCCTTCCATGCCTTAATTTTTATCCTGTCTGTAGTGTACTTATGTATCTATAGTATAGAAAAACTAAAAAGACATGAATCGTAGAACAGATGATTCTATAGAGTCCTATAGAATCTACAAAATCATAGAAGAAATGGAAGGGACCTTAAAAATTGTCTTGTTTCAACTTCCCTGCTGTGGGCAGGGACACTTTCACTAGACCAAGTTGCTCAGAGCTCCATCCAAAACCTTAGGTGTTCACAGGAATCCACCTTCACAATCTCTCTGGGCAGCCTGTTCCAGTGCCTCACCATCCTCAGTAAAGAATTTTTTCTATTGTCAACTAAACTTACCCTCCTTCAGTTTAAAACCATTCCCTGTTATCCTATGGCTACATGCTCTTGTATCTATGTGAGATAATCATCTCAAGTATCTTGTTGGTTGCCCTTTAAGACCAAGGCAAAAAAGTTGTTGGGTACTTCAGCCCTCATCAGTTGTTGCCAGTTGTTGTAACAGCTGTTGTGTTGGCCACTTTCTGTCTTGGTCCCAGTTCAGTTGCATGATTTGATTTATTAAAAAGTTATCTGAGTCAACAGGTAAATGTGAGGTAAATTTATCTGTGGGTTCCTGTGCTTTTCATTAAATCCACTGCTGCTCTGCAATGCTCTTTATTTTGCTTTGATTGACACTGCTGAACACCACAGGCTGCCTGTTTTGAGCCTGACCTTACACCACAAGAATCCAGGGAGTGTTTTTCAAGTGTATCAGGTGAATGTGCTTAGAGGTAAAGATGGTGCCCTCATTTCTTTCTTTCTTTTTCTGGTGCTCTGCAGGCCATCTTTCTAGAAGATATTTCAGGGTATAATTTTGTTCTATACATGCTCTAAAATGGTTTCTAGCTATTTTCTACACTGTGTCAGATTTCAATCTCGTTTTATCCTGAAAGTTAAAAAAAAAAAACAACTAAAAAAGAGAAGAGAAAAAGATCTTTAACATCTTTAGTAACTAGGTAATAAAAACTGAATGTCATAGAGAAGTCAAATCATAACAATATGACAGGATATATTGTCTCATAAGGAGAAAATTACTGTCCTTTTTTATTTCATGGAGTTTAAAAATAAGACATCTCATAACTGTAATAACAGATGAGGGTTTGTTTTGTTTTGCATACGTCTTAATTCCTTAATTTTATTTTGGTTGCTGTACATGCTATTTTGGCAGGCTTCATATTTAAATTTTGAAATTAGAAAGGTGACCAGAGTTACTTCTGTCATTCCAGTGCCACACTAGAATATAGATGCACTTTACATTGATATTCAGGGAGTTTGCTTCTTATTTTTATTTCAACATAGTTAATAAACTGTTTTAATTTTCAGATCTTTGTAAAATAATTAGTTGAAGAATTCTTGTTGTTTTTTTTTAACTCTCAGACAAATTTTTTCACTGTACTAATGCTGTCTTGCTACTAAGCTGCTGCAAATGATCATGGTGCACTTGATCATGGTGTGGAACCAAAACAGCTTTTTATTTCTTGCTGCAAATCTCACAGTATTCAGTTCAGTGTAAAAGGAGTGAAGAGTGGGAGTAGCACCAAGACAAATAGAGGTTGATTCAATACACATTCTTGAGGAGGATCAATACTATAAATACTGGTCTCGTGTTGTGTCAAACTTTTAGGGACTGTCCAGGGTTATAATCTCACAGGATTTTTTTAGGGATTAAGACTGTGGGTTAATTGCAGTGATGATTTTGTAATGAGTGAAATGATGAGGGAATACAATGAGTTTTGAAGTCTTCAAATTCTGGAGAAGGATTTGGCAAAAAAGTACTGTTTGTGCATTTTTAAATGTGCTGTCGTATAGCATAAACCGTATCCTGTAGGTTTACTCTTAAAATCCTGAACTTTCTTCTGAAGATTCACGAATAAATTTTCGGTTTCTGTGGTTGCTGCCAGCTAACCTCTCCTGCTGCCTTTGATGAACAATGTGGCAGGCACAGATGGTGGATGACAGGTTATGTTGTGTTTGAGTGTTGTGTCTGCTTGTGGCAGGGTACACCTCCAACAGAAGGCAAGAGCATATATATGTCCTTGCATATATGCAATTCCTTTTGCATATTATTTGTGAAGTTTTCTTGTCATGCCTCTCACTTAGTGGGGTTTCCTTTTTTGCTATTATATTTGAGGTTTTGCTATTATATTTGAGGATGGGTAGATATTTGACAGCGATAAGACTGCTGTTAGGCTGCAAAGTCTTGTTGTGCATCATGCCCTGGTGGATAGGCTGTTTTCCTCTTCCACTTCAAAATTCAGCTCTGAAAGGGGCTTAAAATACAGAGAACCAAAAGCACTATTGCTTGGTCTCGTGGCCTGAATTAGGCAATATTTTTATTCAGCATTTCAAGTACAGAAAGAACAGGATTGAATAGCTGAATTGCTATCTAACATGTTAATGGATTTTTAGCATTTTTAGGAGTGAGCTCTTTGAGTGGCTTTTGGGTATTCTGTTTTAATTCAGAGTGAAATAATAGCTGTTTATTGTTTTAGAACTAACAACATAAGACTTAATAATTGGCCATTGTAAATATTTGGGACCATCACTGCTCTGGTGGATGTTTTGTTTTATCTCCAGCTCCATTTCTGTAGCTCTTGTCCCAGCCTGAGCTCATGGCCTGCCTTCAATGGCTTTGGTGAAGCTGCAGGGGAAGCTTAGTGTGCCCTGGATGTATTGGAGTGAACAACATGCTTTGTGGTCTCCACCCCCTAACCATTTCCTCACGTTTGGGATTTTATGGAGTGCTGGGTCTATAGCATCCATTAAGCAAATGTGAAATAAGGTTTTCTTTTCATGGTGTGTGAGTGGTATGGATGGCAACAAAAATATTGGCACATATTGGCACTTTCAGCTCACAAAATTCTGAGGTCTGATGCGTGTTAGTGTAAGCATTTGGAATAAAACACTTTCTGTCCTTCGGGGTACTTATACTAGCTAATAGTGTTCTCCAGTACAAGCTTTCCATTCATGTATCATAAGGCTGTGTTTAGGTTTATTTCTGAGTCCTGTGTTTTGAATTTTCTGCTCATAAAAGTGGCTTAATTATTCTTTTTTTTTTTTTTTACTTTTTTCACACTTTATTAAATTTGAGTAAGCCTGTTTTTTCTAACATGTAATTTCTCATGGTAATATACTATTTTTGTTAACTATATTGTTAACAATAGGAATAATTTGTATTTTAATGTTGTGAGTAATTGAAGCATATTATATTTTTCAGTAATTGCTGGTTTTCGAGGGACAGTCCCACATGGCCTATCACTGGAGATTGGAGACACCGTTCAAATTTTAGAGAAATGCGATGGTGAGTTCACAGGTGATTCCAGTGAGAATTAAGTTTTGTGTATTGATCGTTTGAACCCCATAATATTAATTTATTTTCTTAAAGTAACACATTTTTGAAATCAATAATATAATATATTTTGGCCTCTTAATTTTTTTTCCACCGTTCCAGTGAGCTCTAATCTCTATAATAATTAATTTGCAATACATTAATTTTTATTGAATCTCTCTGTTTAATAAACATTTAGAGAGGATAAGAATTATAGCAGAAAGGAAATCTCTCATGATTCTTCTGCTTTCTTGGCATTTCTGAGGGAAATCTGGCTGCCATCAAGACATTTTCAAATTAATTCAAAGTTACAACTTAAAATCTTAAAGCAGTGTAAGCATTGTCTTCTGCTTTGCATTAGAGAATGCAAATATAGTTTTAACAAATGTCTGTTGCTAGGGTTAGAGAAATAAAGTTGCATTTTCTTGTCATAATTTGCCTCCCTAACATATAAAAATCAACACATTGATTTTTTTTTTTTTTCATTTGGGATCATATAGGGTTTGGGTTTTTTTTTTTGTTGGTGACCTTTTTTTTTTTTGTAATATCGTAGCAGGATTATATATGGTTAACCTTGTAAGAAATGTTCTTTTAGAAGGCATAGGATCTATTCTGTTGGATCAGGTGTATTATGAGTTTTATATAGCATTCTAGTTGATAGATGTAGAACCTCAAGTCCAGAAATTATTTGTAAATGTTTTGAGTTAGTAATAAGCTATTTCTGTTTTGACCGTTGTGGTGTCCAAGGCAGAATTTACCTAGGTTACATTGTTAGAAACATTTAGGGTTTAAGAGTAATTCCTGAAATTGTGTGAATGAAGTCATCCAAATATGAACTAGTTTAAATGAAATACCTTTCACTGTACGGAAAATGTTTTAAATTAATAGAGTCTGACAGCACTGTGGAATTGTCATATCTGTCCAAAATGGAAAGATGAAATCTGTATTATATATGTAAATGATTTGCACTCTTTAAAAACCAAAATGTGCTTTCTTCACAGGGTGGTACAGAGGATTTGCCTTAAAAAACCCCAATCTTAAGGTAAAGGTCAATTGCAGTTTTGCATTCTTGGGCAAAAATATATATTTACTTTTTAAAAGTTGATAATCTGCTTGTAAGTGTATGATATTTACTCTTAAAAGAAAACCATAGCTTAGTGTTAAGTATATTATTGGTACTACTTTAATTAGATTTGGACATGGATTACCCTTTTGAAATGCTTCTATGTATTAGAATAATGCACTTCACAAATCCAGGGCTGTGGTGAATTTTCTTTCATTTCCAAACTTTAGGTTTTCCACTCAGAGGAAGCTGAGTTGAAGTGAAAAGGCTATTGAGAATAAAAAATGTAAAAACTGTTGGAAAAGTTGGTTAAACTGTGCCTGTTTTTCTTGAAGCTACGAATTAATTTAGAGCAGCCAGTGGAGACAGCCAGTTTATAGGAGCCTCATGCAGGGTATCAATTGAATAAAACATATGTGCTGCCATGTAAAATAGATGCTTCGTTTGGTTTTCTTTGATGTGTAGTCTTTGGTTTCCATAGCAGCATAGTATTCTAAACCAGACTTCACTGATTATTTCTTCTGCATTCAGACATGGAAAGTTATGGAAATTTATATTTCAGTGTCTGTTCATGTTGTATGTTTAAGCTTTAGTTGTCTTTTTTGTCTTTCTATTTTCTTAACCTCTCCTGTTGTCTTGCCTCTGGGATTGTACTGGTATTTTTTTAATGGGAAAGAAAGATCCTAAATTACCTGTTCATCCTTTAACCTGCATTATAAGCTGTGCTCTTCTTTGTTCTGTCCTCATTTCCAAGATGATTCAGCTGCAAAAAAGGCACATACACAGTAATTTTGAAAAGTTTCTAGGGCCTTAGATCCAGTTATTGGCCTTTTGTGCCATGGCCTGTGGTCAATAATCACATATATTTACTTTCTTTATACAGAAGGTCGATTCAAACAATAAATTTAGCCACAGAGTCTAATTTGATGTTTACTACTTTGACCTCATTGATGTATTTTACAGTTTCATTTATAAGACATGAGCAGTTGTGGTTTGTTATTGCATCTTCTGTGTCTTTTGTTGCAATTCTCACCACATGCTTGCTGTCAGTCTTGCTTTGTGGTCTGTCAAATGTGTGATGGAAGTTATGAATAGGTTTTCTAAACATGACTTGATGTGTGAAGAGATGAGATATATATTCTCTGTTTTCCTAGCGTGAATGCAAACAGCTTTTCTGACTTGGATTTTTGAAGGGAGTCTCTCCAAAAGTAAAATCATAAGAGCACCTTGTACCTCCTCTTGTTATTGGTAGTGCTCTGTAAAGATTCTTCCCTTGTTATTGTGCCAGCTTTGACACTGGAAGCAGTAATGTGTGGCAGCTGGTGTGCAGTAAGGGTGCATCTGCATCCCTGACACATCCCTGTTGCACCTGCAGGGCTCTGTGTCCTACTGTCCTTGGGAGATGCTCCCCTTTGCATTACACAGGAGTAGGAGCATTTAGAAGGGTAGCTGTCTCTACACTGTAGATTTGGTTTTGAAGGTCTAATGGTTGTGTGAAAAGAAAATGGGACACCATCATCACAAAGGAAAGCTGTATGCAGCTGTGCTTATTATGAAGAGACCATATATGTATTTTCTCTCCCTGCATGAGCTGTAGTGTATTATCTTCCCAGCCAGAGGCTTGGAGCTTGCTTCATTTTTCTCACTGTGATTTGTGCAGGCCAGTGTGCTGTGGGAGCAGTGGCGCTGCTCTAGCAATGCTGGGCGCTCACCAGGATGGTGGGGAGCCTTAAACAGCTGGGAAGGAGCTGCTCCTGGCAGGCACAGGAGCATCTGCCACAACTTTCCTTGCACTGCAGGCAGAGCAGCCACCAAATTAGACTCCGTTTTTATTTCCTCTGCCTACTTGACTTTATTTTTATTGAATATTGTTAACTTCATTTATTCTGCTTAATTTTAAAAATCCCTTTCTGAAAATGCTTATTTTTAAGATGCAGTTGATAAGGCATTATCCCCCACAGCTGGTCTGTTTCTTATCAAGGTGGAAATAATGAATAAAACAGTTGCCATAAGGAAGCTCTCAAACAATCTTCTACATGAGTTTATCTTCTAATTGTCTGAAGTGTTGAAGATTTTAAACTCTACTGAATATGGCATTTTAGTTTCTGTTAGAGCTATACTGAGTATTTATTGCTTTCTTTCCTTGTGTGTGTTTTTTGTTAATTATTTGGAGGACTTTGAATTCAGCATGTATTTGCATACTGAATTATACTAAATGGAATGCCAAACTCATGTAAGGGGACTTTTTACCTAAACTCTTTTTATTTTTCAGGGTATATTTCCATCTAACTACATTCACTTGAAGAATGCATGTGTTAAGAACAAAGGGTATGTGTGAAATGTTCTGATTTCAAATATTTAAACACGGTCAGTTACTTGTACCAAATGTCTTTTGCTTATAAAGTAAATAATTCAGTTATGTTATGATGGCTCCAGCCTACTGCCAGAGGACTTGAAATGGTTGTCTTTAGCTAACCTGATAGTCCTGCATAGTCATAAAATTGGAATGCTGTACCCAGAAGAGGCACTGAATGCAATTGGGAATATCACTCGATATTCTTTAGAGAAAAGGGGAAGCAATCATGTTACGTTTGGCTTGAAAACGGCATTGCCTTAATTTGAAGAAATTATTCTGTACATAAGCTGTCTTTCAACCTGCTGTTTAAGATTAGCTGTTTTCTTTGAGGGCTGTAGCTCTACCAGTTGCCATTTTACAAAAAAAAGCGTAAAAAATGTATCAGTTTAATGGCAAAAAATTTTGCTAAACCTATAAATGAATAGAGAAACATTTTCATTTTTTTCAGGTGATGGAGAGCCAGTATTTATTTTTGACAGCAGTTGATGTTTTTTCACGTTTAGAAGAATAAAAACCAGATAAAAACCAGAGTCATTGGTTAATATTAGGCTTTAAATTTCGTTTTGGAATTCAAGTTGTCTGACTTAAAAAAAACAGTGATTTTTTTTTTTTATGTATAAAACTTGATGCCTTGTTGGTATCACTTTAAAAAATTTAAAACTTAAAAAATTGTCAATGAATTTAACAGTTTTTTCACAGTTTTACTTAATTTGTAATTGTTCATAGTGTATCCTTTGTTTGGATTTATTGGTAGAGAACTGATACAAAACAGTTTGAAAACTGTTTAGGTAAGGACATTTCTCATAATAGGTGGATGCCTGAACATGAAGTGACCTTTGTTTTAGGAGCATAAATGAGTGTGTTAGAGATCCATTATTCATAATGGGCAGAAATAATAATGAAGACTGTAATAATATTAAAACAAGTTTCATTCTCACGGGTGAAAATGTCCCCATGTTAAACTCCCTGTTGTCCACTATGAAGTTACAGCCACGTGTGATTTGTCATGCCCTAGGATCCCTTTTTCCTTTTCAAGTTGTAACTAAAACTGAAGGCTCAGTGAAACAAAATCATAAGCCATCACAATAAAATAAAATTTAAAGGCAGAATAATTTTTGTTAGTGGACACCATGAGAGTATTTGCATGGATTTCAATCTTTGTTGCATCTATTTCCTTTGTTAGTTAGTTTCCCATTCAGGCCATGTTCCCTGCTGCACATCATGGCCAAGAGCTGTCACAGTGTTATGTTAATTTAGCAAGAGAGACAAGATATCATGAAAAAAGTAATCCAGGCATGAAAAGCTGAAGTGTCAAGATCCCACTGGAAACTATGGGATTTATTCTGCTATGAAAGTTGGTTTTTATATACTTATCTCATAGTAGAAAAAACTCACCTTGACTTCTCTGGGGCCAAGACTTTGCATGGGGATTAAGCTATTTTCACCCAAAGTTTTTCCATGGGGATTCAGTAAATCCACAAATAAAAAGTGTCATGGTCTGAAGGGAGCACTCATGTAGGTTGACAGATATCACTGTTGGCAGTAGGAAGTCTACACATTAGTAACTGCAATGGGATTAGTAATGCTTGTGCAATATCATGTGTTCTTCTGCATGTTACAGACAATTTGAAATGGTTATTCCAACAGAAGATTCTGTTATTACAGAAATGACATCCACTCTAAGAGACTGGGGAACAATGTGGAAACAACTCTATGTGGTAAGTACCTTGAATAATATTGCTTTGACTAAATAAATATCATCTCAAAAGGTGCACTGTTGTTTAGATGGTCTGGTTTAGTTGAGGTATATATTTCAGAAAAAATCCAAAACATTCAGGGTTTTTTTTAATTGTTATACTAATGCCTTGAAATCTTATTTTAGTGTTATTAGTGTGTCTCTTGTATTCATATGAATAATAATAATATACTTCAGTAGAACTCATCCGATACTAGGACCAAAGATGCACCTGAATTACTGTTTATCCAATTTGACTGCAGAAATGAAGGTTTTTTGACTGCAGAAATGAAGGCTCTATAGCTTTAAAGCTCTATAGTGTCTGATGGAAAATTGTGAAAACTTACTGTCAGTATAGCTCTCTACAATGTTCCTACAAAGTCCTTTTTGTCTCTTTTTTCTAATTCTATGACCTTTTTTCCCTTGGTTTTCTTTTACTTAGAACATTCATATTTCCCTCTTTTTGTTGCAGAAGTTGCGCAGCTCTTTTTGGCAAAAATTTTCTTCACTGCTGTTGTTATTGTATGTTCAAAATTACCCTGCTTTTCTTCCTTTCCAGACAGAAAGCCAAGACAAATAATAAATTAATGCCCTTTTAGTGAGCTTATGAAGTGAAAGAATGTGAAGTAAAAAGAGCAGATCTATCAAATTGCGATTTTTCAGAGTGCTTGGAATATAAAAGTTGTTGATGGAGAGTAATGGTGCTTCTAAATGAATTTTAGGTTTAACTTATGCAGCAGAACTAGCTGAACTTTATTTTTATGCCTTTTATTCATAGGAAGAAAGCAAAGGGAAATAGACTTATGGTTTTTGGCGAGAATTAACAGAACAAATCTTAACAGGAGTATTTCTTCAGTTTTGTGTGATGAATCACTTAAATGAAGGTTGTAATTTCTCAACCTAAAGGTTCTAAAAAAACCAATGTAAAATTACTTAGAATTAGTGAAGGAAGAGTTAATAGATTTTTCCAGAACAGAGGTGCATTTATGGGAAATTGTTATATACCATAGCTGGTATATAATTAGAGTAGGAGGATGTGGTTTCAAAGCAGTCATATTCACGTAATTTCTCCTACTTCACAGTTAGATAAAGAAGAACTGTGTGGACAAGATTCTGTTTGTGTGATACTATTTATTTATGATAAGGTGGTAGTCTGTAGAGTTATATCAATGCAAGGGAAAGTTTAAACAAATTAACACTGTGGTTCAGCGTTTGAATGCTCAGAGCTATTGCTTTTTCTATCCCTTATGCGTATGAGTTCAAATAGTCTTGAAATATAGATGATATATTCAGTTTGGATGAGACAGCAGCACAGAGTGAACATACTCTTGGAATAAAATAATGCTGTGTCATGCAACATGTGAATGTTTTTTGTTGAATTTTTGTCGTACCTGTCATGTACACTAGATTAGGTTAAATGTAAGAGAGACACAAGGAGTTGGACTGGAATACTGGGATGGGTTTGGTGCATAGACAAGGTCTGTGGCAGGTCTGAAATTATTTTATGTGCACACACTCACATGCAGGTAAAATGGTCACAGT